>NC_037336.1:50631960-50937960 GCF_002263795.3 Bos taurus
GAGCTGCCTGTTCATATCCTAGAAATATAAGCACATGATAACGGCCTGAATACTTCATCTTGTAGACACAGTGAGATTCATAAAACTGTCTTTTAGCCATTTTAGAGTTGAATCTTTCTCACCCTCCAAAGCACTCCTTCAAAAACTAGCAGGCATTTTACAATTGAGCAGAGAGGCTGATACTTTTAAAACAGCTTTAAGGGGCATAGTAAATGGAAATAGCTGTCTTAACTTCAGCCCAGCTGGGAATGCAATCTCCATTTTATGTAAAATGAAATGATACCTGGTTAGCTTTATTTTTTAATACTCACCTTTATTATTTTTTCTTGAATTTTACGGATGCTGTAGAAATATTCCACTTATAAAATTATGCTTCCAACATTAGGTTATGCAGAATGATTGTTTAATACTGTTAGAAACTTTCCCATTCTCAGCTCACTCTTAAGTCATTTGTCTCTTGCCACCACGCCCCTGCCACCCCCGCCCCACACCAGTGAAACCACCAGTAAATAGCTTTGCCCATATCGATATTTGTAGCATGAAATGGAAATTTAAGGCAAATTTCTGGGTAATTGAAAATGTAAAACCTCATTCTACCCAGGAAATACTTTGTTTGGGCTAATTATCCAAATAATATTTCTTGAAGTTCTCCCTTTTTCAGTGAAGACCATTTCAGTGCTATATGTCCACATTTTCTTTCTACCTGCCTTCTGTCCTGCAAATCAAAAAGTAGCTGTTCTCTGTCTCATTCTCTTGAGGAGAACTTGCTCCCCACCTTCCAGTATGACACCTAGGTTTTTTTTTTTTTTTTTTCCTGGAAGAGATACTGCATTTTGTGCTTAGTTTCCTGTGTTTAGAAAAAAAAAAGTCTTTCCCTCTGAACTTATATTTTAAAAAATGTACTCTATTTGGAGAAATACTTATATCCTGATATGGCATTAAAAGCAATCGATTCTCTGTTGTTTTAGATTTTTTAAAGAGTTTAGAAGCCTGGCTCTGAGCTTCTACAGTCTTTATAGATAATATATCTCTTAAGAAGTACATCTTGGCTGGGAACTTGGATATGTAAAAGGTATGTTTCAAGCCCAGGTAAAGCAGGTGACTTCGCTGGAAGCTGTATGTTGGTGAGGGATGTGGGAAAGAAGCACCGTGCACATTTCCTCTGTCTCAAGTGAGAGAATACAGTGATCCAGGCTGTAAAGAATAAGCTGAGATGAATTTCTGCAACTCGTGTGGGTTGCAGAGACAAAACTCACACCACTTGGGAACCAGAAAGGGTTCAGGGTGCCTATGAGAAGAGCTTACCTGTATTTACTTGAAAGGACTACCATTCCTGAGTATGTATCTGTTGGCTTTTATTTTCTGGACATTCAGTTCTCTTGCATTGAATTTTTACATTAAAATGTCCTTCCCTATTCTTGGAAAGTCATTTGATTTCCAGCAGATCCTATAACAATTCCACTCTGTGCCATCAGCATGGACTGAAATGCACACCTCATACACGCCATACTGTCTTTTCAGCTTTTGACTTTTTGACGTGGTTTTCTATTTTTTTTTTCTGATACGGAGAAAATTTCTTCTTTTTATTCTGTAATGGGTTTATTGAGATGTAATTAATATATCACATGATTCACCTAGTTAATATGTACAATTAAATGTTTTTCAGTATGTTCCCCAGATTGTATAACTATCAGTGCAATCAATTTTAGAATATTTTCATCTCCCCCTAAAAGAAACCACCTGCCCTTTAGCAGTCACTTCACATTTCCCTTCAACCCTCCAGCCCTAGGCAACTACCAATCTACTCTTTGTTAGTATGGATTTGCCTATTCCAGACATTTTGTATAAATGGAATCACAAGATATGTGGTCTTTAGTGACTGGATTCTTTCACTGAGTATAATTTTTCATTTTGTAGCATGTATCAGTATATGTTCATCCCTACTGTAATTGAGTAATATTCCATTGTAAGGATATAGAAGTGGTTTTCTATTTATATGATCCCACATTTTGGGTATTGTATGCAACATGCAGAGAATTTGGCACTTTGGGTAGAATTTTTCAATATAGATTAAATTTCATCTTAGGTTGTTTTTTTAATCTGACTGATTTAGATTCATAATTTTTTGCACATGGCCTTCCAGAACATAGTTTAAGTTAGTTAACATCTTGAGTCTATGATGCTAACTAGACTACCAAATTATAGAGTTCCCAGAAAAGCTAGAAATGCTATTCCCTACCAGTTCCTCTCAAACTACCTTAGGCAGGGCTGCACCAAGCAGAAAAACCAGATATAGCTAGATTTCACATTTAGGTTGGAACTTTTCTGGGTCACTAACTTATTTGAGAAGCTGATTAAAGCTATGGGTTCTTTCTTTGTTGGTATATTTTGCACATATAAACAACATTTTGTGTATTAACCCATCTTCATGTATTTCAATAAATAACCCAGGTATTAGAAATATTGTATTTCAAATGTGCAATGAAAAGAACAATGTATATCCTACATCTACAAGCTATATATATATATATATCTACATCCAGTGGCTCAAAAACTGACCAGAGAGTGATTTGTTATCTAAGAGTTAGCTTAACAGCCTGGGGGTGGGAGGAACAGACCAAACCTTCCTGACCCTCTTTATTTCATTTAAAGCAAAGAAAATGGCTATGCTACTTTTAGTGAACCTACAAATATAATGTCCTAACTAACTGGCCCTTTGGTGAGCAATTTTCTGTTTCTCTTATTTTAAGAAAGACATGATGGCAATTTCTACTTCTTTTGCTGTGGTTGATATTTTTATTTAAGACTGGATACCAGGGGTGTTTGTACCATAGCATATAAAGGCCCAGAAGGACAATCTGAAACATGGTATCTACATATTTAAGATTAATTATTTCAATTCTTTATCAATTCAACAAGTATTTGCTGAGGACCCCTATGCCAGACTCAACTTGTTGCTGGGGATTCAGTAATGAACAAGACAGATGATTTGGAAGAAACTTTGTTATGTCTTTAAATAAACGGAGTGAGTTCTCCATGGGTAGGCCTCCCTGGTAGCTCGGTGATAAGGAATCTGCCTGCAGTGCAGGAGATGTAAGAGATTCGGGTTCAATCCTGGGGTCAGGAAGATCCCTTGGAGAAGGAAATGGCAAGTCCACTCCAGTATTCTTGCCAGGACAATCCTGTGGACTGAGGAGCCTGTGGGGTCGCAAAGAGGTGGATAAGACTGAGCAGGGTCCTGGGTAAGAAAAAGTTGATTGTGAGGAGCAAATATTAACATTTAATATATTTTTGCTTTCAAAAAATGTCAGCAACTGATTTCTGGATTAGATGAAATGTGCTCTAGAAGGGCTCTTGGGGAGACCAGAAGGAGGAGGCCCATGTGATGAACGTATCACCAAAGTGGTAAAAACGGATGACAGGAATGGAGGTTCCTCTGTGCAGGGAATTAGTTAAGAGAAACCGGCATGAAAAAGTGAGAGGAGGGAAGCTTTCCCCAAGTCTGGAAAATAACCCTACTGCTTGAATTGCGAGAGAAGCTTGCGATTGTAATAAGGTGAGAAGCTTTCTGACAGACCTGAGGAAGTCTAGTGAATCAATTATCCCCACAACCATAAAAGAGGATCCTCCTTTGTAGACAAAGATGAGAAGAGCAATAAACGCATGCAAGGAGCCGACACACCAGCTTCCAATAATATGCCTGTCTGGCTTACGGGAGAGGCTGACTGCAGGTGATAAAGCTATCAAGGTGTAAAGGACACTTGCCGGGACTGCAGAGGGGACACACGAGGTACCAGGCCTCTGGCCTGCTTTACTTAGTGAAGAAATAAGGGAAATAAAGATTTAAAAATTGCAAGGTGAGCAAAACGCCATCAATTGTTTTTCTGTATATAGTAAGAGTATGACTGGGAAGGCTCTTGTTATTAATGTTGTTATTAAAATTAGTTGTGTTTTTCCCCATTTAGTCTCCCTCTCAGTGTATGGGGAATCTATTTTTAGAGGTGGGATGAAAATAAAGTAATGAATTACAAGTAAAAATCAGTGATAAAATTAGGTTTTAAGCTGTGTATTTATATGTGTTTCAACAGCTGCTCACACATTAAGTTGGAATCCTAGGAAGCTTAAAAATGACCAATTATATCAGAGTGAAATATTTTTCCTTGTTTTAGAAGTTAAACATCTACATCACCTGTAAGTTACATTGCTGAGCAGTTTGGTACAACAACAGCTTTGCCAATTTTAGATGAAAGAAATCCAGACTGGGAGATACAGTGGGCTTCTGTCAGCCAAGGTTGTCCAGCATCTTTTGTGCACAGTTTAACATTTTGGATGGTTTCCTATATCGTGAGAACTGTTTTCTCGTGACAGAATCCAAAATCTACATTTCCCAGTTGTTCTCTTCAACTGAGGAGCAGATATGTGACTTAGACTTTGTTATTCAGATGCATAATCAGATCACATCAGATCAGTTGCTCAGTCGTGTCTGACTCGTTGTGACCCCATGAATCACAGCACGCCAGGCCTCCCTGTCCCTCACCAACTCCCGGAGTTCACTGAGACTCACGTCCATCGAGTCAGTGATGCCATCCAGCCATCTCATCCTCTGTCGTCCCCTTCTCCTCCTGCCCCCAATCCCTCCCAGCATCAGAGTCTTTTCCAATGAGTCAACTCTTCGCATGAGGTGGCCAAAGTACTGGAGTTTCAGCTTTAGCATCATTCCTTCCAAAGAAATCCCAGGGCAGATCTCCTTCAGAATGCACTGGTTGGATCTCCTTGCAGTCCAAGGGACTCTCACTGACACTTGAACACAAAAGTCAGCAACCTGAGGTGGTGAAGGATCCAGGGGCCAGCACAACGGTGGAGGCATCTGGTTCTCTAGGTGATTGTGATATAAAACCTAGATTCTGAGTAATTGTGTTGATCCTGGTGTGTGGTTCATGTCTTTAAACCTTAAACTAGCCAGAGGGATTCTGTTATTTGCAACCAAGAACACTAACCAATATAAGAAGTTAAACGATTATCTTGAAATTACGTGGTAAATTAGAAAGTCAGAATTAGAACTAATCTGTCTCATTTCCAAGTTTCAACCCCCAAATAGAGTTACTATAATACAGTGATTGCAGTTTGTGTCCCTACCCTTATCAGTTGGGTAAGATGCAGGCTGGGGCATTTCTCCATTCAGTGCTTTTGCCTGGGAGTCAGCAGACCAAACCTGGCCCACTACCTGTTTTTGTAAATAAAGTTTTATTGGGACACAGTCGTGCCCATTGGTTTGTGTATTATCTGAGGTTGCTTTCACACTCTAACAGCAGAGTTGAGTTGTTGCCATAAAGACTGTATGGCAACATATCCTAAAATATCCACTGTCTTGCCCTTTACAGGAAATGTTTGCTGATCCTTGGTTGGTAGGCATTCACTACCCACCAGCAAGATCTGGCAAGTGAAATGAAGCCTGTTTGGCATCCCCAGTCTAACGTGTCCCGTTAGTCATCCATTGCTGCTTTTAAAAGCGACATCAGCATACAGCATGGGCTCTGATCAGAGGCTGGTGCAGATAAGGACTGTATGGAGATAAATAAAGGCATGCATCCACACATATGTTAGAGGAAACATACACTATTCACTCTTTTTCCTCTACATGTCCTTTTATTAAAATGGATAATTTAGGAAGCAGTGCTTTTTCACTAAGTAGATTTTACTTCTGTAGATGATTAGACTGATAGATTTCATCTTAAAAAAAAAAAAAAAAACCTGATCGAGATTGCTTCCTTTCTAAGTTGGCATTTAGTAAATGTCTTCAATCAACTTGGACATTGGCCACCCTTAAAAATGATTGATTCAAGTCCAGGGGGGCCTTGGGGAAAGTCCATAGGTCATAGCTTCACATGCAGAAGATCAATATTGTCTTGATGCCAGTGCCTTGACTTTTGACACAAATTGATCCAGATAAAAGAAATTTGGCTTCTCAAAACCTTAGGAGGAAGTTACCGAGTTGACCACATCTCTGGTTGATAACCCTTTTCATTGCCCCACTTCGCAGACTGACTGGCAGATCCTGAATCTGCTGGTCTGTCTACTGCTAAGGTTTTGCTTGAGCTGCTGTCTCCATCTCTGAGGCATGTATTATACATTTCTCATTACCTAACTAGTTTCTCCTAGTTCTTTGAGACTCAAGCCAAGTGTCATCCCACCCAGGAAAATTTGCTGTTCCTTGTCCTCTGGGCTGGGAGAAGGCAACGGCACCCCACTCCAGTACTCTTGCCTGGAAAATCCCATGGATGGAGGAGCCTGGAAGGCTGCAGTCCATGGGGTCGCTGAGGGTCGGAAACGACTGAGCGACTTCACTTTCACTTTCATGCATTGGAGAAGGAAATGGCAACCCACTCCAGTGTTCTTGCCTGGAGAATCCCAGGGACGGGGGAGTCTGGGGGGCTGCCGTCTATGGGGTTGCACAGAGTTGGACACGACTGAAGTGACTTAGCAGCAGCAGTCCTCCAGGCTTACTCTTATCATGGGCTTTTCATCCCATGAGGTCTGTTTACTTCTCTGTCTCCTGCAGGTGACTGTGCAGGCACTGAGAGGTTTACCTCTGTTCCCTGTACACAGCCAAATGTTTAGTACAGAAAAGATGCTCAAAATATGTATATTAGAAGAGACAGTATCCTTTTTGTGGTCCAGTGGCAAGGTCTTGGAAGTGGAGCTAAACTTTCTTTTGTGGCTTCTTTTTCAGCAAAGGATTACAGTGCAGCAGGGATTTTAATTTGATTCTGAACCAATTTGTTTATTTACCCTAATATGAACTGAAAGACAAAAAAAAAAAAGGAAGAAAATCCATCAGAATGCAATGCTATGCAATTCGAGATGGTGGGATTCTGAATGAATTTTTACTTTGTTTTGATACTTTTCTGTATTTTCCAAAGTTTGTTAGTTTTATAAATAGAAAAATAGGCATTAAAACAATTTAAAAAAAATAACTGGAATAAGATGTCAAATAGGTAAGTTACTGTTTATTATAAAATTAAAACTTTTAACAATTCTAAATAAAATATTGTAGCTAGGAAAGAAAAATAACCTCTGTCCCTTTTTTTTTTTAATAAGAGCTATATCATGTTATTGAAACATTAAAATGATTAGAGTGAATATCTGGGATTGCAAACTTTGGCTTGGCCCTGGGTTAACCCCAGGGTGGGATTATATATTCAACTTGCCTTTTCCTCATTCTAATAGATGGACATTTTTTGTGAACTGTCTTTACTAATGAGTCTTCTGTAACCTATAGAAAAAAAAATACAAATGAAAAGGTTTCTAGGAGCAGAAGGGGAAAAAGTCAAGCATTCATTATGCGCTCAAGCAGGGGTTATGAGTTGTAGCACTTGTAGGTCCAGTCATGAGCTCCAGGGCTTAGGAGTGAAAATAATCAGGGCCATTGACCAAGGATTGGCTTGTTGTTGTTTTTCAGTCAATAAGTGGTATCCAACTGTTTGCGACCGCACGGACTGCAGGCTTCTCTATCCTTCACCAACTCCCAGAGTTTGCTAAAGCTTATGTCCATTGAGTAGGTGATGCCATCCAACCATCTCATCCTCTGTCACCTGCTTCTCCTCCTGCCCTTAATCTCTCCCAGCATCAGGGTCTTCTCCAGAGTCTGCTCTTTGCATCAGGTGGCCAAAGGACTAGAGCTTCAGCCTCAGCATTAGCCCTTCCAATGAATATTTGGGGTTGATTTCCTTTAGAAGTGACTGGCTTGATCTCCTTGAGGTCCAAGGGACTTTCAAGAGTCTTCTGTAGCACCTCAGTTTGAAAGCATCAATTCTTTGGCACTCAGCCTTCTTTATGGTCCAGATCTCATGTCCATACATGACTACTGGAAAAATCCATAACTTTGACCATTTGGACCTTTGTCGGCAAAGTGATGTCTCTGCTCTTTAATATGCTGTCTAGATTGGTCCTAGCCTTTCTTCCAAGGAGCAAGCTGCTTTTAATTTCATGGATGCAGTCACTATCCACAGTGATTTTTGAGCCCAAGAAAATAAAATCTGTCACTGCTTCCACTTTTTCCCCATCTATTTGCCATGAAATGATAGAACCAGATGCCATGATCTTCATTTTTTGAATGTTGAATTTTAAGCCAGCTTTTTACTCTCCTCTTTCACTCTCAACAATAGGCTCTTTAGTTTCTCTTTGCTTTCTGCCATTAGAGTGGTGTGGTATCATCTGCATATCTGAGGTTGTTGATATTTCCCCTGGCAATCTTTATTCAGCTTGTGATTCATCCAGCCTGGCATTTCGAATGACACAGTCTGCACTTAAGTTTAATAAGCAGGGTGACAACATACAGCCTCCATGTGCTCCTTTCCTTATTTTGAATCAGTCATTTTTTCCATGTCTGGTTCTAACTGTTGCTTCTTGACCTGCATGCAGGTTTTTCAGGAGGCAGGTAAGGTGGTTTGGTATTTCGATCTGTAAGAATTTTTCAGTTTGTTGTGATCCACACAGTCAAAGGCTTTAGTATAGTCAATAATGCAGAAGTAGATTTTTTTTTCCCTGGAATTCCCTTGCTTTCTCTGTGATCCAATGGATATTGGCAATTTGATCTCTGGTTACTCTGCTTTTTCTAAATCCAGCTTGTACATCTGCAGGTTTTTGATTCACCTACTATTGAAGCTTAACTTGAAGGATTTTGAGCATAAGCCTACTAGAATGGAAAATGAATTGTATGGTAGTTTGAACATTCTTTGGCATTGCCTTTATTTGGAATTGAAATGAAAACTGACCTTTTCCAGTCCTTTGGCCACTGCCGAGACTTCCAAATTTGGTGGCATATTGAGTGCAACACTTTAACAGCATCATCTTTTAGGATTTGAAATAATTCAGCTGGAATTCCATCACCTCCACTAGTTTTATTCATAGTAATACTTCCTAAGGCCCACTTGATTTCACATTCCAGGTTATCTGGGTCATTAAGACTGTTTTTGTACAGTTCTTCTGGGTATTCTTACCACTGCTTCTTAATCTCTTCTGCTTCTCTTAGGTCCTTCCTGTTTCTGTCCTTTATCATCCCTGTCTTTGCATGAAATGTTCTCTTGCTATCTCTAATTTTCCTGAAGAGAGCTCTAGTTCTTCCCATTCTACTATTTCCCTCTATTTCTTTGCACTGTTCACTTAAGAAGGTTTTCTTATCTCTCCTTGCTATTCTCTGAAACTCTGCATTCAGTTGGTTATATCTTTCCATTTTTCCTTTGCCTCTCACTTCTTTTTTCAGCTATTTGTAAGGCCTCCTTAGACAACCACTCTGCCTTCTTGCATTTCTTTTTCTTTGGGATGATTTTGGTCACTGCCTCCTGTACAATGTTATGAACCTCCATCCATAGTTTTTCAGGCACTCTGTCTACCAGATCTAATCCCTTGAATCTATTTGTCACCTCCACTGTATAATCATAAAGGATTAGATTTAGGTCATACCTGAATAGTCTAGTGGTTTTCTCTACTTTCTTCAATTTAAGCCTGAATTTTGCACTAAGGAGCTCATACTAGGATCCATGGTCAAGGATTGGTTAGTCAAATGTTAAAGTGACCTACAAACAACCCTGAAAAACGTACTCAGTGTGAAGCGTCTTCTGAGCCTAAGTGTGGCACACTGAAGAAAGTCTTTAAAGGGAAAGTGCTGGTGAGTCTGGGCTTCTCTGGTGGCCCAGTGGTAGAGAATCCACCTGCCAATGCAGGAGACACAGGTTTGATCCCTGGATAGAGAAGATCCCCTAGAGAAGGAAATGACAGCTCACGCCAGTATTCTTGCTTGGAAATCATCATGGATAGAGGAGCCTGACAGGCTACAGTCCATAGAGTTGCAAGAGTCAGATGTGACTGAAGCGACAGCATAGCATGCTAACTTTGACATGGATCTAGGTCTCAGTTCCTAACTGAGCTTCTTTATTGAGATTTTTGAAATTTTATTTACTCTATTACATGTTAAGTCATGAATAAGCACATCTGAAAGAACAGATGAAAAATATACCCACATCAGAAATTCCTCTAAATACATATAAGTAAATGAATCATATGGCAAAATTTGGGAGGAAAGATGCCATTCCATTTCCCATTATTCAAATGTGAAAACTAAATTTTAAATAAAAATTAAAAGTCATTTTTCCACAAATATAGTATTTCCTATATTAGAGATAATTCGGTTTATCATTCTATGATCAAATAAAAAAATCCCCTTTATACTTCAGTAAAACTACATTGTTGGGTTCACCTGCTATTTGTAATAACTATCACTGCCATGTCACTTGGAACCTTGGAGCATTTGTCACTGTGGCATGGAAATTATTACTATTATGAAATTAAAGGTAGCACTTGAGGTGGTACTTCAGACAGTACTCTCCAAAAGCAAGTATGTAGAAATCAGTTGAGTAAACTGGATAGTTGAACCCCCTCCCCCTTGCCTTTCCTGACCCCCAATCTCATAGTCTTTTGATGATTCATCCTGAAAATATAGACTGGGTGAAGTGCCCTTAACTCTGTTCAGTTGACACTAACCCCAGTTCTGTTACTCAGCCTTGCTGAGGTGCCATCACTTGAACATTTTCTTCCATAAATTCCTGACGGAAGACAGAATACTTTTGTACTGATGTGTGATTAAATTGCTTTTCCTTCTTTGGAAAACCGCACATCTTAAAACCTAATGCTTTTTCAGTTTCAGGGAACAAGTGGGATGACCCTTCTCATCACTAGCACTTTCCCCTCCTCAGGTGGAAGGGCATCTTGGTGTAATTTGACAGATACCTGCATTTGTCCATGGAAGTTTTCTGCATCCACACCAAACTACCCTGCTTGTTGGTGTTCCAAGCCCTCTTCATCTGCTCACTCATTTGTAGTAGTTGGAGAGGTAATCCTCTATTGAAAACTTAGGAATTAAGTAACTTCCTCAGATTTAGGCAGTCTGTCTATCTGCATTGCAGAATGCAGGATGGAGGGAGCAGCAAATGTGTTGAGAATAGACCACAAACCTGATTCATTCAGACATTGGTTTATTTATCCCTACCAGCCTCCTTAAGTCCCTCTTCCCTCTCCTTTCCTCAATGTCTTGTTTTGTTTTTTTTTTTTTTGGCCATGCTATGCAGTTTTGGGGATCTTAATTCACTGACCAGGAATTGAACCTGAGCCCTTGGCAGTGAAAGTGCAGAGTCCTAAACACTGGGACTGCCAGGGAATTCCCAATAAGTCTTTTTCCATGACTTCTCTGGAAAGTATCTCAGCCCTCCCCTCACCAACATTTCATTTTGTTGTCATGAATGAAGGCCTAGAGAGCTGGGAGTGGTGGACAAACTTTTCTGGGCTTTGTGTAATTTGCAATCTGTGGTCAGAGCATCTTGGGAAGAAATTGGACACTCACTCTCATCATTGGGCTTGTGCTAGGTATCCCCCAAGGAGCTCCTTCAGCCATGCTATTTCATATTTGTTTTTTTTTTTTTTTTTTGATTTCATAAGGATGAAGTTGATAAGGTAACTTTAGTACAACTATCTGCCATTGGGGATCATTGTGGTCATAGCCCTATAAACACCACGCATGCACGCATCCATCCATCTCCTCTCTTAATAAGCATCAAGTTCCATGTACTGCCAGAGTGATATAAGGGCTAACAAGAATAAGAGCTACTGTGCTCATGGAGTTTGCTCTAGAGGGGAAGACAAACAATAAGGAAGGAAACAAGCAAACTAGATAGCTCTAGCTCTACCTCGTGACATATAATGAGGGAGACACATCGAAGACTTGACAGACAATGTCTCAGGAGGATGGTTCTTTGCTGGGGTCCAGCCCCGGCTGATCCAGGGTATTCGAAGGAGAGACGGCATCGGCGATCAGGAAACAATTGCTTAATTAAATGTTAATTAAGGATATAAAGAGTAATAGAATAAGGATAGCTCAATGAGGAAATTCAGTGGCGAAAAGAGGCTGAATAATTCAGCCAGAAGGTGAGAGAAAGAACGACATGGGGAGACCAAGTTTCCGTGAACAAGGCCCGCACTTTATTTTCCAAACTAGTTTTTATACCTTAAGTTAAGCATAGAGGATAATGCGGGAAGGGGTAGAGTCATGCAGCAAGCCAGGCTTTCTTCCTGCAAACTTATCATATGCAAAGGTTTAGGTGATTTGCATCATCTTCTGGCCCAGAGGCCTGTTAACATTTTAAGACACTTTCTTCAGAAAACTTATTTTTCTCTAAAGGTGATTAGGCAGGCGCCACCCTCCAAAAGCTTTAAAGTTGCATTCCTATAGGGCAAAGGTGAGGTGGGCTCAATCAAGAAAAGAATTAACTCAAGGGTCCAAGGTTACAAACATTAAAGCTACTACTTACACCAATTATATTAATCAATACACTGCCAGGGACACAGCAGGTAAGGGATATGGAGACTTAGCAGCAAACACTGGCCCAACAAGTGAAAAACCCTTCACCAATACAATTTCTAATCAATCTTTTAACTGCTCAAAGGACTCTGTATTTAGACAGTTTAGAACATCTCATGTCTCTCACAGTTGGGAGGCTCTGAGCAATCACATGTGGCCGGAAAAACCTATTCAGGCAGGCTAGAGGACTTCCAAAGGAGTTTGTAGGTTGAAACACTATCACACCCAGGAACTTTATTAACTGGAGCTGTAAGTTAACTCTTTTTTCAGAGAGAGGTAGTGGGGGACAGCCCCCGCTAAAGTCAGAGGTGTAGGTGAGAGCACAAAGCAGAAAGTAAGCAGACTCTGGTTTTGTGGGTAGATGCTCGAGAATTTCCAGGGGGACTCCTGAGGCTCGATCCCGCCTTTGCGTATGCCAAGCCTCCTTCCTCATGACCTTTGCCACGGGTGGAGTTCCTCACGCTGGCTCCCGGCAGTGATAGAATTCCAGCTGAGTGATTCCAGATCCTGAAAGATGATGCTGTGGAAAGTGCTGCACTCAATATGCAATATGCAATATGCACTCAATATGCAATATGCCGGCTCTAAATAGAGTTGTCCAGAAGACCACTCTAAGAAGTTACCTTCTGCTCTGAACACCTGGCAGAAGGGAAGGGCTCAGTCATTCCAGGACCTGGAGAAAGACCACATCAGGCACCGGGACAGGAAAATGCTCAGAGGTGGAGCTGAGGGTGGGAAGGGGCCAGTGAAGGTGGAGCACAGTGAGTGGGGTGGGGTGTGTAAGCCATGGGGTAGGATCAGACCTTGTTGGGCTTTGCCAGTAGCAGTGGTTCTTAGAATACACAGCACAATGGCACTGGCTGTTTCCAGCGAGTGTCCATTTGACCAGGTTATGCCTTGTGTTAGGTGTGTAGACTTCTACCCCAAATGTTGGCCATGGCAAGGACAATTGTACTGTAAAAACATGTGTTTCACCATTTCCTGTTACTCTTACCAGGCTGTCAACATTAGGTGAGCTGTTGAGAACTTAGGAGCCTGGCATCTGAAGAGGTGACCATGTCACCCTCTGAGGACATGCGTGGGAGCATAGTGCAGATTGCCCTTGCTCCTGTTCTGACCTTTCTGTTTATCCAGAATCGTTCTGAGACACTTGCATTTCCTTTGGCAGCCCACACAGCACTTAACCTTCACCATGCAAATCAGTATTCATCTATCAAGGATTCTAGGCCAGCCTGTTTTTGTCCCCATTAACCTCTGGCTAGCCCTACACTTCTCCAATAAAAAGAACTCCATTTCCTAATCAATGGTCACTTCCCGATGGAAATCATAATTATGGTTATGCAGCATTTGTTTTGCATACACAGCTTTTATGAGTGTGATTGATAGAAGTGAGGCAGTGGGACTGAGTGGGTCACGTGCCCAGTTATTTTGCTCATCTTATTTTGCAGGTTCTGCAGGGTGCCATATACTTTATGGTTCAAATGGGGGCATTTTGGGGAATTAAAGAGGGGTATATTAATAATTATATCATGAAAATAGACATAAACTGGAGTGGGTGGTCACCCTAGGTTTTCAGGGTTTGGGTACTACATACTGCTGTTATATTTTCTAGATTTTTCCACATGACAATGAATGACAATCTTTCTTGCCCCTGATATTATGATCAAGTATGTTAAGTCCATCTGTTTTATGGGTTTAAAGAAGGGCTTCCTAGGTGGTGCAGTGGTAGAGAATCCACTGCCAATGCAGGAGACATGAGACATGGGTTTGATCCCTGGGTTGGGAAGATTCCCCTGGAGAAGGGAATGGCAACCCACTCCAGTATTTTTGCCTGGAAAATTCCATGGACAAGGAGCCTGGTGGGCTAGGTGGAGTTGCAAAGAGTCAGACACAACTGAGCATGGCACACACACACACACACACACACACACAAAGAGGAAGTCGCAAAATGACTCTTTTTCTTGCAGCTAATGCCAAGCTTGTGAAGGAAACAGCTGAGCCCAAGCTTGTAACCTCAGTACTGCCCGGAGGCTCCAAATGGTCAGGGAGAAGACAGAGCGGTCTGAAAGCCCTTGTTCCATATTCCTGTCTCTGCATGGGGACAGCGCCTCTTGAAAGCAGGGTGGATGGAGGTGGCAAGGAGATAATTCACCTAATGGTCTCTGGTCAGACTATGCTCTAGTGACAGTGAAGGTGGAAAAGACATGATTGCCAAAACAACAAATCCTTTGCCACAGTGAGAACCTGCTGTGTGTGCCAATAAGAAGTGAACTGTCTGGAGGGGAAAGAATAAATGGGTGAACTCAATTTATTACTCTTGGCAAAATGTGTAATCCTGAATATCCACAAGTGGCAATAATATTTTTTTTATTATTCTTTATTAGAAAATCTTTTATAAGAGTCTTGGCTCAATGTTTGCTTGCTAATTTGCTTAAAGAACACAAAACCATGGGAACACTATCTTGTCTTCCCTCCTCAACCCACGTTTAAGTCCAAGTCTCTCAGACAAGTTAGAGTCATTCTTCAGGTTCTGTTGTTGTTGTTCAATTGCTCTGTTGTGTCTGACTCTTGGCGACCCCATGGACCGCAGCACACCAGTCAGATTGTGAGTCACAATGAATCTGCTGTTAAGAAAGTCTTTCTCTTGGGATGACATTCTTGAAAATGCAAACTACTCCTAAACAGGACCCGATGGTTCATTTTTTCCAAGGACAACTCTTCTTTAATTTAACAACTAACTCAGACCTGCTGCAAAGAGAGTATTTAGTTAGATGATTTAAACTAACACAGTATCTATACCACAGTTCCCGACTAGAGTGGAAGTAAGCTGAGATATTGACATTTGCTGGGAAGCTCACATAGTCCCCCAAAGACCCGTCCTCTCCACTTCCTCCTGCTCACTGTTGCTTCCACCCTTTCCCATTGTTAGTTTTGGAGCCTGTAAAACCCACATCTTCTTTCTGTATTGGGATAACTGTTCCCTTGAACCCCTGTCTCTGTGCTCAGCTCAGTGCAGCTCAGCCTCAAAGCAAATATTTTGGGGGAACAACTGGGATATAATTACATGACTAAGAAGTAAGAAAGGGATGGGGTTGTGATTTGATTCTATGGAAAAATAATAAATTGTCAGTGTGAATCCTATGGATGCAGAGTTAAGGATGCTTGACCCAAGATGTGTTTTTCCATTTAGATCTGTGTCTGAAAAAATATAGTATGAGTCACATATGCAATTGTAAAATTTTCTGGTAGCCACATAAAAATAAGGAAACTAATTTTAATAATCTATTTTATTTAACCCAATGTATGCAAAATATTATCATCCTAACATGTAATCCGAAGAAGGCAATGGCACCCCACTCCAGTACTCTTGCCTGGAAAATCCCATGGACGGAAGAGATTGTTAGGCTGCAGTCCATGGGGTCGCTAAGAGTCGGACACGACTGAGTGACTTCACTTTCACTTTTCACTTTCATGCATTGGAGAGGGAAATGGCAACCCACTCCAGTGTTCTTGCCTGGAGAATCCCAGGGACAGGGGAGCCTGGTGGGCTGCTGTCTATGGGGTCGCACAGAGTCGGACACGACTGAAGTGACTTAGCAGCAGCAGCAGCAGCAACATGTAATCCATATAAAAAGTATTAATGAGAAATTTGACATTCTTTTTCATGCTAAGCCTTTGACATCAGGAGCATTTTTCAATCCAGACTCACCACACCGCACATGCTCAAGAGTCACACATGGCTAGTGGTTGCTGTATTGGACAGAATGGTACAGATGCAGAGCAATGCTACTCAGAATGTGGTCCATGCCAAAGAAAATATACAGGAACAAGCACATGAAAAGATGCTCATCATCACTAATCATCAGGGCAATGCAAATCAAAATCGCACTGAGACCTCACCTCATACCTGTCAGAATGGCTATTGTCAAAAAGACAAACAACAAGTGTTTGCGAAGGTATAGGGAAAAGGGAACCCTAGTACACTGTTTCGGGAGGAGAGGTTGCAAATTGGTACTGCCACTATGGAAAGCAGTATGACAAGTTTCCAAAAAATTAAAAATAAAACTACTGTTTGATCTCACAGTTCTACTCCTGGATATTTATCCAAGAAAATGAAGATGCTAATTTGGAAAGTTACAAGTACCCCAAAGTTCATAGCAGCATTATTCACAATAGCCAAGATATGGAAGCAAACTAAGTGCTCATCAACAGATTAATGGATAAAGGTATGGTGTTTACACAGACACACACAATGGCATATTACTCAGCTGTAAAAAAGAATGAAATTTTACCCTTTGCGACAACATAGATAGACCTGGAGGATGTTATACTTAGTGAAAAAGTCAGACAGAGAAAGAGATACTGTATGATTTAAATTATTTGTGGAATCTGAAAAACAAACCAAACAAATGAATATAACAAAACAAATTGACTCACAGAGAACAAACTAAACTAGTGGTTACCACAGGGGAGAGAGGCCAAACAGGTGAAGGGGATTAAGAGGAACAAACTGCCAATTATAAAACAAGTCTCAGAGATGTAATATACAGCACAGGGAAAAAAAGTCAATATTTTGTAATAACTTTGTATGCTGTGTGATGCAAAAAATATTGAATCACTATGTTGTATACCTGAAACTAATATAATGTTTTAAGTCAGCTATACTTCACCTGAAAAAAACATGTGGTTCATGGACAGATAGGAGTTGTTTGGTACACAGAATGAGATAGATTCAGGAACTGAAAGGCAGTGTTTAAAAACTTTGACAGCAATGTGAATTTGCCATGACATCCAAGCATGTGGTCATTTTAAAAGTAATTTGATTTCTTATTGTATTTTTAAAGAATATTACTCAGCAGTTGATGGGGGGTGAGAGTGGAGGACCAGCTTGACTCTTCCTCACAGATAGCTTGAGAAACCTTGTTTTGAATTTTCCACTATTTCCACTCTGCATTTCTCAACCTCAGGTTAGCCCAGCAACTGGCAGAAATGGATCCCTCAAGAGTCACTAGTATGGCTCATTATGGAACTGTGGCGTCATTCTGGTTCTTATTATCTACAGTGTTTTGTGATATTTAACTGTTGGCCATCTCTCTTTTCTCTCCCTGAATCAGTAGCTCTTTTAGCTGATTTCTTCATCACCTTCCTACCTTCTACACCTAGGTTTACCAAGGAATAGCATGCTTGGAAGTGAACTAATTTAGAAAGAGTAATTTTTCCATTGGCTCTGTGGTAAAGAACCTGCCTGCCAGTGCAAGAGATGTGGATTTGATCCCTGGGTTGGGAAGATCCCCTGGAGGAGGAAATAGCAATCCACTCCAGTATTCTTGCCTGGGAAATCCCATGGTCAGAGGAGCCTGGCAGACTATAGTCCTTGTGGTTGCAAAGAGTTGGACATGACTGAGTGACTGAGCACGGCACAGCACGGACTTTTCCCACTGAGTCTAATGTGGTGAGAGAGTGGGAAGCTGAGAGATGGGTTCCCAGGGAGAGGAATAGTACATGTGTCAGGATTCTCCAGAGAAAGAGAACTAATGGGGTATTGCTTTGTATAGCTATATTTTTATCAGTATGGTATCTCTATAGATTTAGTATTTATTATCTATCTATCTAAGGAAGGAGAGAGAGAGGATATAAAAAATTGGCTCATGCAGTTATGGAGGCTGAAAAGTCCCAGGATGTGCAGTTGGCACTTTGGAGACCCAGGAGAGCTGGCATATAGTTTCAGTCTGAGTCTGAAGGATTGAAAACCAGGAAAGCCAATGGAGTAAGTTCCAATCCAAAAATCTGTAGAGTCAAGATCCAAGAAAAGCCAAAGTTCTCTTTAAATCTGCAGGCCAGATTCAAAGTCTCAGCTCAAAGCAGCCAGGCAGGAGGAGCTCCCGCTTCTTCTCGCTTATTCTCGGAAGAATTGGCCTTTTGTTTTGTTTAGACCTTCAACTGATTGGATGAGGTCCACCCACATTAGAGAGAGCAATCTGCTTTGATCAGTTTACTGATCCAAATGTTAATCCTGTTTAAAAACACCATCACAGACACACCAAATATGTGTGGACCAAATATCTGGGTACACTGTGGCCCAGTGAAGCTGACACATAAACTAATCATCAGGTGCATATGGAATTCAGATGAGAGATGGTAGAGCCTGCATCAAGGTGAGAGTCAGGTGGTAGACAGAAGAGGAAAGGGCCAAATGGAGAGACTGCTAGGAGGGGGACAATGCAGGATGTGTGAGAGTGGGAGCAGGTAAGGCTGACTCTCAGGGGGATTCCTGGGAGGGTCAAATCCACCTGCACCTGAAAGTCAAAAGTTTCCACGTGAAACTTTCCTTCTCTCTCCATAGATCCTTCCTCTCACCCCCTGCTCTGTCTCTTGATGGCCACTCAGTGAGCAACGTCACCATTCTTCCAATTACATGGGCTCAAAACCTGGAGCCACTTTTGCCCCCTTCTTCTTTTTTGTCCCATCATTTGTGGAGTCCTATAGACTATTTCCACAGACCCTTTCTCCCAGGCTTTTATTTCCATTCACATTCCTTGGCCACCAGCTAATCCAGACTCATCACCTCTAGCGAAGCTCTTGCAATGTTCTCCCAACACGTTGTCTTGTTACCTACCTCTCTGTGCTCTAAACCACTTTTTGTGTTACTGCCAGGCAACCTTAAAACACAACTCCAAGGCTGTCTTCCCTTCCCCAAATCCTCAGTGTCCACTCATTGTCTGCTAACAATGCTGTCTCCTTCCCCGGGGATCCCCTGTGCCCTGCTAATGTTTCAAGGCTCATCTTCTCTGTGTTACTGAGCAACCTGTGCACTGGGCAGTGTGATCCTGAGAGTGCAGCCCTAATGGCAGGAGAGCTCATGGAGGAAAAAACAGGGCTCATTGGGAACATGTGATAACAGGCTCTAACCTGACTCAGCGTTCTTAGGAAACTGAAGCTTAAAGAATTTTTCGGAATTAGCTAGAAAGAGGGAACCATACAGGAGAAGGCAATGGCACCCCACTCCAGTACTCTTGCCTGGAAAATCCCATGGATAGAGGAGTCTGGTAGGCTGCAGTCCATGGGGTTGCTAAGAGTCGGACATGACTGAGTGACTTCACTTTCACTTTTCACTTTCCTGCATTGGAGAAGGAAATGGTAACCCACTCCAGTATTCTTGCCTGGAGAATCCCAGGGATGGGGGAGCCTGGTGGGCTGCCGTCTATGGGGTCGCAGAGAGTTAGACACGACTGAAGCGACTTAGCAGCAGGGAACCATACATCTAAAGCCTGGACATTATAAAGAATGTGATGCATTCTAGGGCCTAGAAGAAAAGCATGTGGCTGAAATCACAGAGGGAAAGGACAAGCTAAGATGCTGAGAAGGAGTTTAAGGCAACTTATTTAAGAACATGGGACTTAATTCTAAGAGCTGCTGAAAGTCATGGAAGGACTTTAAGCAGGGATGTGATGTGATTAGACCTGCCTTTTTAACTGCTGTAACTGCTGTAGATTTGAACTATTGGTTACTTCTTTTGCCCCTCCTAAAACTTTCTCTAACATTTTTAACCCTGGGTTAATTTTTATCTCCATGTACAGTGGGAATACCAAAATTTATTTGTGAAAGAAGCTGCTTCATATAACTTGTCTCTTAAATGCCCTGTGTACTTTGAAACACAATTTGAGAAATGTTGACTTAAATAACTTCCTCCACCCAGGAGGCCTCCTTGCCCTATTGAGCCCTAGCACATCTTGCCAGACCCAGATACAACCCATCTTTCCAGCCCTGGCACAGGCATCTGGAGCCGCTCCCAGATTGCACTGTCAAGTGTAAAGTCAGCTCTCTTCAACTCTTAAGCCTCAGCTCCTTTCAGATCTTAAAAAGAGGCTACAATTCTAGGATGTCAGAGAGCTCAGTCTTTTCTGAAATCCTATAGTGCATTGTGGTATCTCCTGGACGATCATCAGTTGACTGTGTATTAGTGCAGACTGTGTGTTTATCTTAATCCCCCAGCGAAAGCAAGGGCTGGGGGTCATAGTCTCTGCCTCTCTCTCAGACCCCTACTCCCTTGTCCAAAGGAGGAACTTGATTATTTCATTAATTCTCAGCGCTGGAGAAGCCACCCTCCCACTCTTCTGGGCCACATGTAAATTCAGCTTCCTGGCATCTCTGGCAGCTCAGTAAGCCTCCCCCCTTGTCTGGGAGTCAGTCTGTCAGCGCCTGTGCCTGCAGGCATGCTGGCGGGGAGAACTGTCCCCACGCTCGGTCCATTGGGAGCCTGAAAGCCTTGGCAAACTCCTGTCACCTCCCCTGTATTTTTATCCTCAGCTTAAGGCTCTGGAATGCTTGCCAGAGATCCCCAAGGACACCTGGAAAGCACAGCCCAGGACAACCACGCGAAGGGCACGCTCATCTCTCCACTAAGCTGTTTCTCAGCCTCCCAGTCTGTGAACCTGGGGAGAGGTCTGTTTCCTGTCGTGTCTTTGGGTGTTTCTCAGCTTGCGCCTAAGAACAGGCATCCTTTGGTCCAAAGGATATCACAACTGTGCTTCCCCTTTTGTGATGGCGTGTGCGCGGTGGAGGCAAGTGGGGAGTAATGGCTTTTGTCGAGCGGTGTGTCCTCCTCCGTGTCAGTGTCGGCTCCCCTTACTGGGCCTGTTCCTCTTGCTCCTTGTGGGAAGGACTGTCAAAGGATGTCAGGATAAATTCTCTGCTCCTGCCCGTGCCTTTTCTTTCTCTCTCCCTCCTCTCTTTTGATTCTGTCTTGATGTCATCTCTTCAAAGTATACTACCTGTAAAATATTGATTCACAGCAGGCTGCATCTGCCAGGATCAGATTTCTCTTCTGCTGGCAGCAGTAATAAACTACCACAGACGCCGCAGACCCGGTGCCAGCTTCACCGCCGCTTCACACACATCCGTCTGTCTTCGGCCTGACTCTACATAATGAAACAGCGTCCAGAGACATTTCAGAAGGAGAGAAACCAAGTAACAATCGCTGGGGACATAAAAGAGCCAGAGGAGCCTGCAAACGGAGGGTGGAACAGGTATCATCCCAAGCAGCTGATGCACCGCGAACTGGCTGGTTTCCTGACAGCAACTAGAAAAGCAGCAACAGAAAACAAAGCTGCCCAGTTAACTGCCCACAGCAGCCTGACGGCAAAGGTCCTCCACCTCCTTCTGGCCTTCCCCCAGCATCTGGGGCCAGCTCCTGGAATGGCACCTTGAAACACTGATAATTTATGAATCCTGCGGGGAGTATCAAACCTAGAGGAAGCTCTTATGCAATAGAGATATGAATTTAGTTTGTGTAGAAAAAGAGAATTAATGGTGAGGCAGTGGGCTTAGATTTGAAGAGCTTGGACTCTAGAGCCAGAGGCTGAGTTGAGTACTGCTGCTGCTGCTAAGTCGCTTCAGTTGTGTCCGACTCTGTGCGACCCCACAGACGGCAGCCCACCAGGCTCCCCCGTCACTGGGATTCTCCAGGCAAGAACCTGGAATGGGTTGCCATTGCCTTCTCCAAGGCATGAAAGCGATAAGTGAAAGTGAAGTCACTCAGTCGTGTCCGACTCTTCTCGACCCCATGGACTGTGCCTACCAGGCTCCTCCATCCGTGGGATTTTCCAGGCAAGAGTACTGGAGTGGGTGCCATTGCCTTCTCCGGAGTTGAGTACTAGTCTCTGCCATTTATCATCCCTGTGATCTGGGGCAAGTTACTACGTTTACGTCCCAGTTTCCCTGTTAGTATAATGGGATGGTCATCGTGATTCAGTTAAGGCATTTAGAATAGTGTCTGGTTTACAGCAGAGGGCTTCCCCAGTGGCTCAGCAGTAAAAGAATCTGCCTGCAATGGAGGAGCTGCAGGAATTGTGCGTTTGATCCCTGGGTTGGGAAGATCTCCTGGAGGAGGGCATGGAAGCCCACTCTAGTATCTTGCCTGGAAAATCCCATGGACAGAGGAGCCTGGCGGGCTACAGCCCATGGGGTTGTAAAGAGTCAGACATGACTGAAGCGACTTAACACGCATGCGCACACTGATTTATAGCGCTATTGAAATATAAAACACAATTTCCCTGATGGGGAGTCCACAGTTCCAGTCAACGGGAACAATGTAAGCATTCCTCTTCCCTTTTGGGGACATAACTCCTCATCCAGAAAGGTTTCCAGAACAGATAGGCAGCTGGGGGTTGAGCACACCCTCTGGGGGGAGCCTGAACCTTGTTCTCTTGCTTTGTCTGCAAATGTGCGCCTGTTCCAAGGTGCCCCACTCTCTGAGAAGGTGACTCTTTGTTCTGAATCACAGCAGTTGTGGAAAGAGTTTTCTGAACCTCACTGGCGTGTGTCTGTGTCATTCCCATCCTGGCTGGGGGAGGAAAGTATTAAAAAGGGAAGCGGCCATCCGAAGTCAGTAAATCCGTCATCAGAGATGACAGCTGTGGGTTTGCATTCTTGTTTTACTGCGACTTTGAGCAAGTTGGTGAAGGTGGCTGTGGCATCCTGCTCAGGTCTGTGAAGAGTTATGCTTTTCTACTGTATTAGCTACTGAAGGGACCCTACCACTTAGCACCCTCTGGGGAGCCTTCCCTTTTGCAGTGCAGGGAAATTTACCCCTTGTGACCAACTGTTAAGCTTCCTTTGAAGCCTCTTTTAATTCAGATTTGGTTCAGCTCACAATGGCTTCTGAGTCAGTGGGGAAAACGTTTACGATATGACAAACTAGCAACCTGTATTTTTTACATACCGTTAGAGAAATCATGGGTCTTTTATACCTGCATTTTTTTGCTTTTTGTTGGGAGAGATGTCCTCTGAGACCCCTCAGTTCCTTGCTTTATATTCTTTCTCCTCTTCAAGCCTCAAAGCCTCTGTGCACAGTAGCAGGCTTCCCTTTGATGAGGCAGGCTGGAGAAAGTTTCATGTGAAGCCCGCCAGAGCCAATGGTCTGCGGTTGGAAGGGAGACTGACTAGTCGAGCTAAGCATCCATCCCATCCTGGTTGGTGGGGGTGGGGGGCGGTATTCCTCAGAACAAGGGGGCTTGTTTTCCTTCCCCAAAGGCTTTGGAGGGCACTGCAATCTCATGGGCTTTGTGTGGGCCCAGTGTGCCCAACCTGGCACCCCTACCCCCACAACTGTGGCATGCTTTCAGAACTGTCCTGCTCTTCATTATGCCAGGATCCTGAATTACTACACGTGTTCCTTTTCAGAGACAGAGCAGGAGAATTAGCTCTGGGCAATGCATCCGAAGGTGGGGTTGTGGGAGAAAGAATAACTGAGCACAGAGTGGTGAGAGAGGTGCCAGTGGTAAGACACGGGAGCTCAGTCTTGACCTTGAGCCCGGGTGTGTCAAGTACACGATGTGGAGAGTGAATGTTCCCTACATAAAGCTAGGAAGGCGGAACCCCGTGAGTGGTGTGACCCACTGCCTGGGCATGGAGATCAGTTCTGCAGTCGTGTGGACTTGGGGAGAATGACTGCCCCTCTCTGTGGCCAGCTCATCTTCAAATGGATTGGTATGAGGATTGAACGTGATAATCCATGTAAAGTGTTTAGCGCAGAGACTGATACATAGTAAAGCTCAGATGAATGTTAAAACAGGTTGATACAAAGAAGTATTGAGAGTATGGAACTCCTCAGGGTATAGCCCCTTGGGAATGCAATGGGGAAATCATGGAGAAGGGATCTTTTAAAGGCCAGTTAATAAAAAACTTAAAAGTCATCCTTACTTTGTCCGCACTCCTCTTATTTACAGTTTCTGGTAAGCAGTAGGCACTCAATAAATATTTGTTCAACTTCTGCCTGTGAATTCAGCAATCATCAGTAGCCTAAAAAATTTCACCATTGGCTCCACTGATTTGATTGCAACTTTTTTTTTTTTTCCTTTTGGCCATGCCGTGTGTGGCATGTGGGAATCTCAGTTCCCCAACCAGGGAGAATCCATGCCTTCCGCAGTGAAAACACGAAGTCTTAACCACTGGACCACCAGGGAGGTCCACTGATTGCAATTTTATTGTTCCTGTCAACTAAAAGGAAATCTTTTTGTTATCTATTTTGTTCTTTTTCTGGCCTGAAGCTTAGGAATCTGTGTTAATTTGTATGTCTGGGTTAACCTAGACCATGTTAAGTGTTTCTTGTGCATTTACTTAGCCAATGTTTATTGAGAATCTTCCATATTTCACTTGGTGCTGCAGTTTAGTTTCTGCCTCAAGATCTAAAGTATATATACCTTGATAAATATTAAGATAGATGTAAATAGAAGCTTCTATGGAAGTACAAAGGAAGAGAGCTTTACCTGTCTTGAGTGTATGCATGTGGGGGTGGGTGAGCTCAGCAAGGCTTTCTGGAGATGGTGGCTTCTCCTATTCTGATAGTAATGTGTTACATTCCAATGAATAGGTGGCTACCATGGTGAGAAAAGAATGGCCTAGATAGATTAAACATTTAGTATCCTTGGATGTGGAAGTGTGACTCTCAACATCCAGTCTTGTAAAATATAAAAGAAAAAAAATCCTCACTAAATGTCCCTAGTGTGAGTCTTTTAAACACTTATTTGTTTATTTTCCTGCTTTATTGAGATGTAATTGACATCTTTAACTTTTAAAGGCATTTGATTTTGTGATTGTCCTACTAGAAGGTCAATGAGAATGTGGAGAGAAGATTGATGGAGAGAAACGAAACTTTAATGATGAACTAAAACCACAATTCCAGCTTCTGATGGCAGGAACTAACCAAAAAAATGCAAGGGTGTTGTGTAGGGCATTTCTCTCATAGTTTCTGTTTCTGAAGAGAGAGAATAAAAGAACTTTATTTTATATTGACAGACAAATATCTGTCAAAGAAAAATGGTGAGGGTTAAATAGAAATATCAGTAGATCACTTTCACTAATAACATTGAAATGGGACACAGAGTGCTTGCCATATTACTTATGGCTCAGGTTAAAAAAAAAAAGGCCCTTTTGCTTCATGGGTCAACACAGACACGGGTCTGGAGTTACAGAGAAGCTAGTTCAGGTAATGGCCTGGAATTGGCAATGGCAAAAAGAAATGATGAAGGGTTGAAAAGCAAAGGGAAAATGCATTTGAAGAGGGAGAATCAGTAGTGTTTGCTAGCATATTTGCTCATCTGTAAAATGAGGTGTTTGGGGCTGGATCAAATCCAAGGTTGTTGCCCTCTTTGACACATTGCTGCTGCTGCTGCTGCTAAGTTGCTTCAGTCGTGTCCAACTCTGTGCGACCCCATAGACGGCAGCCCACCAGGCTCCCCCGTCCCTGGGATTCTTCAGGCAAGAACACTGGAGTGGGTTGCATTTCCTTCTCCAATGCATGAAAGTGAAAAGTGAAAGTGAAGTCGCTCAGTCGTGTCCGACTCCTAGAGATCCCATAGACTGCAGTCTACCAGGCTCCTCTGTCCATGGGATTTTCCAGGCAAGAGTACTGGAGTGGGGTGCCATTGCCTTCTCCCTTTGACACGTTATGGACCTACAAATCCAAATAGGAACACAGGCAGCAGTGGGAAATGACTGGCTGATTAATTATTTTCTTTTCAAGAATTAAGGTCCTGAAAAGAATGTTCTAATCTGGGGCATTTTTAAAGATAAAAATGAAAATATAAAAAAATACAGGCAAAAATGAGAGAACACAAATGAATGTCATAGAATCAAACTAGTGCTCCAGTGCAATTTTCTCTGTGAGTGAGGTATGTAGAAAATTCATTAAATCTTTGAGATACTGGATAACATTTAGTACACCATATCTTTGTGGTGTTAAAAAGTAACCCCAAACCTCACAGAGTGGAGAATTTTAGAAAAATTAAGTAACATATCATCATGGTGTAGCTTTGATATTGGGAGAATCGGCTTCAAAAATAGAAAATGAGGTAAGTGCATGTCATGGGTTCAGTTGAACATTTCAGAGGAGTGAGATGTTCACCAAAATAAATGCTCCTCAATCACAGAACTATCACTGAAAAGTACTTGCCCAGTTGTGGGTGTCTTTGCTAAGCTCCTTGCGTCTTGGTAGGATCACATGACTATTCTCGTCAGTGGGCTCTTAGTGGAAATAATGTACATCATTTCTCGGCCCAAGGTATTGAGTATAGAGTGTGCCTATTAAATTAA
The DNA here is from genome assembly GCF_002263795.3 of Bos taurus. NCBI lineage: Eukaryota > Metazoa > Chordata > Mammalia > Artiodactyla > Bovidae > Bos > Bos taurus. The sequence goes on from NC_037336.1 coordinate 50,658,461, forward strand.
TTCATTGGTTTTGGCTGTGCTGGGTCTTCGTGACTGCTCAGGCTTTCTCTAGTTGCAGCGTGCATGCTTCTCATCGCAGAGCACGGGCTCTAGGGCTCTAGGTCTGCAGTAGTTGTTGTGTGCAGGCTTAGTTGGCCTGAGGCATGTGGAATCTTCCTGGACCAGAGTTTGAACTCATGTCCCCTGAACTGGCAGGCAGATTCTTAACCACTGGACCACCAAGGAAGTCCAAGAGTATATCTTCATCAAAGTCTGTTTGCCGTTATGATTGGATATAGGGAACTCTCTAATCCTGGGGGATGGCAGAACCATGGGATGAAAGGAGCCCAGATCTTTGGTTCACAGAGTGGAAGAAATCTGTCTATCTACCAGAAACACTGCCTAGTGCTGTCAAGTGAACAAGAAATAAACTTCTATTGAACTTTTGGGATTTATTTGTTATAGCAATTACCTGATTGATATAGGCACCAAATCCCTTGGTCTTGTACAGAGTGGTAAATTAGTCCATTAGAGAGAAATGCACACACTCTGATTTATGTGTGATGGAGCCTATTGGAAATCCTGACATGGCCTGTTGTCTAAAGCCATGAGGAAAGAGAAATCAGTAATTCTTTTCTTTTTTTTTTGGTGGTGTTAAGCTCTTGTAAGACAATTGGCCTGCTCTGCCTTTTTTCTTGCCTTTGTCAAGGTGGGATATTTTGCTTCAGCCATGCAAAAGCATCAAAGAGTTGCCCCTTCATAATTGCCGACGATTTCAGAGAGAAATGCAAGTTGGTGACTTTTTTTCAGCCACATTTGATGAAATGAAACAAGTATGATTGGTATGTGGTAGGCAAAAAAAAAAAAAAAAATGTATGGTTAAAACTTGGGAAATAGCAGAAAATGCCATTTATTTTTATACCTACTCCATGAGCTAAGAAAGTGAGCCATAGAATCTTCAACTGTCAATAGCCATATTGCATTTTTAATGCTATCGCTAGTGTAAAAAAAAAAAAAAAAAACCACACACAACCATAGACTCTTCAACTGTCGATAGCCATATTACATTTTTAATGCTATTGCTACTGTTAAAAAACAAAACAAAACAAAACACAGTGGACCAAATGTGTGATAAATATATCTGCTGGTCAAAGTAATTTCCTATTAATACTTATTCTTCCCCCTTTTCATTGGAACTCACTGTTCTTTGTAGTGGTTTGTGGTCAGTAGTTTCTTTAAGTACTGAGCTAAGGGAAGCCTAAGGAGTGAGATAAATGGTCTCATGTAGTCTTAAAGACAAAACTCTATATTTTTGTAAAATTTAAGAGCTAGAATTCATAGAAACTGATCGTCACTAAAATCTGGGGAAGGGAAAAGAGATCACTATTAAAAAAATGTGCAGTAAAACAGTTTAATTAGTATGATGACAAGATGAAGGAGAAAGGGGAAATTACAGTCAGATTGTTATATTCACATCAATAATGAAGTAGCTAGCTAGTTTTGTTGGGCAAAACTAAGAGGAACCTATCTCCTAGGACAGAGTTGTGTGTTTCCAGATACCTCCGTGTTTTGAACACCTCAAAAGAGTCCTGCTCTCTCTGGGATGACTCTTTTTGTGTGTAATTCGCAGAAAGTCTTTATCAGTCAGTGTCTGCTTCACTCAACTCCCTGTTTGTGTGAAGATTAAATATTTAATCATCGCTCTTTGAAACTCTCCAAAACAACTCAGTACACATTTTGGTAGACTATTAAAAATTTATTTTCATTTTCCTTTTTAATGATGAGGGATTACTTAGAAATAACAAGTTCTACCAGGGCCAGGACTAGGTTGAGGGAGGGAGAAAACCAGTGTATACAGTTTAAGGAAAGACTCATCCTCACCCTTTGTTTGCATGACCCTGAGAGTGAATTCTTCCTTAAATGTGTGCCTTAGGCATTTTACTTGCCTTGCCCCATCCTAGCTCCATCCCAGAATGCCGCAGATAAACTAGCAGGAAGACGGTACACACAAGGAGTGCTAGGCAACCTGGAACTGCTTAAACACAGTTTATGTCTGAGTTTGGGTATCCGGTAGTAACTTCTTAATGAGAAATGCAGGAAAATCAGCTCCCATGTCAAGGTGAGTTCCTGCTGAGCAAATGACACCAGGAAAGAAAAGCTCCTTTTTTGGTCTTCGCTTGAATAATAATAATAATAAAAAAGACCTATAATTGGATTTCCTTAAAGACGTGGAGAACTCACATCTTTATAACTTTTCAGATTGAAAGGTAGTCCCTTTGAATTCTATTAACTTTGCAGCCCGCATTTTTTAGAAAGTAAGATTATGTAGCTTCTGAAGGAAACCAGGAACAATGAAGTGAGCAATATTTGCATTCACAAGTTATTCTGTGTTGGCAGATTGTCATCTTTTGTAGAAATATCACAATTTTTCAAAAGGACCACTTTGAGGATAAAGAATTATACTTAATCATTTTTTTTGTTGTTAATAAAAAAAGTCATTTTGAATGCTCACTTTGACAATCAAAGACCCCATTGCCCTCTAGCATGGTGCAGCCCACTTGAGGTAACCACACTGCAGTCAAGGGCACCATCACCATCTCATCTTCAGCTCGGGGAGAATAATAGCTCACATGCACACCCTGTCCACTTAAGTTTCTAAAGATTTCTGTTAGCAGAGGAATGACACCGCTGTCGTCTCGGAAGTTTCAGGAGCCCGACATCTAAAGAAATGGCAGCTAATAGCTACAGTAGAACAGAGTTCTGAGCTTCTAAACACTAAAGAGAAAATTTTGGCTTAGACTAGTGTTCAGTCTAGTGCCAAACCTACCCTGGAATTCGATCCACATAGTAAAGAATTTATTCATAGAGGCTACTCTAATCATTTTTAACTTTGCTCTGTTCAAACGTCTTAAGATTTCCTGTTTTGAACACCATGTTACTTGATTAAAGCAGTCTTAAAATTAAAAGAAAAAGGAGTGTTTAGCAAATGTCATGCATGGGTTAGAATTCTGTATTTTTATATTCCCACCTTAGCTTAAAATCCTGAGCCTCAGTGACCTGTGACATGTGAGAAAAATTTGCTGCACTCGAGTCACCAGCAGAAAAACAAGATCTCCGAAAAGGTTGCTTTCTTATTACTTTTACAGAAGTCTCAAGATTGGTAGATTGATTTGCCTATCTTAGGAAACTAGACTCTCCCACTCTCTTTGGTAAAAGTCCTTAGCTGAAGCCTGCTCTGTCCTGGCTTATGGTTCAGCTCATGCTCTGCTCGAGAATGTTTGTGTGATGATCTGGCTAACGTGCTTTCACCCAAACACTGGGCACAGAGATGCATGCCTCTTGTTCACCAGGACCAGCCAGGATGTGGGTGCTCCCCATTTGTCATTCATCCTATGGCTGATTTTATACAGCCATGCCCCATTTCTCAAAACATGGAGCTGTTTTCTAAGTCTCTTTCTTTTGCCTGCTCAGTCACTTCAGTTGTGTCTGACTCTTTGTGACCCTATGGACTGTAGCCCGCCAGGCTCCTCTGTCCATGGGATTCTCCAGTCAAGAATACTGGAGTGGGTTGCCATGCCCACTTCCTAGGGATCTTCCTCATCCAGGGATCAAACCTGTCTCCTGTGTCTCCTGCATTGCATGTGGATTTTTTTAACCCCTGGGCCAGCTGGGAAGCCCTTTCTTTTAAAAGACAACAAAATTTTCCCCCTGTTAGATACTCTTGTTGTTGCTGTTGTTTAGTTGCTAAGTTGTGTACCACTCTTTTGCAACTCCATGGACTGTAGCCGCCAGGCTCCTCTGTCCTGATTTTCCAGGCAAGAATACTGGAGTGGGTTGCCATTTCCTTCTCCAGATCTTCCCAACCCAGGGATTGAACCCACAACTCAAGCATTGGCAGGCAGATTCTTTACTGCTGAGCCAGCAGGAAAGCATTAGACACTATACTAAGAATAATTTCATAACTTATCAGCTTAACACCCTTGACCCACAATTTAGTCTCCTCAGGAAGGGGTTTTTGTCAAGCATCAGTGACATGACTATACTTACTAGAGCACCAAAAGCTGCCATATACAAGTGCTGGAAGAAGTAAACCCTGGTCATCCTGAGGATGGGGGATGCAGGCATCTTCCCCTTCTGGAGGTCTAGGGCACACTGATGTTTGAGAACACAGGCTTCTAAAAGGAACTCAGGGATGTGGCACACATGAATTATAATCTAGGAAACTATCTAGATTTAGTTTCTCCTTTAGAAGAGTCTCCTTTAGTAGACAACACCTAGAGAACTTTCCTTCTTTGTACGTTCCTTTTTTTTTTCCTCTTAGTTTTGGAGCTTGGGAGATAGCACTCAAGGAGTGTGTGGAGGCTGAGGGGAGAAGCTGAAGCTGACTGGGATGCTCCTGGCTGAAGGCTTTCAACACGCAGTTGGTATTTCTGACTAAGTTGTTCCCCTTAGCTCACCAGGGTGGGAAGTTGACGGATCCTGCAAAAACAAGCAGAGAGAAGGGAGCCTAGCACAGAATGCAGTTTTAAGGAAAATGGTAATTTACCCCATCACTATTCAAACCATATTTTTCTGCTCGTGAAATCTTTAATGCAGGCAAAAATCTTACGCAAGCAAAATATTTGCCTTGAGAGAAAAATATGAACAACTCAAATGAAGTCATTCCCTATAATTTTCTATTCTTTCCAGTAGGCAACTCAACACATTTGACTGAATATCTTCTCTATGCTCACAATGGAGACATAAATTTAAATAGGATGCAGGCCCTGCCTTCCAGGAGCTTACAATAAGGGGGGTATTAACTGGAATTTGATAGTTAACTATCTTTTGCTTTAAATAAAAATTGGTTTTCAGAGCAGCAATGACACTGCCAGTTTTCTACTATCTGATGATCATGACAAAGGAAGATATTTCTAATGTTAATAATTTCTCCTACCCAAGGAGCTCAGGGGACATTAACAGCACAATGGCATCTAAAACCAAAAGCCATTTAGTCTGTTCTTTTATTCATGAGAGAAGACTGAAAATTTACCTGAGAATATGCGTGTCCCCTCTTGCCAGGAACTCTTTTTCATTATTATTATTATCATCTTCTAATTCCAATAGGATACTTCCTGTCTCTGTGATTTAAGCAAAAAGTTACTTCTTAAAGATTATCCTAGGGGCTTATTCTTCCATTTACTTGGTGAACCTCTTTTCATGACCTATCACGCAACCCCATTATTCATTCTAGAACTTAGCATATCATTGTATTCTTAAACTTATCCATCTTCCATGTTTGGTGTAGGGCAGTTTTCTTCCAGCATGTTTTTTAGAGTGAACTAGCACCTTGGGTTCCAGTCAAGTGAGACTCTTCTTGTCACATTATCTGGTGCTTTCTTATCTCCCTGCTTTTTTCTGTCTTCTCTTGTCTCTCCGTCTCCATTCAGCTAACTCCTTCCCATCTTTTACGTATAGCCCAAATGCTGCCTTTACTGGTTAGCCCTAGTATCTCTCCCCTGACCTCCCAACCAAAGCCCAGTGTTTTTGTTGTGAATGACCATTGTGTTAGTCATGAACGCTGCCCGCTGCATCTGTTTCTCTCTCTCATTTAGGGAGTGTGGAAAAATGGTTCCTCCCTTCTCTGAACTCAAGTTTGGTTACGGCATATTTTCAGCAGCAAGATGTGAAGGGACGTGATTGTGTCACCTCCAGTGTGGACACTTTATGAGACAGTATGTGCTTTGTCACGTTCGCTTTTCCCTCTGCCGTGGTGACCAGTGGTATTCCACATGGATCCGCCTGGATCGTAGAGTCAGAATGAGGATAATGTGGAATAACTTTTGTCATTTAAGCCATTGAAATGGAGAGCTTGTTTGTTACTGCAGCAAAACCTGGTATAGTCTGAGTCAGTGTGAGTACATAATGCTGATGTCTCTTCATTCTGTTCACTTCACAAATGTGTGCTGATATTCAGTTCAGTTGAGCCTTCAGATTACTGCAGCTCCAGCCAGCATCTAGTTACAGACTTTAAGAGGGACTCCAAGAAAGAGATAAGAAGGAAAGCAGGGTTTCTAGTCACCTGTTTTCTCAGTGGCCATGGAATTTCTTTCCACAGGAGTCTCTACTTCATAAGAAGTATGTTCAAGTTAGAAGTGAAAAAGACCATCCTTCCTTGGCTGACCCTGTGAAAGCTGGTGTTGCCAAGGTTCTGCTCTTGACCCTCTCCTTTCTCTTCATATTCTCCCTGGAAAATCTTATATTCCACCATGATTTCAACCACAAATTTTATGTCTATGACTTCCATATCTCCATTTATAGCCCTTGAAAGATCTACCCAACTGAGCCCTTTCTAGTTTTCTAACCTACAATATCATGAGCAACATAAAATGGTTATTTTTCACTGCTTGCTCCTTGGAAGGAAAGCTATGATCAACCTAGACAGCATATTAAAAAGCAGAGACATTACTTTGCCAACAAAGTTCCATCTAGTCAAAGCTATGGTTTTTCCAGTAGTCATGTATGGATATGAGAGTTGGACTATAAAGAAAGCTGAACACTGAAGAATTGATGCTTTTGAACTGCAGTGTTGGAGGACTCTTGAGAGTCCCTTGGACTGCAAGTAGATCCAACCAGTCTATCCTAAAGGAAATCAGTCCTGAATATTTATTGGAAGGACTGATGCTGAAGCTGAAACTCCAATATTTTGGCCACCTGATTTGAAGAACTGACTCACTAGAAAAGACCCGGATGCTGGGAAAGATTGAAGGTGGGAGGAAAAGGGGCTGACAGAGGATGAGATGGTTGGATGGCATCACTGACTCAATGGACATGAGTTTGAGTAGCTTCTGGGAGTTGGTGATGGATAGGGAAGCCTGGAATGCTGCAGTCCATGGGGTCTCAAAGAGTCAGACATGACTGAGCAACTGAACTGAACTGAAGTTTTGGAGTCATTTGTTATACAGAAAAGTAACCAGAATTATGAGTTACCTTTATTGCTCTTGCCATTTCCCTCACTAATGCTTCTCCTGCAGCCTAGGGTCAGGCATCCTCCTTGACCTCATTCCACAGCCCCTTACCCATGATTTCATCCTGACATTGGCCCATCTCAACCTCCCCACACTTGCTGAGACCCTGGTTCTGAATAGGCTGGATGGCATCTCAAATATGGATGAATCTGTCCAGTCCTGTGTATTCTCAAAGCTGTTCAGAATGGTGATGTGCAATTTTGCTTTCTTTCAGAGTATGAAAAGAGGAGAGGTTTCATAGGGAAGACCTAGATAGTCTCTGATTTTTCCCTTGATTCTGATAATGAAAATCTTCAGAAAAAGTTTCTAAGACTCCATGTACTGGCTTCAGATTTAGGAACTTGGCAGCATGCCATTGCTCTGGATAATGAGCTTGTCTTGGCAAAGTATCAGTGCTGGTGGATGGTAGAAAGTGTTAGAGATAGGCTGTGGCCAGGATGAGGAGGACCCTGAAGACCAGGCTAAGACGTTTCTACTTCATCCTGTGGGTGGTTGGGAAACATCAACATTTTTTAGGCATAGAAAGGCATGATTATAAGAAAGCAGAACTGGAGTTAGTGTGCAGGGTGTGGTGGATTCTATTATAAGGGTGTCAAGACTGGGGTCAGGAAACTGTAGCAATAGTTCAAGTACCAAGGTGAAGTTTCTGCCAAAAGGTCTGGTGACAAGATGGAGAGGAAGCCAAGACGTTAGAGACCCTGAAAAGTACTGAGAGAATCTGGTGGCCACCTACATTGATACATGGGACAGGCAGTGGTGGAGAAGAGATTCAGGGTTAAACTTCATCAATATACGTAACTATTCCTACAATGAAGCATTTGTACAGCGTGTACTATGTGCTGAGAATTTTATATAGATACTTACATTAATCCTTACAGTAACCTTGGAGGCAGGTATTCTCAATGTCACCATTTTATTTATAGAACAAGTAATTGCATCACAGAAGTCAATGCCCAAAGCTTTACAGTTTCGAGTAGAAAGTGGGAAAGTGGTAGAATCAGGATTTGAACACAGGGTGCTTGCCTTCAAAACTGATGCCATTCACCATCTTTCTTATCCCCTCTATTTATTTTCAAAACTCCCAGTCATCTTTCTTTTAGTCTGATCACACTTGGAGGGCTTAATAAAACGTTATTTGATGCTGAACCTCATTTTTCAATTGCTAATAAATGACCATCCTTCCCTGACCGAGGAAATAAATCAATTATATTCTGAGTCTATGGAAGCATTTTCTGAAATAGGGTCTGTGTGGGTCAGCCAAGAACATATTAAGTGGTATAACAATATCATTACTAACTCTTTCACCACCCTAATTCTGTATTGCTAAATATTTGCAGCAATAATTGGTCTATAAATCCATATGTGAAATTTGCTAAAGAGAGAGGGAGAGAGAACATCAAAAAAAGTGACTTGCATAGAGTTCTTTATACGTAGTACAGACTTACTTTTCAAGGTGACCTACTCCAATACTAAAAATATAATTCATGGAAAAGATGATCAAAAGAACAACTGCAGACAGAAACAACCTGAACACTGCACTGTTAATATAATGCAGTCCATCCTGTTGTTCCCTGAAATTTGTGAGATGTAATCCAATAAACCAAAGCACCTTAATAATGACAATGTATGTGGTTTTTTTTTTTTGGAGGTGGAATCAGGCAAGAAGTGATTTTTGACAATGATTATGTATAACTGCTTTACATATGCCTAGTACTTTTGCTGCCAGGACTTTCACATACTTCAGGAATGACTTCTCAAATATGTATTAATCATCCCAAGGCCCTCAGAGAATATGTGAGAAGTGAACAGTGTTTATCAATAAGTTTTGCTCTCTTGCAAAAAAGAAACCCAACGTTGGCAACCAAAAGGTGATAGCTCATTAACTGTGGGCACAGCTGGAACATCTGGACTGAACCCGCCAGATTCTATAGATGTTTGAATGAAATGGGAGAGGGGAAGCTTCTTCCTTCCTTTCCCCCTCCCTCCTTCCTTTCTTTCTTTCCTCCCTCCCTTATTTCTTCTCTTCTTCCTCCTTTCTTTCTGGACATTTTCTGAAATGGCTCAAATTCTGACTAAGCTTTGGAAAAAAAAATTAGTTCTTGCTTTTTCTCTTTTTCTTTCTTTATACTTAATATGAAAACATAATTTCATCAGGGCAGTTCCTGATTTACATTTCTGCTCCATTGGTGGATTTCTCCCTCTGTGTTCAGCAACATCTCACTCCTAATGACTATGTATAGCCTCCCAGGGTTTCTGTGGCCCTAAGTATCAGCATTGAATTTATCAGAGTTCTTGCCTATCCTGATTGCCTAGGCGCACCTGCTGTGGGATTTATAGGCCTTGACAATAAGTACCAGACACCTAGTGGCTTCTAAACTTTTTTTTAAATCAGTCTTTCGAGATAGGTTGTTTCCCACCCTTTCCCTCCTTAGGAGGTCCACGGTAGCTGTTACTACATGATGTTGAATCATCCAGATGAAAAGTGAAAATTCTGCCAATCTCCTGTTCGCAGCTGTAGTTTAATGTAAGAGGCATTTGTGTGATTGTTGCAATGAAAACAAGGTTTGGAGGAGAGGAAGAAGCGGGACCTCTTTCTCCAGGCCCTCGTGTCTCTCATCCTGAGTTACTGGGCCCTTTTATCCCACCGCCATCACCTGGAGCCCCAAAGGGGTATTTTCTGCATTTGAGACCAAATCCTTGGTACCAGTGCCTCTGTCCCCAATTCTGCTGTCCTGTGCCATGCACCTTGTCCTGCCACACAACCCCTCTGTAGAAAGCCTGGATAGTCGTGAGATGAATCTACTCCCTTTCCACTCACAAAGAATAAGGATCAGAGAAGGAAATGGCACCCCACTCCAGTACTCTTGCCTGGAAACTCCCATGGATGGAAGAGCCTGGTAGGCTGCAGTCTGTGGGGTCGCTAAGAGTTGGACATGACTGAGCGACTTCACTTTCACTTTTCACTTTCATGCATTGGAGAAGGAAATGGCAACCCACTCCAGTGTTCTTGCCTGGAGAATCCCAGGGATGGGGGAGCCTGGTGGCTGCCGTCTATGGGGTCGCACAGAGTCGGACACGACTAAAGCGACTTAGCAGCAGCAGTAGCAGCAGCAGTTAAAGACCATCTGTTATGTATATGTTCTTCTCCATCTCCAGTCTTTTAAGAGTTGGGCAAATATGAAGAATCAGGGACTTCTGAGAGGAGCAGTAGACACCATTTTAATCTGAGATTGTCTGATCCATTTTTGATGTGCAGATATAGGAGATAAAATGTATAAACCCTCAGACCAAGCTGGTGAAGGGACTAATGTGGCAACTGGATGGTTTAGAGATGCCAGTGAGATTGTGCTGTGTGTGCTCAGTCATGCCTGACTCTTTGTGACCCCTGACCCCATGGACTGTAGCCCACCAGGCTCCTCTGACCATGCAGCTTTCCAGGCAAGAATACTGAAGTGAGGTTGCCATATCCTTCTCCAGGGGATCTTCCGGACCTGGGGATTGAAACTGCATCTCTTGTGTCTCCTGCCATTGGCAGGTGGATTCTTTACCACTGCGCCACCTGGGAAGCTAGATTATTAAAGCTTTATTTGCTTTCCAGGCAGGAACACTGGAGTGGGTAGCCATTCCTTTCTCCAGGGGATCTTCCTGTCCAAGGGGTCAAACCCAGGTCTCCTGCATTGCAGGGAGATTCTTTACCATCCGAGCCACCAGGGTTTTGCCTTCTCTATCGTGCCTATTTGAGATTTTCTACCATATTTTAGGCTTCCATGGCGGCTCAGGGATAAAGAATCTGCCTGCAATGCAGGAGACAGGGGTTAAATCCCTGGGACAGGAAGATCCTCTGGAGAAATTGCAACCCGCTCTGGTATTCTTGCCCGGAGAATCCTATGGACAGAAGAGCCTGGTGGGCTACAGTCCATGGGATCACAAGAGTTGGACATGACTTAGCGACTAAACCCCCACCACCATCACTACCATACTGTAACCTACATCTGACTCTTGCTACTGAAGGTGATCCCTTTCACCATCCCCAGCATCTTCCCCTCCACTTTGTTCTGCTTGAGTAGTCTTGGCTCATTGCATTCATCCAGTATTCTGCATTCAGAAAAGTGTCATCATCAACAAAGACAATCACCTTTACATGAACATACATACTTGTTTGAGGAGAACTGGAGATTCTTCACAAGTCTTGTAAAATGCATTAGCACCAACCAACATAAACCTAAACTACTACTGAGGACCACCGTACCAGAGGAAAACATCTGATGTGTGGGCTGTCAGGCATTTTTTTCTTGACTTTTGAAAATTTTTTACTGAAGTATAGTTGACTTACAGTGTGTTAATTTCTGGTGTACAGCAAAATGATTCAGTTATATGTATATACATGTGTATATATATATTCTTTTTCATGTTTATTTTTGGTATTTTAACTGCACATTTGGTGCTAGAAAGTCATAGATACAGTAAAAAAGAGCCTGTCCAACCTACTGGTTTACTTTTGCCTTGTGGACCAAACAATGACAGCAAGTGACACCAGGGAGAACGGACACGCTGGGCTTTGGACTCATTAAATAAACCATTCATAGTGATTTCACATCTTACTTTCATTCTCATTATCATAATATTTCTGAAATAACTGTTCCTGATGGACATGGAACAACAGACTGGTTTCAAACAGGAAAAGGAGTACATCAAGGCTGTATATTGTCACCCTGCCTATTTAACTTATATGCAGAGTACATCATGAGAAATGCTGGACTGGAAGAAGCACAAGCTGGAATCAAGATTGCCGGGAGAAATATCAATAATCTCAGATATGCAGATGACACCACCCTTATGGCAGAAAGTGAAGAGGAACTCAAAAGCCTCTTGATGAAAGTGAAAGTGGAGAGTGAAAAAGTTGGCTTAAAGCTCAACATTCAGAAAACGAAGATCATGGCATCCGGTCCCACCACTTCATGGGAAATAGGTGGGGAAACAGTGGAAACAGTGTCAGACTTCATTTTTCTGGGCTCCAAAATCACTGTAGATGGTGACTGCAGCCATGAAATTAAAAGACGTTTACTCCTTGGAAGGAAACTTATGACCAACCTAGATAGCATGTTCAAAAGCAGAGACATTACTTTGCCAACAAAGATTCGTCTAGTCAAGGCTATGGTTTTTCCTGTGGTCATGTATGGATGTGAGAGTTGGACTGTGAAGAAGGCTAAGTGCCGAAGAATTGATGCTTTTGAACTGTGGTGTTGGAGAAGACTCTTGAGAGTCCCTTGGACTGCAAGGAGATCCAACCAGTCCATTCTGAAGATCAGCCCTGGGATTTCTTTGGAAGGAATGATGCTAAAGCTGAAACTCCAGTACTTTGGCCACCTCATGCGAAGAGTTGACTCATTGGAAAAGACTCTGATGCTGGGAGGGATTGGGGGCAGGAGGAGAAGGGGACAACAGAGGATGAGATGGCTGGATGGCATCACTGACTCGATGGATGTGAGTCTGAGTGAACTCCGGGAGTTTGTGATGGACAGGGAGGCCTGGTGTGCTGCGATTCATGGGGTCACGAAGAGTTGGACACGACTGAGCGACTGAAGTGAACTGAACTGAACTGAACTGATGGTTTATTCTCCTAGGTTGTAACCTCCTCTACTCTGGCTTTGTCTCCCCTGTCTTTCATTCTTTTCCTGAAAGATCTGAAACCTAAGAGTAAACAGTTATCACAAGTTTTACACTCATCTTGAAAGATGTTGGGAGAGCTGACATGGCATTCCAGTTAGTCTCTTCACCATTTCTCCTGCCATTTCAGTCAGAGTAGGAGGCTGGTGGATGTCCCAACACGTTTAAGGATGCCAACATGTGGTCTTGACATTGGCCAGACCCCACCATACAGTTTGCACATTTTCCTTACTGGTAACATTTCCAGAAAAGGTCCAGCATAAGGGCTTCTAGTTGTTTCTTTGGGTAAGATACATCCAACCGACTGCATTAAATCTGTCAACGGACGTGTATTGAATACTTCCATGTGCCAAGGACTGTGCTAGGGGCTAGTCTTGAAGTTGATTCCTCTTAGAACTGCTTTCTTTACATCCCGTATATTTTGGAGTGTTGTGTTTCCATTTTCATCTCAGGGTATTTTCTGATTTCCTCTTTGATTTCTTCATGGACCTCTCTGGTTTTTCTAGTAGCATGTTGTTCAGTCTCCACATTTTTATCCTTTTCCAATTTTTATTCCTGTAATTTATTTCTAGTTTCATACTGTTGTATTTGGGAAAATAATGCTTGATATAATTTCTGTCTTCTTACATTTGTTGAGACTTGTTTTGTGACCTCGGTTGTTGTTTTCAGTCGCTCAGTCATGTCCGACTCTTTGTGACCCCATGGACCACAGCACACCAGTCTTCATGTCCTTCACCATATCCTGGAGCTTGCTCAAACTCATGTCCACTGAGTAATGATGCTATCTGACTATCTTGTCCTCTATTGTCCCCTTCTCCTCCTGCCTTCAATCTTTCGCAGAATCAGGGTCTTTATTAAGGAGTCAGCTCTTCACATCAGTTGACCAAACTATTGGAGCTTCAGCTTCAGCATCAGTCCTTCCAGTGAATATTCAGGACTCATTTCCTTTAGGATTGACTGGTTTGATCTCCTTGCAGTTCAAGGGACTCTCAAGAGTCTTCTCCAACACCACAGTTCTAAAGCACCAATTCTTTTGTGGTCTACCATGTGATATATCCTGGAGAATGTACCATGTGAACTTGAAAAGAATGTACACTCTTCTGTTTTTGGATGGAATGCCCTGTAGATAGCTATTAAGTCCCACTGGTCTATTTTGTCCCTGAAGACCACTAGCTCCAGGTAAGGCCAACAGACTTTGGATTTGGAGAATCTCTGTGGAGTTGTTCAGTCCACATGTGACTAAACTGACTGATTCACTGTAATTGCTAATTTGGAAATTATATTGGTTATTTGGATGAATTAATCAAGTGCCCATTTTGACTTCAGATAGCCATAGTAAACCTTAGCCAGTTTCATGTACCAACTAATATATGGTCCAATAGTTAAAACTTCTGACTTCTTAGTTTTTTAGCAAAGTAGCGCAAGTCCTGGACACATGAAAAACGCTTTGGGCCTCCTGGAATATTTCAACAGAATAATTAGGCTATTTAGAATTAATCTCTCACCCTTCACCTCTATTTTGTTTTATAAAGCCAGGCAGGTGGGATGTTGGGGTGTCTTTTGATCTGTGTTGAAGACAGGTAACATGACACTTTGGACTTTTTGCTTTCCCTAGAAGTTCGCTTTTTGCACTGTTTCTCCCTTTCACTGAACCTTTCTGCCAAACACGTCATCTTTCCCTTGCAATGCCCGATTCCTGCTCTGTCCTTGAAAGCATTCTTTGATCTTTCTTCTTTTTGTCCGCATTTCATTTTGGTGGAGTTGCTCAATGAACTACTGCATAAATGCTCTCATCAGAGTTTAAAATGATATCCCTTGAGATCTTTGTAGTTTTCTGGTTTCAATGAATATTCAAGTACTTATCCAAAAAGTCTCTTTCCTACTGCTGAGTAGTTAATATTTTTGCCATATATAATTCAATTCCACTTATGTACACAAACACACACATAGTGTCATCGTTAGTGAGAGGGACACTATTCAGCTGTTAGCTATTGGCTTCATTTGCTCATTGACAGAGTCTTAATTCATATTTTCACATTCCGGTATAGGGGATGAGCTACTTTAAAAGGTGATTATAGCACCATATTCATTCAATAGATGATTATTGAACATTCCTTAAATTTTAGGCACTTGCTAGTGACTAGGGGTAAAATGTTGATCAGACATGATAAATGCCCACATTATTAGAAAAGATAGAATTTAATCCAATACTTACACTAATAAATATAAAATTATACTGATAATTAGAAGGTAGTGGTAGGTGTGATAGGCTGAAAGCCTACAACAGAGGATTTGATCTAGTTAAGTATGTAAGAGAAGACTTCTCTGTAGAAATAATGGTTATGCTAATACCTGAAAGAAGAGTGGTTACCAAGCAGGTGGACAAGGTAGGGATATGTTGTAAGCATGTGCAAAGGCTGAGGGTCAGGAAGAAGAGTGATACATTTGAAGCCTAAAGAACCAGATTAGTTGAAAGAAATCATGTTAGAATGCATCAGAGAGCCACCATCAAGGAAGCCCAGGTTTGCAAGACCAAGGTCCAAGAGCAAAGGAAAGCATACTCAGATAAGCTGCACTTACGCATCTGTTTTTACACTTAGGCATTTGCTGGTCCAGGAAATGAAAAAGAAGCTAGGCAGATGGGGCAGCCAAGAGCTTTCTGCCGTTTCACTGCACTGAAAGATAAACGTTGGAGTTTAGAGTTGCTAAGGTAGCCAAACCTTGAAGGGTTAGGAGAGGAGGCAGTTTCAGAGAAGTGGTCAGAAATTCTCTCTGAGCCACTTGCTGAGTTGGAAGCTATGAAGACGTAAGGAGAGATGCTAAGACACCTGATGAATAGCAGCATCCAGGAAGATAAAGAGCTGAGCAGACAGAGAAGCAGTTTCCTGAGTCTGGGAAAGAAGGGGTGGGGGTTTCAGAGCCCACAAAAATGGAGGGGTACTTGGAAAGAACCCACACTTTTCAGTTGAAACTCTTACAGGACTACACTCTGAGAGTAAGTGTATGATAAGCGCAGGACTATGTCAGAAACATGTTGGCTCTAACAAATCTTGACACTCCACTTTGACTGGATCAAGGTAGTCTGTCTATACTCCTCTTGCTAGAAGAAAAATAAAACTTTCCTGGAAAAAGATACCATCTAGAGCCTCTATAATTTTAAAAATATATTGTCCAGGATACAATGAAAAGTTACCAGACATGCCAAGAAACTGGACCAAATGTCCAAAAACAAACAAACAAAAAAACATTAGAAATAGATCTATAGCTAATCCACATATTAGAATTATCAAGTAGGAATTTAAAAATAGCTGTGGTTAATACGTTCAAGAAAGAAGAGATAGCGAATTTCACAAGAGGACTGGATTATATTCTTAAAAATCAAGTGGAAATTTATAAGTAAATAATAAAAGAAGTGAACTCAGGAGATGGGTGTGTTAGTTTAGGTGTTTTTAGAAGATGACACAAACACAATAATAGATGTGCAGGAGATAATATTGGAAGAAACAGTCGTGCAAGAGGAGGAGGAAGCAAAAGGTGGAAAGATGTTTCAAATCACAATGCAGGTCTAATTCCTGTGATAGGAGAGGATGATCAGATAGTTAAAGTCTTAGGATTCAGAACAGTTCCAAGAAGGGTTTAGCGGGGCTAACGAGGAATCCCCAGGTCAAAGTTGCTCTCTTGAAAAGTCTTACATTTTGTTGGAATGGTCCCTGCTTTAGTAGCCGTCTGTGCCCCTCACTGGCTGGGAGTTGCCCACAGGAAGTGTAGCCTCTGTGTAGACATAGTGGTGGATTCAGAGGGTCAGAAGCTGGGGCAAGCAATCAGTTATGATCCCCATAACAGAAGGTCTGACTGGTATATTTCCACGGCCACTGCAATCTACCCATCATTATGTCACACAGCTCTGCTTCTCTGTGCAGGTTCAGGGAGCAGCTCCTTCTTGGTTCTCTGGGCGTCATTTCTTGAAGGGAACTCTAGACATGGGAATTAATGCGATAAACTACACACCCTGTGGCTGTAGTTCATCTTGGAGGTATAACTGGTACTTATGTGAATCCTTCCACACTCTCCATTTTAAATTATCCTCACCCTTAGCTATCACCTCAGCAAGTCCTGGTGGCTATGTGACCTTCATCTCTGTTGCTAAATTCATTTTATTTGTGTGCCCCTCATGCCAGTTTGGGGTTAGCTGGTGATAAAGACTGATCAGGGTCATTTTGTCTGCTTGCTTGTTCAGGGCCTCTTGTGTGGTGGATTCTTTCTGGTGGGCATTAATATGTGATAAAAAAAATTCTCACATTTCATGCTCACACCCCTGTATCCACCCATATGCCTCTATCTCAGATTTCTCTGCCTCAAAACTTTCAGGCATATTCCTTCCAAGTCCCTAACTAGAATCAGGGCCACTAGTCATCACCTTAAACTTACACAATGTCATTTATCAATTGTATCTCAATAAAGCTGGAAAAAATAATAAGAAAATAGAAAAAGAATGGAAAGGATATATCATGCCAGGTTAAACCAAAAGAAGGCTGGTATAGCTTTACTCATATCAAAGTTAGAATTTGACCTATGCTGTGCTGAATTCAACACTCAGAGAAAACCAAGTTTTCTAACACTGAACAGCCAAAATAAGTAAGGGGAGGATTTTCAAAGATATCTTGAAAATTGTTATGATGGATTATCTAAATAAAAGATCAAAAAATTATTTGAAGCATATTAATCATTTGAAATGAACATTGAGTAAATATTGATAATGCTATTAATAATGTTCAACTTTGAATGGGATGTTTTTTAGGTAGGAAAGATTTGTGAAAGTTTAATGACTTAATGTCCAAGTGTGCAAATAAAGGTAAAATTGTAAAGTGTGCTCTATAATTATTTCCCAAAGCACTTTTAAAATTTTAATGATAATGCTGTCTATAGTGAAACCTCACATTAGTTTGGAAAGGAGTTTTCCACAAAACTTTGGAAAGCTCTGAATGAGTTAGATTTAGACTATCTAATACTTTCAGTTCAGTTCAGTCGCTCAGTCGTGTCCGACTCTTTGCGACCCCATGAATCGCAGCACGCCAGGCCTCCCTGTCCATCACCAGCTCCCTGAGTTCACCCAGACTCACTTCCATCGAGTCAGTGATGCCATCCAGCCATCTCATCCTCTGTTGTCCCCTTCTCCTCCTGCTCCCAATCCCTCCATTTAATTGGATAGGAAATAGCAATTGCTTCAAATTACTCTGTCTTTTAACAAACCATTATCAGTCTAACAAGGTGTAACTTACCTTATGTGGTGATTAAGGAAACAATGCTAGTATTTCCGAATTAGTTTCAAAAGTTAAAGGTTAATGAATATGACAAAGGAAGTCAGGTTGGTGTTAACTTGAGATGATCCTCAACTTGAAAGTGTTTTGCCAGGCACAAGGACACTGGCACATTTTACAGATTTGTTAACCTTGTAGGAAGGCTATGTTCTGTCATAAAATAGTCTTCTTTTGAGTAAAATGGGCAAGAGGCACAGACGCTAATGTTGAGTCTTCATTCACAAAGAGAAACATAAGTCAGGAATGGAACTGTGTCACCCAATACCTTAGCATGTTATTAATTGAATGAGACCACATAATAAGGGCTTCCTTAGTGGCTCAGATGGTAAAGAATCGGCCTGCAATGCAGGAGACCCAAGTCTGATCCCTGGGTTGGGAAGATATCCTGGAGAAGGGAATGGCAACCCACTCCAGTATTCTTGCCTGGAGAATTCCATGGACAGATAAGCCTGGTGTGCTGAAGTTCATGGGGTCACAAAGAGTAGGACATGACTGATACAAAGTGGCCAAGAGTATGGCTTCTAATCAGACTGCCTGGCTTCACATCTTGTTCTGCTACTTGCTGTATGGCCTTGGGCAAGTTATCTAAGCCGTGGCTTTGGGAATGCCCTGGCAGTATAGTGGTTAGGACTCAAGTGTTTTCACTGCTGAGGGCCAGGGTTCAGTCCTTGGTCAGGGAACTAAGATCCCACAAGCCACATGGCATGGTGCTGCTCCCCTAAACCCCCCAAAAAAACCTAACCAATAAAACTTTCCCTTTCAAGTTCTAGAACAGAATTTTAAAAACACAGTGCCAGATCATTTATCTTTATTTATCACTCTGGATTACAATCTTTTAATGGCTTTCCATCACTCTTAGATTAGACTTGCCAGGCAAAATACAATATAAGTGTTACATGTTAAGTATAAGTATTGTATTACTGTAGTACAAGTATTGATGAGACAGTTTATAATAAAAGATATTAGCTGTTTATCTGAAGAAAAATTAAAAAACACAGTGCCTGGTATTTAATAAGTCTTCAATAAGTATCAGTTCATTTTTATTAGAAATATCTGGCATACAGTAGACTATTAAGTATGCATTCATACACATAATCATGTATATATGCATATATGTATATGTTAGTATATGAATAAATATATTAATATATTAAATCACATTGTATTATACAATATCTAGTGTTATATTAGATCTATATTTTTATATACATTAGATAAATATTAGAGTAGATTAGATATCCAGATGCCTTTAATTCACAGAAAAAATATGAAGGCAAAGGAAATCCAGGTCTGACAACCTCTTAATATGCCCAACTTGAGAAAAGATTTATACCAATAGCTTCTTATACTGTTTGCTACAAATCCCTGGAAATCTGTACTAAGGAAGACTCAATTTTATTAGGAAATTTAAGAATCCAGTACTCTTGCCTGGAAAATCCCATGGACGGAGAAGCCTGGTGGGCTGCCGTCCATGGGGTCGCACAGAGTTGGACACGATTGAGCGACTTCACTTTCGCTTTTCACTTTCATGCATTGGAGAAGGAAATGGCAACCCACTCCAGTGTTCTTGCCTGGAGAATCCCAGGGACGGGGGAGCCTGGTGGGCTGCTGTCTATGGGGTCGCACAGAGTCGGACACGACTGAAGCGACTTAGCAGCAGCAGCAGCAGATGCGCACATGTTGCCTTTTCTTGTAACTATTCACATTGTTAGCTTCTCTATGTTGGAAAAAGAAAATTAAGCAACTCTGTTCATACAAAAATGTGAGCCATGGTTATGTTTACTCTCATGAAAATTTCTGGATAGTTCAAGGGGCTGGAAGAGGTGGTTTTAAGTTCATATAAATAAGAATTGCATAGATAGCTGCTTCAATTTTCTATCAAATGTTTACTAAATACACTATCTAAAGCCTTTGATTATTTCTTAATAGATGGCCATTTGAATAGTTCTTTTGCTATGGAGATTCTCCTGCAATGAAGTTTATAACTCTAATATGGCTTCAATCCCCAGTTAATAGGACAGTAGCACATTTTATTAACCTATTCTTTGGCTGTTCCCTTGGAGGATCTTTGCATTCAATTTGCTCTTCAACTCTTGGTGATACAGTAGTACAAAGAGGGAAAAAAGGTTACCCACTTCTATGGGTAATTAATATTTTATTTTAAAACTTAAATAAGTAATACATCTTTTGTAGTATGTATATATGGGAAAGAGGTTTTTCTTGGAGGAAAATGAAACTGCTCTGATAAAGACAGACCCAGAGAACCATATCTACAGTTAATACTTTACAAAATGCCTGGCACACAGTAAATGCTAAGTAAATAAATCTCAGAGTCCTGAGATTGAAGTTTTCAAAAACATTCTTTTCATCAACCCGAACTTTCGGTTTTCTCCCTTCATGGTCCAGCTCAATTGCTAATTTACCTGAGGAATTTTAAAAATATGCTAATGATTGGCAAGTCTCTTTTTCCCTTTCTTTCTTTCTTAAATGGTATTTATACCGTTGTGGACTTTTAGTAACAGTGTAGGAAGTATAATAGAATGGTATTCAAAAGCCCAGCTCTGGAGTCAATACAAATCCTTTCCAGAGCCGTAAACTTGTTATTTTTATGTTTATATGTATATATATATACACACACATCATGAAATAGATATCACGGTAAGTTTCGTGAACATTCATCATTTCATATAGAAACAAAATTCAGGAAATATAAAAAATATATCTTTTCTTCATGATGAGAACTCCTAGGACATTACATCTCTTAAAGTGAAAGTGATTTCACTCAGTCGTATCCAACTCTTTTGCGATCCCATGGACTGTAGCCCACCAGGCTCCTCTATCCATGGGATTTTCTAGGCAAGAATACTAGAGTGGGTTGCCATTTCCTTCTCCAGGGGATCTTCCTCACCCAGAGATCGAACCTGGTCTCCCACATGGCAGGGAGACGAACACGAACACACGAATCACTCATAAATATAAACTTTAAAAAAATTTGTATTTATTTATTTGGCTGCATTGGGTCTTAGTTGCGGCATGCAGGATCTTTTTAGCTGTGACATGCAAATTCTTAGTTGCAGCATGTGGAATCTAGTTCTCTAAGCAGGGATTGAACCCAGGTCTCCTGCTTTGGGAGTGTGGAGTCTTAGCCATGAAACTAAGAGGGAAGTTCCCAGAGCTATAAACTTGAATAAATCACTTACCTCAGGTTCCATAATTATAAAATGTGTGTGTGTGTATTCAGTCACTCAGTTGTGTCTGGCTGTTTGTAACCCAATGAACGGTAGCCCACCAGGCTCCTCTGTCCATAAAATTTTCCAGGCAAGAATACTGGAGCAGGTTGCTATTTTCTACTCCAGGGGGTTTTCCTGACCCATGGATTGAACCAGCATTGGCAGTCAGATTATCACTACACCACCTGGGACACAATTGTAAAATGGGGGGAACAAGACTACTTCAAAATGAGACAACCCATAGAGAATACTTGGCTACATTTTCATAAGCAGTGGAAAACCTATAAATTGCTGAGATTCAGAAATCCAGAAATTTAGAGAGATTTTAGAGCAATGGAACATTTTTAGAGCCCACAAATCATGCCCCGTAAGTAGTTATCTGGGTAGTCACTGTTCATACTGTCCTCAAAAATACTATAATATATGGTTTCCCACATGGTTCCCTTTTGTGATCATATTGGAGATGAGAGAGTCTGACATTCATTCATCAACATTTATTTAGCATTTCCTGTGTGTCCAGCATTTTGTAAGGTACTAACTAGAGATATAAAAATGAATAAAACAAGGAACAGATAATTTACAATTCACTGTGATTAATGCTTTGGGATCCTACTTCCTTTCTTCCTGCTTAACCAGCTTTATTCACTGAGTCCCCTGGAACAATTTACTTGGTTTAATGTAGACCTTTTCCTGTAGTTCCTTCAGGGCTGAATTTATCTTTAAAAAAATCTAGATGCATTTCTTTTCATTTTTCCGAAGTGGCAAAAGCTTATTCTCATTTATTCCCAAGTTGCTGCTGGAGTATGACCTTTCACCAGCCAGCAGAGACCCCTAATGAGGGCTGAATTGGCCATGTCTCATTCTGATGAATAATGGGACTCGTCACCCTCCAGTGCCCTCCAGATTTACTCACAGGTCCCTGGGGACATTGCCAGCAAATAAATCCCCTGATGTGCTATAGGATCCTTTTCTCCCGCTGAGGCCCTTCCTCGGCCTTCTCACTCATTCCTTAGCCAGGTTGCCTCAACTTCAGCCAATCTGGATGTCAAACCTGGGATAACCTCAGTCTCCCAGGCGCATGTCTGCACCAGGCAGATTTCTAGACTCTCTGGTGTGTTGCAGGCAGATTCATAACCCTAGAAGTTTCCCCTTTTCACATCAGTGTCTCCTCAGTCTGTAGTGTATTTGTTTGCTAACCTATAAGAACAAGTTCGATCCCCACAAGGGCTCGCTCTTCACTTTGACTTATGCCCAATGCAGTCAACTATGTCTTCATACACACCATGTGCTGGGTTTAGCCCTCCTGGCCCCTCTAAAAACATCCCTGGGCAGCCTTGACCCTGAGCTCCATTTCCAAACACAGCCTTGGGAGAGGTGTGAAATGGGAGGAAACAGAATAAATCATGGCAGCAGGGCTGATGAATGGTTGTCTCAGGAACTCTGAAAATCTGCAGGTGCCAAACTCTGCCACTGCTACTGTCAGGCCCTTTGCAAGTAAATATTTTATCCTATTATTTTGGAAGATTATTTTTGCATTCAGAGCAGAAGTCTACTGAATAAACCAGAAGTACCCCAAAGAAATCACGGAACGTTGCTTCTTAGGTTTGTTAGTTGTTTTGTGGCACATTATCTCACACCTCCTTACAGATGATCTGAGAGCAATTTTTGGCTTCCAGTGCAGGAGGATCAAAGAAACGCCTATCAAATGTTGCCCCTAATCGCTTTAGACAGTTCAAGCTTCTGCAATGCCCCAGTGTTTCAGTTTAACATTTACTGTGGTGTGCCTTGTGCAAATAGATACAGTTGAAATTTAAGCCTGTTATAATGGGGGGCTGACCACGTGGAGCAGAGGGAGGAAGATTTCTACCAAAATTTGCCAGCTCCATATTTTGCCCTGGTCCTCCTGGGTAAGTTCAGGGTACCGGCTCCCATTCATTTCCTTCGGCAGCAAGCCCAGAAGCCCCTGTTCGCAGTGACTACAGGCTGGATATTATCTAAACTCTCAGTGAATCACAGCTGACAGTGCTGCTATTTCTAAGCCCCGGAATCACTCTTTGAACAAAATGCAAGCGCTGTGTCTTTTCAACCTGTTCTTCAGCGGCGGAAGCAGCAGGGTTCCAGCACTGTATAATAACTGTCAGAAACAATTTCTGCTCTGTAAGTGAGGTGAAGCAAAATGTCAAAATATTTGAATACATTTCATTGAGGATATCTTCTTTTAAATTAGTGAAGGCTAGAGAAGAAGAATCCCATTCTCTCGCATAATAAATATGCATGGAACTGGGGAGCCACGTGCATTCTAATAAAGCCGAGTCCTGGCTGGTTAATGCGTTATAGGTCCACAACAATAAAACACAATAATTACTAGTTAAAGAGATGCCAGTGTTGGCCTTTTACCAACATCCCTGAACATATAATTCATAATAAATTTAGTAAGGCTGAAGTCGGCCTGTTAATTAACCCATTTTCTACAATGATTGGGATGGAGGAAGCCACGATGTAATCCGCCAAGGCGCCCTCCCAAAGGTGCACAGCTCTCGCTGGTTGGACTCTGCAGTTTGGACCCATGCACATCACCACAGGATCCTTGCTTGTGCTCAGACAGGTGGGAACACTGGGGGGAAAGCGCTAAAGGAATATCTTACTCTGTAACTACCATATTTGAGAAATGAAATTGCAGGACAGTATACACACTGACTGGTGGGTTTCCGGGGCCTTTTTTAGAACCAACAATTTAGGCAAGGAAAGCTGAGGAGAGGGGCTTAGCAACTCAGGGACTGGAGTAAGATGGTGGACAGAAGACATACGTTTTTCCTTTTTTTTTTTTCCCACTTAAAACCATTAAAGTGACAGAAAAGACAGAAACATGTCACAGTGCTAGTAAATAGGAAAGGGTATCATATTCTGCCAAAATTTAAGACATTCCTGGACTACAGAGAATAGAAGAAATAAGACTGGTCAGAGCAGAGAGTCCCACAGTCTAACACAAACCAAGAAGAAAACCACCCTGAACTTATATTTTTTCTGAGACTGCTCTGCCTACCTGGTAAATGAATAAGAAGAGGAAAAAGAGGTCCTGGGAAATTATCAGGATTTCTTTTTTCCTTCTTAAAAACCTGTTATAGAGCATTCCCCCCTTCTTCCTCTCTCACATTGAGCAGTATGTAGCAGAGGGGCTCATCACCAGGCTCTGAGTCAATAACTGCTCTCTAAGGAAAGTGAAGCTGGGGCCCACGGAGTGCTGCAAGTTGGGTGCAGGACCTGAGGGAACACAAACTCCATGGCAGATGTCGGGTGGGAAGCAAAGACAGTCGTGTTCTCGAATGAATAATATGCTTCTTATTTTACCAATAGAGAGGAGGAGTTTGGAGTATGTGGGCATAAATAAACTGATGGAACTTCTTCTCCTCTTCCAGGCAGGACAGAGGCATGAGAGAGAAGCAGAGGAAACCCATTCTAATTCTATACATTCATCAACCTTATGCATTATTCATAAAAACGACTGGACAACTGAGGATCACCAGACATTGGATAAACACAAACAGTGTGAAAGAGAAGAACCAAGTGAACTAGAAGAATGATTGGAAACAGAGATAATTCAGAGAACAGAAGAAAACATTAAATCCATCCTAATTAGCATCCTCTGGCTTCCCAGGTAGCTCAGTGGTAAAGAATCTGCCTGCAGTGCAGGAGATGAGGGTTTGATTCTTGGACTGGGAAGATCACCTGGAAAAGGAAATGGCAGCCTACTCCAGTATTCTTGCCTCGGAAATCCCATGGACAGAGGAGCCTGGTGGGCTACAGTCCATGGGGTTGCAAAAAAGTCAGACATGACTTAGCAACTAAATAACAACAATTTGTATCCTCATGAAATTCTCATAACTATTGATTCATAAAAATAGAATACATTGTATGAAAAAGGAGCAATCAGAAAATGAAGAATTCTTGAAAATTAAAATTTCATTACTGAAATTTAAAAATTAACAGAGGGCTAAATAATAGAAAGGACTGAGTTGAATATGTTACTAACCTGGAAAGTAAAGTTGAGGCAATGTCTTAGAACCTAAAGGGCATTAGAGACAAACATATTGTAAGAACTGAGTTTAGGCGCTAAGATCAATATCTAAGTTCCAACATCCACCTAATTGTTGTTTTTTTGGTTAAAGTCAGAAAGAAATGAAGAAATAATAGAAATCATAGAAAAAAATTTTCCCCAGTGTAAGTCACAAGCATCATATTGAAAGAGTCTAATGAGCGGTAAAGAAATTGAATGGAAAAAGGCCCATAAATCATATTCAAATGAAATGTCTGAGCTAAGATATTTCAAGAGTAAGAAATTTGTTAATAAAACATACAAATTAGTTAATAGTTTAAAAGCTAAAATCTGTATTAATAGTCAAAATAATGTTTGTACATGTTCATCATTACTATTCACATTTTATTGGGTGGTTAAGACTAGAAAAGTAATTAGTAGATATAGTAGATATAAATATCGGTAAGTAAACTTAAGGTTTCAGCCTACTGTCAATAGGAAAAATTAAATCAAAACCATTCAGTATGAACATGTATTCTTCCAAAGAGCACTTAAAAGTTTGAGAATGAGGAAATGCTAAGTCACTTCAGTCATTTCCGACTCTGTGCGACCCCGTAGACGGCAGCCAACCAGGCTCCCCTGTCCCTGGGATTCTCCAGGCAAGAACACTGGAGTGGGCTGCCATTTCCTTCTCCAATGCATGAAAGTGAAAAGTGAAAGTGAAGTCACTCAGTCATGTCCGACTCTTAGCGACCCCATGGATTGCAGCCTACCAGGCTCCTCTGTCCATGGGATTCTCCAAGCAAGAGGTACTGGAGTGGGGTGCCATTGCCTTTTCCAATGAGGAAATAGGCAGTCTCAAACATTCTTGCTGGGTGTGTAAAATGGAAAAGCTTTTAGAAGGTGGAACTTGGTACATTTATTGAAACTTAAAATTCAGATATTCTTAGAGAGAGAAATGTTTGTGAGTGTGCCTGAAACTTCATGTGGAAGATATTCATTGCATTATTATTTATCCAGAGAAGAAAAGGTCAGCAACCTAAATGTTAAAAATAGAGAAATGGGTCAAAGAAATGATCTGTAACTACTTAGGCATAAGATGTAGTTGTAAAAAAATTGAAATGTAGTTCTTTGTGGGTTTTTTTTTTTAATAGCCATTTTTTCCTGTTAGACTTTATTTTTTAAGGGCAGTTTTATTTTCTATTTTTAATTTTTTATTGGAGTATGATTGCTTTACAATGTTGTGTTTCTACTGTACAATGATGTGAACCAGCCATATGTGTATATATATCCCCTCTCTCTTAGACCTCCCACCCCTCTAGGTCATCACAGAGCCCCAAGCTGAGCTCCCTGTGCTTTATAGCAAGTTCTCACTAGCTATCTGTTTTACACATAGTAGTGTATATATGTCAATCTCAGTCTCCCAATTCATCCTGCTCTCTCCTTTCCCCCTACCTCCCTTACCCTGTGTGTCCACACATGTGTTTTCTACATCTGTGTCTCAATTCCTGCCCTGGAAATAGGTTCATCTGTACCATTTTTCTAGGTTCCACATATGTGGGTCAATATATATTCGTTTTTCTTTCTGATTTACTTCAATCTGTAGAACAGACTCTAGGTCCATCCACATCATTTCATTCTTACAATGGCTGAGTAATATTCCACTGTATATATGTACTTCTTTGAAATCCCCACAAGGACAACAGTGTGATGTTTGGAAAGGAGGGAGAAAAACACTGGGATGGTGGGTTTCGGAGCTTATCTTCTGTCTCCCATATTTGCCCATGGCTCATGCAGAACTGTGAGCAGCAGAACTATGCAGAACTATGAGCAGCAGATCTGTGGTTCCATGCTTTTCTCCTTCATAGATAAGGTTTCTCTATAGTTCAGGCATAGACAGAGGCCCCACGACATTCATAATGATATTCTTTTTCCTGGTGTAATTTCTTTTCAATTAATTCTCCTTCTAATCCAAAACTATTCAGAAAGAAGCATTTCTTTTTTATAATTTCTGCATCTCAGAGAAACTAAAGCTAATGGATTTGAGATTCATTGAAAGTTTCTGTAGAAAATCTGCATTTCAGGGATTTATATTATAAATCAACATACCACCTTGGTCTCTTCTATGAAGGTCATTGCTGCAAGTCAAGAGATGGTCTAACAGCTATGAATTGGGAAGTTGCAAATAGGGTTGTATAAGAATAAAATTCTTGTTGTTTTGCCAACAGAAACTAAGCTTGTATCTTCTTCCTTTCCTGCTTGATTTCAGAGAACTTAATTCTGTTATAGCTGGATATATCTGTATTAAAATTTAGTTTCTTTTGGAGAGTCAGTCCAGACCAGAAAATTTTTTCTTTCTAGTGCTAGTATTATCACAGTATTATTTTAGTCCCTGTCAAGTTCAAGCATGGCCTCTGAGTTTTTTCTCCTTTAGAGATCCACGGGGTCTAGGCCCACATCCCAAGTGTGGGGTGGGTGGAGAAGAAGCGTGGGGGTGACAAGGTGGTCTCCTTCCCCACCTTATGTGGTCTGTAAGTTGCTGCTTCGAGCGGTGGGCAGTGGTGATGTGACTGATGTGGGCTCACTGGGTTGCACTTGAGATGTCCTTGAGGCACCCCACCCAGCTTCCTGGTGTAAGTAATCCCAGGGGCCTTTCTGCCTCCTCATGAAGATCCACTTACAACCTCCACTAGCAGGGAATCCACATCCCCACTGGTGATCTTGGGGGGTGCTGGCTGAGTGTGCTTCAGGCTAATTTCTGTGCTAAACTGCAACACAAGGTGGCCTGTCTGGGAGAATTTGGGGGCAGTCTTTGCTCAGGGCTTTCAAGGCAGGCCACTTGGTGCCCCTGCTGTCCCCTTACTCTGGGCACAGAGATGTGCTGCAGGTCTTGCCTGAGAGCAAACACCTGAGATGAGATGCAGAATCCATCTTCTTTATTCAGAATCACCCCAAATTCAGAATTCCAGACAAAATTCTCCTGGGAACCTCCCTCTTCAACCGTCACCCACCTGTAATTACAAATCTCCCTGGAAGAAGGGATAACACTGGTTGTTCTTACCTTCCTTCTCATGTCGTGTCTCCACATTCTTCAACTCTCTCACCGCCGTGACAGCTAGGTGCTGGGAATTGTGCTTGAGAGTGTGTTTCCTTGAACTTAGAATCTAAAGAATTCTGTATTCGTCCATTCCCTTTCCCTACTGCTCAACTATGAACCCTCTTTACAGTAACCTATGCTCCTTCTCTTTAAAAATAGGAGGGAGGAAGGTCCTGCGGGCAGGCTAGAACCACAGGACAGAGCTTTTTTAGTTATTTATTTATATCATCTCTTCCATGAAGCAGGACTTAAAAGAATCCAGTGAGTGAGAAATGAAGGAAAAAATTGAGAATCATTGTTAAAGTGGTTTTTTTTTTTTTAATACAAATGTTCAGAAACTTGTATTTTTGCAAATTCCCTTGGTGAATCCCTTGATAACCAGGTTAGGAATAATGCTCCTGCTGATTATCTCCTTGACAGCAGAGCAAGTGATGGACCCAATGAGATAGACACTCCCGATTCCAGAGCATCTGTGAACGTCTGGCATCTGGGTGGCTGCTTGCTTAGAGTAAGAGAAGCAGAAAAGGAAAGATGGAACCTCAGACAAGAGATGATGGAGCCAGCTGTTGGCTGAACTCTTTTCCAGTTCTTTTGAATCCTGGCTGTGCTCACTAACACTGTGGGAGGTTCACCAGTGTCTCTCTGATGACCCCACTTTCCTCAATTTACTTTGTTAGGATTGGTATTTCAGCCTTAATCTCCCCAAAGAGGTGAAAGTTGGTTCTTGATAGGGGAGTTAAAAGAATCTTAGATATAATAAAATCTTATTCCTTCATATTTAATTGTTCTCATTAGGGAGAAATTTAATTTAATCTAAAATTTAATTAATTAATCAGAATGACTTAATTTAAATTCATTGATTAAAATAAGGTTTTCTCCTGAGGGGAATGGTGGAGAAAAAGAAGGTTGAGAAATATGCAAGACAAGTTGACTGAGGCGTGTACACTTTCCCCTAAATGTTAAAAACAATAGCAAAAAGCAAACAGAGGCGAAAAGAAAAGCAATTCTTGCCCTCAAAGTTCCTAAGATATCATTAAATTCTATGATTCCCATTCATTCTTAGAGTAGCGGGAAGAAATCCACAATAGTTTTATTTATTTATTATTTATTTTTTGGCTTTGCTGAGTCTTTGTTGCCGCCCGGGCTTTTCTCTAGTTGCAGTGAGCTGAGTCTACTCTCTGGGCTTCCCAGGTGGCACCAGAGGTAAAGAATTCACCTGCCAGTTTAGGAGACATGAGAGACACGAGTTCAATCCCTGGGTCAGGAAGAGCCCCTGGAGGAGGGCGTGGCAACCCACTCCATTATTCTTGTCTGGAGAATCCCATGGACATAGGAGCCTGCTGGACTATGGTCCATAGGGTCGCAAAGAGTTGGACACAGTTGACGTGACTTAGCAAGGAAGCAAGGGGGGTACTCTTTAGTTGTAGTGTGTGGACTTCTTTGAGGTGGTTTTTGTTGTTGTGAAGTGCAGGCTCTCGGGCGCAAGGGCTTCAGTTGTGGCAGCACATGGGCTCAGTGATGGTGGCTCCCGGGCTCTGGAGCACAGGCTCAATAGTTGTGGTGCGCTGGCTTAGCTGCTCCACAGCATGTGGGATCTTCCCAGACCAGGGATCGAACCCGTGTCTCCTGCATTGGCAGGTGGATTCTTTACCACTGAGCCATCAGGGAAGCCCAGAAATCCACATTCTTACTGTCCTGTCAGAGAAAGAGAACTTAAAGTGGGTCTTACGTCCAATACTCAATGAGCCAGCTAGCATAGGTTCAACTTAACTCATATGTTGATCACCACTTCTCTGTTCTGCACTGAAAATAGCCTAAGATCAGCAAGTTGATATGACAATAAATAAAATTTGACTATAAAAATAATAAGCCAATCACTTGACTATTCTGTAACTTTTTTGGGGTTGATGAGGAAAATAATATTCTTACTCCCAATATTGAAAAAGGTTTAGAAGAAGGGACTTATTTCTCCCTGTGTTACCATAATTTTCCATGTCATTCTCCTCTGAACTCTGAAAAAATTGTCTGCAGGAGTTTGAAGTTTCAAAGGCAATGGCACCCCACTCCAGTACTTTGCCTGGAAAATCCCATGGATGGAGGAGCCTGGTAGGTTGCAGTCCATGGGGTCGCTAAGAGTCGGACACAACTGAGCGACTTCACTTTCACTTTTCACTTTCATGCATTGGAGAAGGAAATGGCAACCCACTCCAGTATTCTTGCCTGGAGAATCCTAGGGACAGGGGAGCCTGGTGGCTGCCGTCTATGGGGTCACACAGAATCGGACATGACCGAAGTGACTTAGCAGCAGCAGCCTTTTATAAAGCCAGACTAAAGAATATGCTATCTATGCAAGAAAACAAAAGGAAATTGTTTTATTTGGACAAAACAGTTGGACAACTCTCTTCTCTACATCACAGTAATGTCCTCAAGAATCATTTGAATTGGAAAATGAACTAGGTAATGAAAACCTTTCTTCTGCCTCATAAAAAATCTCCACCACTTGAAGGGATATTGGTCCTACCTATTTCTATATAATTTCAATCATTTTATTGTTATTCCATTAAAACTGTTACCCTTGTAGGCATTTACATAGCTAAAGAATCTCTTTGGTGATATAAGTGAGACTCTACTTGGATCCTGTCGTATGTCTATGTTATTTTAATTCTAAAGTTTACTGTGGCCTCTTGGCTAATTGGTTAAGAGGTTCTTTTCCCTTCCATTCACCTCTTTTAAAATTACCTTGAATTCTGAAAGCAGTAAAAGTGATCTTTCAAGTTGCCTTATTCACTTCTCTTGAAAATATAGTTATCTAAAAGGAACCTGAAATATGGGATATTTTAAATTTTGTAGATGCTAACAGTGGGTAGACTTGGTGAATCATTGGTTTATCTCATGTATCCCCCCCAAAATATCTGACTAACTTTTCTTTTAAACTTTCACTTCATTATGGTGTAGAGTCTGAGTCCTTTGTGTACTCATCTATATTAGGTAACATAAATGTCACAGACATTTATTTATAAATCAATGGGAAATGTTGCCAGCTTAAGACAAAAAAAGGAAAGCTTAATTCAAGAACAGAAGAAATATAAGTATTAAATATTTAGGGTCCTTCTCTGGCATTGCAGATCAGGAATTGCAATTATTATCTATCACCTGTGCCATAAGTAGGTATCATTTTTGTTCATAATAAGATTCCTTCTTCAATAATAAGATTAGGATGGAGAGGCTGTACAATACCCATCTGACTGAAAAGGGCCTCTTTCAGATGCAAGTAACAAAATCTCATAGCGTGAGCAGATTTATTGGCTCCTGTAGAGCCCAGGGTGGAGTTGGCTTCCAGCTACTTCAGGTGGAATTTTCACTTTGTCTCTCAGCTGGGTTCTGCTTTCCTCTCTGAGGTCTCTTCTTCAGGCTTTATTCTGTGATGAGAAGACTGGAGAAGATTCTGAACCATGCCTTCCTGGACCTACAACACTTGTTCCCTGTTACCCCTGGATCTACCTTGACCCCTAGCATTGTGACTGAACACTACACCTGTTCAGACTTATGGTACCTTCCAGTCTCGCTTAGCTAAATCCTAGACTATTGCTTATTGACTATCAATTTATTGCTTTCTAGACATCATTCTAGAGTGGTGATGTTCTATGAGCACTAAATGCATGATTGATTTGTGTATTTATTTTTAATTTTTTCTAGATTAAAAAAATTTTTTTTTTGCTTCACTGAATGGTT
The DNA here is from genome assembly GCF_002263795.3 of Bos taurus. Taxonomy (NCBI): domain Eukaryota; kingdom Metazoa; phylum Chordata; class Mammalia; order Artiodactyla; family Bovidae; genus Bos; species Bos taurus. Next base: position 50,690,524 of record NC_037336.1, read on the forward strand.
TTCAGAATCTTAGTTCCCCAACCAAGGGTTGAACCCATGCCCTTTGCATTGGAAGCATGGAGTCCTAACCACTGGAAAACCAGGGAATTCCCATGGTTGATTTATTCTTTAAAGATCCATGATTCTTGAACTTGGTTGTATACTTGAACACCCAGGGGGTATTTTATAGATATTTATAAATACTCTTACCCAGGGTATACCCCAGAACAAATAAATGAGAATGTCTTAGAATGGGGACCAGGTACTGTTTTATTTAAAAGCATCCCCACCCCCAGTGAACCCCCAGCCATCCCTGGTGGCTCAGATGGTAAAGAATCCACCAGCAATGTGGGAGACCTGGGTTCAGTCCCTGGGTTGGGAAGATCCTCTGGAGAAGGGCATGGCAACCCATTCCAGTATTCTTACCTAGAGAATCCCTATGGACAGAGGAGCCTGGCGGGCTACAGTCCATGGGGTTGCAAAGTGTCAGACACGACTGAGCGACTAAGCACAGCACCACCACCGGTAATTCTAATATGTCATTAGTCAGTGGTATTCTGGTAAACATTTAACAACCTCTGGAGTGGAGGAGTGGGGAGGAAGAAGCTCTGATTTGTAGAGTTTGCTGATTTCAGTGGTGTAAATACTCCCACCTTGGCCAGTTCAAGCTACGAACATGTGACAATGGGAAGAGATGTTCACAACTGGTTCTGGTGAGTTGTGACCCATCTCTAGCACAGGACACACACTGGTACAAACATAGGTTAGTTGATTAGTAGCTAATTCTTTGCAGTACTTCATGCTATTGACTAATCCCTTTTTCCTGAAAAGCTGGGTTTCTGGGATATAACATTTCCTAGGTCTCTTCCTGTCTCCCTGGATGTTCTCTCAATCCTCATTTCAGACCTACCACATTTTAACCAAACTACATGTTGGATCACCTCAGTACTTGGTCCTGGGCTCTATTCTCCTTACCCTAATATCTTACCCTGAAGGTCTCATTCCTACCCTTGCTCTAATTCCATGTAATTCATGACTGAGTATTAAGCCTTCAGCAGTGACCTTTCTCCTGGGCAGACCCCAATATCTGCCTGCCTACTACTCTGCTCCACATGGATGGCTCAGCTCTGGCTCAAGTTCAACATTATAAAAATGGTGACTGTGGTTCTTCCTTCATCTTCCTAAACCCATGGCCCTCTAGTTTCTAGAGTGCAATGAATGGCACAACCATTCACATTGTTGGATAAGCCAGCATCCAGAGTCATGTTGACACCTTCATATCAAACTATCACTATATCCTGCTGAGCTTTACTTTCTTAAACTGTTCTTGAAATCACTCACTTCTCCCCATGTTTAGTGCTGAAATGATCCCTAGAGGAGAGAGAGGTTAACTTCCAGAGATGTGCATCTGAAGGGTGAATTCACTTGAAGGGTGAATAGGAAATTGCTGAACAAGGGGAGGAAGGTATTCTGGGCAGAAAAGGCTGCCCACTTACTGTCACCACAACAGACTCTGAGATGCCAGTTTACATCTTTACCCGCCTTTCTTCTGCTGCTGCTGCTAAGTCACTTCAGTCGTGTCCAACTCTGTGCGACCCCATAGACGGCAGCCCACCAGGCTCCCCTGTTACTGGAATTCTCCAGGCAAGAACACTGGAGTGGGTTGCCATTTCCTTCTCCAATGCATGAAAGTGAAAAGTGAAAGTGAAGTCACTTAATTGTGTCCGACTCTTCACGACCCCATGGACTGAAGCCTACCAGGCTCCTCCGTCCATGGGATTCTCCAGGCAAGAGTACTGGAGTGGGTTGCCATTGCTTTCTCTGCCTTTCTTCTAGGTATCTCAAAATGCAGGTAAATTAGCAACTTGATTATGGCCACATCTTGTAGTTTCAATTATTCTTCCCTGTCTTGGGAGATGGCCCAGTTCTCCATCCACCAGTTGCTAAATGCAGACACCTGGGAATTGTCAGTTTTCACCCCCACATTAGTTCCTCAGCAGGTTTTATTGGTTCCACCTACTATGCTCTGAATCAGTCTACTTTTCACAGTCTTGACTGCTACTACTCTTGTCCAAGCAACTGCATACATGCTGGAATCATAACTGTACCCTTCTGAGCAGCCTCCCTCAAATTCTTTTTCAACATAGTTCAATGGCTTTAATAAAAGCAGTTTAGCTCATATTTCACCCTTGCTTAAAATCTTCCAGTTGCTACCCTTCACACTTAGAATAAATTGCAACTCCTAGCTCAGCCTACAAGTCTCTGTGCAACCTAGACCCAGACAACCTTTCCTGCTGTGTCCACTGCTAACCTCACTCTAGTCTCCAGCAGCACTGGCTTTCTTTCTGTTTTACAAACATACAAATTTCCCTTCCCCCTCAATGTTTCTCCTTCTCCCTAGTCTGAGGAACCTTCAGTCTTGCTGTTCCTCTCCTGGAATTATCTGATCTCAACTCTTCATCGCCAAGAAGACTTTCCTGGCTATATATCCTTAATTAGTCATCATTCCACCCATCCCTCTTATGGGCCATCATATCACTCTGTTCCATGTCCTTTATAGCACTTCTAATTATTTGAACCCTTATTCATTTATGTGTGTACTCCCCATTCTCTACAAGAATATATCTCCCCTTCCATTTATTACAACAGCCTCTGTGGGTGAAGGGATCTTGTCTGTCTTATTTATCCCTATTTTCTCTAGAACTGTGTCTGGAATGTAGTAAGTGGGCAGTAAATACTTATGGTTGACAAATATTTACCCTTGAAAATGTTTTCAAAGATAAGGACAAGAATAAAGTGACCATTTACTCTATAAGTGTTTTGTTCAAATGATGTGTGTGGCTTCAGGCAATCAATTATATCCCTTATTTGATTCCTTACTCTGTAAAATATAGATAATAATATTTCCTATATATTTGCCAATATAAAGAATTTAACCATGAGAATATGAAGTATTTTTCTAGCATAAATATATGGTAAATAAATATGTGGCTGGGACACCAACGATTAAATCATGATTGTCTACAGCTTCCTTCCCCACCAGCTTCTAAGGAGCCCAAGTCTTGGCCTGATTACATGAATGAGAGTAAGGAATAAAGAGGAAATTGAAGAGAAAGGAGATTAATGGGATTTATATTGCAGCCGGAAAGGATTACTCATTGAAAAGGGGAAAAAAAAAAAAAAAAGGTCAAAAAAGAGAGGGGGGGTAAAAAGAGCTAGAAAGATGCTCTCTGACTAAATTGGAGGGTGGGTTTTGGAGAGATGAGAGGAAGGAAAGAGCATTAGGATCAGTTCTGGCACAAGTCGATGTACATGGGAAGCCAGGGGCATGGAGAGGGAAAGAGGATTTCAAAAAGATTTGCAATGTTTTATGAGTCCTTTTGCTGGCACTTCCAGATGACAGTAAAGACTTAATTTGATTTCCAATTAATTTTTTGGCCACCAGTTTGTTTCTTCATGGCAAACCCTCAGCCCCTTTCTGGGACTGACCTTGGGGAGCGAACAAGCAGGCCTGGCTTTGTGAGGGCTGCAGAGGGAAATGTAAGTGTCGTCACTGGCCCCTGATCATATTCCATACAACACATCCCGTAGATGTGTTGCTAGGAAATCATGTCTCAAAGATAGCCTACTTGCATGCTGGGAAATGGGAAGACAGAGACAAAGAACTCAAATAAAGGAACTTCTCCAATGAGGAAGGCACTGGACTAAGAGCGTGGGGATATTTGTTATACATCTGAGCTGTATTATACAGCTGAGCCAGGATTTTACCGAGCTGAACCTGACTCCAGAAAAGCCTATGACACAGTGCCTTCCTGCCACTGATAACATTAAGAAACCGTAGTCTTGGCACTGGAAGGCTGGGTGACGGATCTGGCTTTGGTTTTTACCAGCCATGCAACTTTGGGAACATGGAAACCATATCCTCATTTCTAAAATGAAATGTTGAGCCAAGTCAGTGGCTTCAGACACTAGTCTGAGAGGCAGCCTCAGTTTTTAAGGAACTTTTCATTGGTCAGTGAATGGAGAATAAAAAAAAAGATAATATTACATCTAAATCATTATATATTTGTTACTGGAAGATTGCTAAGTGCTGTTTCTTGGAAATGACTGTTCAATTTTTTATTGTAAAAATAATTTTATTTTATGATATCATGATGATATAGACAGTAGTTATTTTTGAAGAAATAAATGGTCTTGGCGTATCAATATAGAAAGGTCCAACCCTTTTGTTGGTCCATCACCAGCTGTGAATTCATTGATTAGATTATATATAAAGTCCCTTCTAGTATTGAAAATCTTAACTAGGGAGGAGAGTTTTAAAGTCAAATACTTGAAGAGTCCATGCAATGAGTTTAATGATGAGTTATACTAGGTGTAGAACAATAGGTACCAAGCTGTTTTTAACAATCTCACTAAAAGATTTACTAGGTACACTGCCTTTTCAAAAGCAGAACCCATCTCAAGCAAATAATAGGCAAATAAAGGTGTCTGTGGCTGCTGGCTACCACTCTGCCAACCCTGATACATTAATTTCTAAGTTTTCTTACAGTTCTGATAGTCTGAATTTCTGCTTTGAATTCCCCACCAGAGTATTTAAGCACATAATTATTTAAAAATTTCATTCATTAGCATGGCAATAAGATTACTTTATATTGAGGCCTATAAGTGCTTCATATCATCACGGAGATTGACTACAAGAGCTTGTGTTTTTTTGCAGGGAAAGTTTTGCTTTGGGATCTTAGTCCCCCACCAGGGATTGAACCCATGCCCCCTTCAGTGGAAGTGCAGAATCTTAACCAGTGGATCACCAGGGAATTCCCAAGAGCATGTCTTTATATGCTGTTGTATGGAGTCTTTTTGCTTGGCTAAAGATGTGAAGTCAGGGCCTATTAAGAGAATTTGAAAAAACATAAGGTGAACTTCTGTATTGACTATGTCACAGCTCCAGATTGAACAACAGAATTGCTAGGTCTCATTCTTTACATTTTTATTTTATAATTTCTTCATGAATATAAAAGTGTCCCCACAAAATTAATGAAATGAGCAGTTGCGCTCCCATCTGCATTATGATATCTCAAAAACAAGACTTAAAGTTCCTCTAACAATTTTCTCATTTCAGGAATAGCAATATAAGCTTTTAAATATTTTCCAAAAGTTTTAGCTTTTTGGATTGTCAGCTTCATGAACTATTGGAAAGTATCTGGTCCTATATTGTAGCTTTAATCCATCTTCCTTTTTCAGGGTGTAGGAAAAAGAATCAGCTTCAAAAGCAACGATCTCCTGGAGGTGTATAGAATGAGAAGATACAGTCACTCTACGTAAACCTTTGTTTTGATATATGATTGTAGATGTGGCCACAAAGGGAGTTTCTAGACACAGTTAGCATCCAGCCCCCTTGGTGCTGGTTCCCCACAAAAAATCCAACAAGAAGAAAAAAAGTGTGATGGGTTTGAGCATGATTTGAGTAACACAGAGACAAGAACTGGAAGATAAGTGACCTGAAGTCTTTTGTTAAGTGGCAGGGCCTCCTAGGATAGGGGGTCTTTTGAGGTTCCCTCTGGGGGCTAGAGGTGGAGCGAATATGAGGACACTCAACTCCCAGTTGTTAGTTGCTAGGACACTTATTAGTGTTCTTTCTACTACACCAGATTCATCACTAGACTATAGCTGTCCTTAACCATTTTGGCGAGGTTCAGCCCCTTTCTAGGGTTTAGTTGCCACTGTAATTATTATTAAAATTTTATTGTCCTATGCTTTATGCCCTTCTATCCATCTTTTTGCAAAAGTCAGTCAGATTTATATTGAAGAAAGTAAGGGAAACCAGTGGACCACTCAGGTATGACCTAAATCAAATTGTTTATGATTATACAGTGGGGGTGACAAATAGATTCAAGGGACTGGGTCTGATATATTGCCTGAAGCACTATGGATGGAGGTTCATAACACTGCACAGGAGGTGATGATCAAAGCCATCCCCAAGAAAAGGAAATGCAAAAGGCAAAATGGTTGTCTGAGGAGGCCTTACCAATAGCTGAGAAAAGAAGAGAAGTGAAAGGCAAGGGAGAAAAGGAAAGATACATCCATCTGAATGCAGCGTTCCAAAGAATGCCAAAGAGAGATAAGAAAGCCTTCCCAAGTAATCAATGCAAGAAATAGAGGAAAACAATAGAATGGGAAAGACTAGAGATCATTTTAAGAAAATTAGAGATACCAAGGGAACATTTCATGCAAAGATGAGTACAATGAAGGACAGAAATGGTATGGACCTAACAGAAGCAGGAGGTATTAAGAAGAGGTGGCAAAAATACACAGAAGAACTGTGCAAAAAAAGATCTTAATGACCCAGATAGCCATGATGGTGTGATCACTCACCTAGAGCCAGACATCCTGGAATGTGAAGTCAAGTGGGCCTTAGGAAGCATCACTGTGAATAAAGCTAGTGAAGGTGATGAAATTCCAGCTGAGCTATTTCAAATCCTGAAAGATGATGCTGTGAAAGTGCTGTACTTGATATGCCAGGAAATTTGGAAAACTCAGCAGTGGCCACAGGACCGGAAAATGTCAGTTTTCATTCCAATCCCAAAGAAAGGCAATGCTGAAGAATGTTCAAACTATCGCACAACTACACTCATCTCATATGCTAGCAAAGTAATGTTCAAAATTCTCCAACCCAGGCTTCAACAGTATGTGAACTGAGAAATTCCAGATGTTCAAGCTGGATTTAGAAAAAGCAGAGGAACCAGAGATCAAGTTGCCAACATCTATTGGATCATAGAAAAAGCAAGAGAATTTCAGAAAAACATCTACTTCTGCTTCGCTGACTACACTAAAGCCTTTGACTGTGTGGATAACAACAAATTATGGAAAATTCTTAAAGAGATGGGGTGGGAATACCCGACCACCTTTCCTGCTTCCTGAGGAACCTGTGTGCATGTCAAGAAGCAGCAGTTAGAACTGGACATGGAGCAACGGACTGGTTCCAAATTGGGAAAGGAGTACGTCAAGGCTGTATATTGTCACCCTGCTTATTTAATTTATAGGCAGAGAAGTACATCATGTGAAATGCCAGACTGGATGAAGCCAAGCTGGAATCAAGATTGCTGGGAGAAATATCAATAACCTCAGATATGAAAATGACACCACCCTTATGGCAGAAAGTGAAGAGGAACTCAAAAGCCTCTTGATGAAAGTGAAAGAGGAGAGTGAAAAGGCTGACTTAAAACTCAACATGGGGAAACAATGCAAACAGTGACAGATTTTATTTTCTTGGGTTCCAAAATTATTGCAGATGGTGACTACATTCTTGAAATTAAAAAACTCTTGCTCTTTGGAAGAAAAGCTATGGCCAACCTAGACAACATATTAAAAAGCAGAGACATGACTTTGCCAACAAAAGTACATTTAGTCAAAGCTTTGGTTTTTCCAGTAGTCATGTATGGATGTGATAGTTGGACAACAAAGAAAGCTGAGCGCCAAAGAACTGATGCTTTTGAACTGTGGTGTTGGAGTAGACTCTTAAGAGTACCTTGGACTGCAAGGAGATCAAACCAGGCAATCAGTCCTGAATATTCATTGAAGGACTGATGCTGAAGCTGAAATTCCAATACTCTGGCCACCTGATGCAAAGAGTTGACTCATTAGAAAAGACTCTGATGCTGGGAAAGATTGAAGGCAGGAGGAGAAGGGGAATACAGAGGATGAGATGGTTGGATGGCATCATTGACTTTATGGACATGAGTTTGAACAAGCTCTGGGAATTGGTGATGGACAGGGAAGCCTGGCATGCTGCAGTCCATGGGTTGCAAAGAGTTGGATAAAGCTAAGTGACTGAACTGAACTGATCCATCTTTTAGATCTGAGCTTCTAAGGGAAGCCCTCTGCAGCCATGCTGTCTCCCCATCCTTGCCTCTGTATTGCTATAATTTGCAGTGCTATCAGTTGATTTATGTGTAGTTGGACATTCTCAGTTCTGAACCAGCTTTTCTTTCATAATCTTGAGGCATGGCCATCCTTCCTGATTTTTCTCTGAGCTTCCAGAAGCCAAGCATATTGACACTTAAGGCCACATTTTGCAAAGTGAGGTCCCTAGGAAAACCAAGTTTCATGGGATAATTCCATGAACTTCTTTTGTTGTGGGGCATTAGTAGAAGAAGGATTCCCTGATTGAATACATCCAGGGAACATGGGATTTAAATATTTTCAGACACTTTTTCCTGAATGATTTCTTAGAACATGAATTTCTAAGAGGATGATACAGTAGGGCTGCTGGTATCTATTTTGCTTAGGAAATCTTTTTTTTTTTAATTCAAGGAATTTATTTATGAAAATTCTAGTTTTATGACAGTGATAGTCAAACAGTAGTGCATAACCTGGGGAGCTTAGCAAATATTCAGATTCGTAAGCCTCATGTTTTCAGTGAGTGATTCAATAGTTCTTCCAGGGAACTCAGGAATCTACATTTTAAGAAGTATCCCAGAGCTGTGCTTCTCAAATTTTAATTTGAATGGGAATTACCAGGCAAAAAGGCAGATTCTGATTCCAAAGCCCTGTGCCAGGGCTTTAGATCCTGCATTTCTAATAGTTTCCAGGCAATGCTCTTGTTTACTGGTCTAAAGTCCACACTCAGAGTAACAAGGCTGCAATTATTCCGAGCACCCTGTGTTCTCCATGTCTGTTATTATTACAAATGTCACTGTCTTCCAAGGTTTCTGTCAATTTCAGTTCATGAAGAGGTGTTATTATTGGTCATTATTAAGTTCAGAGCTGCAATTTCCTTCATGGCTTGTTCTACCGTCTGAGAGGTAGAACATTTAGCAAATACGTCAAGATTTATCAGATGCTCTTGTTCTAAACTAACGTGATGTGCAGATAGTTTCTGTCTTCATAACTCATGATTCTATCACTGATCTGTGTCAGGGTTTGGTCTGACACAGATACTGTCATCCAGTCCTCCAGTCTTACTGATGCTGGGAAAAGAAAATTTTCTCTACCCTTCTACATACTTCTGGCGGGTCTAAGAATTACATCGACATGAGACAAATTATTGGGAAAATAAAAAAGTTTCAGTTCAGTTCAGTCGCTCAGTCGTGTCCGACTCTTTGCGACCCCATGAATCTCAGCATGCCAGGCTTCCCTGTCCAGCACCAACTCCTGGAGTTCACTCAGACTCACGTCCATCGAGTCAGTGATGCCATCCAGCCGTCTCATCCTCTGTCGTCCCCTTCTCCTCCTGCCCCCAATCCCTCCCAGCATCAGAGTCTTTTCCAATGAGTCAGCTCTTCACATGAGGTGGCCACAGTACTGGAGTTTCAGCTTTATCATCATTCCTTCCAAAGAAATCCCAGGGCTGATCTCCTTAATAACACATATAAATGGGAGAGATCCAAGGAAGCTCAGTAACTGACCCAAATGGCTGAAACTCTCACTTTTAGTCCTATCTTCAGCTAAAGATAAAAGAGGTTGTGGGGGTGGGGTGGGGGAGGTGGGGCTTTGGGGAAGAATTCATGTGCAGATGGAAAAGCAAATGTTTGGTAAACAAATATTTATGGAGCCCTGCAGATACAATGGGACACAGAGTGGACTCTGATTTCTGGGGGCTTTTCTAGTGGCTCAGATAGTAAAGAATCTGCTTGCAATGCAGGAAACCTGGGTTTGATCCCTGGGTCAGGAAGATCCCATGGAGAAGGGCATGCAACCCACTCCAGTATTCTTGCCTGGAGAATTCCATGGACAGGGGAACCTGGTGGGCTACAGTCCATGGGGTATCAAAGAGTTGAACATGACTGAATGGCTAAGACTTAACCCTTTCTTGTAACATGGCTGATAGCAAAAGCCTCAAGAGTGTTGAGGGCTTAAAGGCAGGAGGGAGAGTGAGTGATCTGGAAGGAAATGAGGAGGAAGGAGGCAAATATTTGCCAGGCCCTGCAGAGACAATGGGACACAGAGTGGACTCTGATTTCTAGACCCTGCCAAAAAAAACCCTACCACACCTAACCCTTGTTCTTTATATGTATCTCTGGTGATAACTCCATTTTTGGAAGAGGCTCTCTGTTTAAATTACTTTAGGCAGTTAGGAGGATGGTCAAAGTCTCTTCCTGAGTCTTTAGAGCCTTGATTGTCTTCAGTTCAAAATAATCCTCATGCCAGAGACATTTGGGGATGGTGTATATATTACTACCTTTTTTGCTATTGTCATCATATATTTGCCTTATGTATGTGTTATTAGCTCCGTGGTCATTATTAATGTTTGTGCTTGTAATAGTAAATTGTTTTTCTTTTTTTTAAAGTTTTTTTTTGATGTGGATCAAAGTCATTATTGAATTTGTTGCAGTATTGGTTTTATTTTATTTTTTTCTTATTTTTGACTATGTTGAGTTTGTAATGCAGCACATGGGCTCTTTGTTGCTGTTTCTGTTTTTTATGTTTTGGTTTTTTGATTGGCATGTGGGATCTTAGTTTCCCAACCAGTGATGGAACCTGCGCCTGCCTACATTGAAAGGAGAAGTCCCAACCACTGGACCACCGAGGAATTCCTCAGTAAATTGTTTTTTAAAGAAATTAAGATTAATTAGGCCCCATTTGTTTATTTTTGCTTTTATTTCCAATATTCTGGGAGGTAGGTCAGAGAGGATCCTGCTGTGATGTATGTCGGTGAGTGTTTTGCCTATGTTCTCCTCTAGGAGTTTTATAGTTTCTGGTCTTACATTTAGATCTTTAATCCATTTTGAGTTTATTTTTGTGTATGGTGTTAGAAAGTGTTCTAGTTTCATTCTTTTGCAAGTGGTTGACCAATTTTCCTAGCACCACTTGTTAAAGAGATTGTCTTTAATCCATTGTATATTCTTGCCTCCTTTGTCAAAGATAAGGTGTCCATATGTGCATGGATTTATCTCTGGGCTTTCTATTTTGTTCCATTGATCTATATTTCTGTCTTTGTGCCAGTACCATACTGTCTTGATGACTGTGGCTTTGTAGTAGAGCCTGCAGTCAGGCAGGTTGATTCCTCCAGTTCCATTCTTCTTTTTCAGGATTGCTTTGGCTATTCAAGGTTTTTTGTATTTCCATACAAATTGTGAAATTATTTGTTCTAGCTCTGTGGAGAATACTGTTGGTAGCTTGATAGGGATTGCATTGACTCTATAAATTGCTTTGGGTAGTATACTCATTTTCACTATATTGATTCTTCCAATCTATGAACATGATATATTTCTCCATCTATTAGTGTCCTCTTTGATTTCTTTCACCAGTGTTTTATAGTTTTCTATATATAGGTCTTTAGTTTCTTTAGGTAGATATATTCCTAAGTATTTTATTCTTTTCGTTGCAACGGTGAATGGAATTGTTTCCTTAATTTCTCTTTCTATTTTCTCATTATTAGTGTATAGGAATGCAAGGGATTTCTGTGTGTTGATTTTATATCCTGCAACTTTACTATATTCATTGATTAGCTCTAGTAATTTTCTGGTGGAGTCTTTAGGGTTTTTTATGTAGAGGATCATGTCATCTGCAAACAGTGAGAGTTTTACTTCTTCTTTTCCAACTTGGATTCCTTTTATTTCTTTTTCTGCTCTGATTGCTGTGGCCAAAACTTCCAAAACTATGTTGAATAGTAATGGTGAAAGTGGGCACCCTTGTCTTTTTCCTGACTTTAGGGGAAATGCTTTCAATTTTTCACCATTGAGGATAATGTTTGCTGTGTGTTTGTCATATATAGCTTTTATTATGTTGAGGTATGTTCCTTCTATTCCTGCTTTCTGGAGAGTTTTTATCATAAATGGGTGTTGAATTTTGTCAAAGGCTTTCTCTGCATCTATTGAGATAATCATATGGTTTTTATTTTTCAATTTGTTAATGTGGTGTATTACATTGATTGATTTACAGATATTGAAGAATCCTTGAATCCCTGGGATAAAGCCCACTTGGTCATGGTGTATGATCTTTTTAATGTGTTGTTGGATTCTGATTGCTAGAATTTTGTTAAGGATTTTTGCATCTATGTTCATCAGTGATATTGGCCTGTAGTTTTCTTTTTTGGTGGCATCTTTGTCAGGTTTTGGTATTAGGGTGATGGTGGCCTCATGGAATGAGTTTGGAAGTTTACCTTCCTCTGCAATTTTCTGGAAGAGTTTGAGTAGGATAGGTGTTAGCTCTTCTCTAAATTTTTGGTAGAATTCAGCTGTGAAGCCGCCTGGACCTGGGCTTTTGTTTGCTGGAAGACTTCTGATTACAGTTTCAATTTTCGTGCTTGTGATGGATCTGTTAAGATTTTCTATTTCTTCCTGGTCCAGTTTTGGAAAGTTGTACCCCAATGTTCATCACAGCACTGTTTATAATAGCCAGGACATGGAAGCAACCTAGATGTCCATCAGCAGATGAATGGATAAGAAAGCGGTGGTACATATACACAATGGAGTATTACTCAGCCATTAAGAAGAATACATTTGAATCAGTTCTAATGAGATGGATGAAACTGGAGCCTATTATATAGAGTGAAGTAAGCCTGAAAGAAAAACACCAATACATTATACTAACACATATATATGGAATTTAGAAAGATGGTAACAATAACCCTGTATATGAGACAGCAAAAGAGACACTGATGTATGGAACAGTCTTATGGATTCTGTGGGAGAGGGAGAGGGTGGGAAGATTTGGGAGAATGGCATTGAAACATATATACTATCAGGTATGAAACGAGTTGCCAGTCCAGGTTCGATGCACGATACTGGATGCTTGGGGCTGGTGCACTGGGACGACCCAGAGGGATGGTATGGGGAGGGAGAAGGGAGGAGGGTTCAGAATGGGGAACACATGTATACCTGTGGTGGATTCATTTCGATATTTGGCAAAACCAATACAATATTGTAAAGTTTAAAAATAAAATAAAATTAAAATCATAAAAAAAAAAAAAAAACAACTAGGAGCCAGAAAAAAAAAAAAAAAGAAGAATACATTTGAATCAGTTCTAATGAGGTGGATGAAACTGGAGCCTATTATACAGAGTGAAGTAAGCCAGAAAGAAAAACACCAATACAGTATGCTAACGCATATATGTGGAATTTAAAAGATGGTAACAATAACCCTGTATACAAAACAGCAAAAGAGACATTGATGTATAGAACAGTCTTTTGGACTCTGTGGGAGAGGGAGAGGGTGGGATAATTTGGAAGAATGGCATTGAAACATGTATAATATCATATATGAAATGAGTCGCCAGTCCAGGTTTGATGCACAATACTGGATGCTTGGGGCTGGTGCACTGGGACGACCCAGAGGGATGGTATGGGGAGGGAGGGGGAAGGAGGGCTCAGGATGGGGAACACGTGTATACCTGTGGCAGATTCATATTGATATATGGCAAAACCAATACAATATTGTAAATTAAAAAAAAAAAAAAAAGGAAAATGACAGATTTGGTTGTCAGGTTCCTGGTGGTCAGAGCGTAAAGGGTAACAGACTCAGTTGCATGATTAGCATCGGCAAATGCAAGGCATCTTCAAGTTAACAATAGTCTCCTTGGTGCTTATGTATGAAAACAGTTTATTTTATGAATACTCATAATAAGGATGTGGGATGAGGTATAACAAGCCACGTTCTTTCCAACATCTCACAAGATGTGTAATCCCATTTTGTAAGACACTTTCTCCAATGCAAGTCAAGAGCAAGTGTTCAAGGACAACTCAGATGAAGAAAATTCTTGACTCAGATTGAGAAGGAGTAAAGAGTATATTAAGATTTTTTGAAGAGGCCATCTGTGTACATCTTGACAAAACATTAAATAATAAAATTTTATATTTGTTAAAAAAATGAAATTAAGAAATTCAAAAGAGAAAAATACTCTTTTATATGTGTTCATATGTTTATTATTTCTGGCCCTCTTTCTCCCTTTCTGTATATTCATATTTCCATGGTTTTATTTTCTTTCACCCTGAAGAACTTTCTTGGCATTTCTTTTAGTGTGAATCTTCTACTGCAGAGTTCTCTTGGCTTTTGTTTATCTGAAAATGTCTTTATTTCACTTTCAATTCTTCTCTGTTTTCTTTTGAAATAATCATAGAATTACAAGGAGTTCCAAATATATATATACAAGGCAGTCCCTTGAATCCTCCTCCAAAATTTACATTCAGTTTTTAATGCTATGTATGTGGATACATCTGGAACTTGAGTTTGTGTGTGTTAGTCCACTTGATGTCCTAGAAGTGTCTGGTGCTCTGTTGATTTTTCTTTAAGCCTTTTTCTCTTTCTGACTCAGTTTGAGTAATTTCCATTGACCTGTCTTCAAGGCCCTGGAGTTTTTTCTTCTGCAGTGTCTGATCTGCTGGTAAATGTGTCTAATTGCTTTTTAAAAAGTTTCAGACATTGCATTTTTCAATTCTAGGTTTTCCTTTGGTGTTTAAAAAAGTTTTATTATTCTCCTGCAATACTGCTTATCTTTCTCCATTATATTCATATTTTTCTGTAAAAATTCCTTAGCATATTTTATGTTGTTTTGAAGTCTTCTTCTGCAAATTCCTGTATCTGTTCTTATTGAATTTTTCCTTTTAATATAGTTCACATTTTATTATTTATTCTCAAGTTTTGTACATTTGTACTGAAGCCTGAACATAGTGTATAATGAACAGTGAGAACTGAGGAAAAGTTTTTTGTTTGGTTTTGCTCATTTCCCAGAACATTGAAAGCTTTCCTCCACCTGAACCTTAGTTTGAGGCCAGTTCATTCAGAATTCTCCCAGAGCAGAGTCGAGCGGGAGTCAGGTTGCAGCTTTAATTAGACTGATAACCCCTGTGATTAGCCCAAGCTCCAGAATCCTATGCCACCACTGTGGTTTACATCTTGTTAGTACTTAAGCAGAGCTGGGCAGCAGTTTCAGATATTTTTAGTTGACCTTTGGATTCATGTCTGGCAAGTGCAAGACTGTGATTTCTCTGATTTCCAGGCCCTTCTTCATTAAATTTCATTGAATAATTCAGAATAGGGTCAGACAGGAATGGGAAGAGAAGAATATTGAGATCTCTTCCAGATCGGAATCCATTCTGCCAACCCAGACTGTCAGAGTGTCCCTGCAAAATCTCTGTATTTATGATGAATCTATAACAACTTCTCCACCCATGATCCACAGATCAGGTATCTGTCCCTGAAGATGGAAGCTTCTACCATTCTCTTTTCACTTATAAAATGTTCATTTCTTCCTGGACCTCAATTAATCAAGGTTTCCTTGCCTCTTCTGTTCTTTGCTAGCCTCACTGGCCAGTGTAATTTCTAATTTTTCAGGTTGTGTTGTTTTTACAATGGGAACAAAGGTCTTTTGCTGCCTTCTTTATCCTAACCATTTGTATGTGTGTGTGTGCATCACATTTTTTATTTTATTTTTTTTGTAGTTTAAAAAAATTTAATTGGAAGATAATTACTTTACAATATTGTAATGACTTGTGCCATATGTCAACAGCCTAACCATTTTAAGTACTCACAGAACAAGCAAATACTTCCTCCCCTTTGTATTTGAAATAGGTAAACCTAGAGCGTATCTGGGCTTCCCAGGTAGCACAGTGGTAAAGAATCCACCTGAATTCAGTGCAGGAGATTCTCCAGTGCAGGAGACACAAGAGATACAGGTGTGATCCCTGGGTCGGGAAGATCTCCTGGAGTACGAAATAGCAACCCACTCCAGAATTCTTGCCTGGAAAACCCCATGACAGAGGAGCCTGTCTGGCTACAGTCCATGGGGTTGCAAGAATCAGATCTGACTGAGTGACTGAGCACACACACGCAACACATTTAATTGTTAGCTTTCCTTGTGGCTCACCTGGTAAAGAATCCGCCTGCAATGCAGGAGACCTGGGTTTGATCCCTAGGTTGGGAAGATCCCCCAGAGAAGGGAAAGGCTATCCACTTCAGCATTCTGGCCTGGAGACTCCACAAACTGTATTGTCAATGGGGTCCCGAAGAGTCGGACACGACTGAACCATTTTCACTTTAAATGTTTCTTACTAGCAAAATCTTTGAATAGACTCCTCTAACTATGCACTGGATAATGATTACCATTCAATTTTCCTTAATTTCTAGTTAACAGTTGAAATCCCTCTTGAGGCATATAAAGTCCTTACTGATTCCATTGGTGTCTAGGACCACTGTTGATTCTAATGAGTGCTAAATGGGGACTTTAGCTGAGATCATTTTTGTTACTACTTCCTTAAGTACTTTCCAAGGAAAGAATTCCCTCAAGTATTTTCTGCGTTATCATTCTTCCATTGCTTTTTCTATACAATCAAAACAAAAAGAGGAATTAGTATATCTAGGATAGAATCTCACTGCAAAGCCACTTCCCATGACTATCAGAAGCCTTTAATTTCCTGACTTTTGGAGAAAAAAGGTAAACATCTCTTCCTATAAGTTTCCCAGCTAGAAATGACTACCATTGATGCCATTAAAATTCATTTATAATTGCTCTCTTGGCAGATCTTTAGTGGTAATTTGTCTAGCTTCAAATTCAAAGCTTCCATGGTTGTTTTCTGGAAGAATTTGTGACTCTATTAAAAAGTATACAGTGAATGAAATTTAAACCCACGTTTAAAAAGTTAATTTAAAATGACTTTGTGACATTGCTGTTTGAATTATATTCATCATTGTTATCTTACATTTAAATTGACTGTTTATGTTAATATCCTTCTTTTTGCATAATAGGAAAAGCAATTTAAAATGGAAATCAAACCCAAGGATATATATTATTGACAGTTGCTGCAAACAGCAAACTCTAGACGTTTTCTCTGACCATGAGAAGATGATTAGGGCTCCTCTTCCTTTCCCTTCTCTCGAGTCCTCTTCTGATTGTTGAACAATTCTTGCAATCATCTACAGTCTATGTCTCATTGTGAGTCGAGGGAGAGGCCAAAAAAAAAAAAAAAAGGAGTACCACAACAGAGGGAAACAAAGGTTTGTGTCTGCCTAGTATTTGTGTGTATGTTAGTCCTGGCCAACTCTTTGTGACCCCATGGACTGCAGCCCACCAGACTCCTCTGTCCATAGGATTTTCCAGGCAAGAGTACTGGAGTGGTTTGCCATTTCCTTCTCCAGGGGATCTTCCCAACCCATGGATTGAACCTGGGTCTCCCAGATTGCAGGCAGATTCTTTACTGACTGAGCTACCAGGGAAGCTGTAGTATTTGTAGAGAAGTGAGTCAGGCACGACTGAGAGACTTCACTTTCACTTTTCACTTTCCTGCATTGGAGAAGGAAATGACAACCCACTCCAGTGTTCTTGCCTGGAGAATCCCAGGGACAGAGGAGCCTGGTGGGCTTCCGTCTATGGGGTCGCACAGAGTTGGACACGACTGAAGCGACTTAGCAGCAGCAGTATTTGTAGTCCTGGGATAATTAGCAAGATTCTAACTCTTTTGTTTTCTCATCCATCTTTCTTCATCCAAATCTTTCTTTTTGCATGTGTTTTTATACTCATTGTCTTCTAAGAAATAGTCATACGTGTATACAGACAAATGAGATCTTGGACATTAACCCATTTCTTCTCTCAGCTTGTCTCTCTGTAACAACCAAACCATCCTGCTTCTGACAATGACAGAGAGAATTAACAAGAATTTGTTAGTTTCCATCTGGACTATCAGATGTATGATCAACTCTGAGTGTTTGGTATATACCAGGTTAGGGTGTTGCTAAGTCACTTCAGTCGTGTCTGACTCTGTGCAACCTCATAGATGGCAGCCCACCAGGCTCCCCCGTCCCTGGGATTCTCCAGACAAGAACACTGGAGTGGGTTGCCATTTCCTTCTCCAAGGCATGAAAGTGAAAGGTGAAAGTGAAGTCGCTCAGTCGTGTCTGACTCTTAGCGACCCCATGGACTGCAGCCTACCAGGTTCCTCCATCCATGGGATTTTCCAGGCAAGAGTACTGGAGTGGGGTGCCATTGCCTCCTCTGCAAATTATAGAGACTATGAGACAAATCAAGAAAATTTTCTCTGAAACAATTGATTATATATAATTTGATTATATGTGTTTTATATGCTTTTCTTTGTTAACCAGTTCATCCTTTTTGTCTATTAAGAGTTTGTCTGATGTTGATACAAGGTCTTGATAGTTTAAGAATAACTATTTTCTATTAGCATTAGTGGGTGTGACCCTTGTATCTGTTAGGAATTGGATTAAGCAAGTTGTAACTGGTAAAAGAATAAAACTACTTTTAAAAATCAACAGGAATAACAACAGCTTACATAAAACATAAATCTATTTCTCTCAAACCTGAAAGAAGTCTGTAAATTAGGCAGCTGAAGCCATGTATGAAAGATTAATGGTTATTAGACTAAGGTTCTCTTAACTTTCAGTTTTACTATCCTCAGGCATAATTTCCAATCACAAAATAACCTCATAGTCCAAGAGGGCTGGTGAGATCCCAACCATCATGTTTTGGAAATAAGAAAGGAATAAAACAAAAGGGATGTTCATGCCAGCTGAATCAACTCCCATTAAAGTGGAATTCCATAGAACACTTCCCATTATATCCCATTGACAAGAATGAAGTTAATTTCCATAACTCACTGCAAAGGAGGTTGGGAAATGTAGTTTTGTATCTGGTCCTGATGTTGTCTTCTGTCACTAAGGAAGAAGAGAACAGATAGTGGGGAAAAACTAGCAATCTCTGGGACACCCATCCAAGCCTAAAAATAGAAGATGGCTGTTTGGATTGTTTTGGACATCAGTTGAAATTAGGCAATGTTTTAAACATATGAAAATATACCACATCTATGTAACACTACCTTACACTTTAAAATGTCTAAAGAAAGAAGAAACAAACAAGGAATGTCCAGAGAAGAGTCAACATGAAGTGGGAAATGTAGAAAGCATATTTTTTGAGTAACTGTAATGTTTATTTCTTATCAAGTACATAAGATGCTTTAGCTTCAAAGTGGAACAAAGTTTCAAGTGGAATAAAGGCTTATTCTATGAGACTAAGAAGCATCTTTAATTTGAATTGGACCTGCTCAACAATGAAAAAGTTCATCTCAGGATGTACAAAATTTCCCACCATTAGAAAAGTTCAAAATGAAGCGAGCTTCAGAATATTTTTTTGAAGATATAATTGGAAAGATTTGCAAAGATGTGTGATCATTATTCTAATGTTTAAAATGTTAGGAATATAGAATAACATATTTACTTAACAATAAGATTTGGTTGAATATGTTATGGTAGATCCACACACTATATAGGCTTTAAAACAACTGCATAAATATTTATTGACAGAGAAAGAGGTCCAAGATACATTGCAGATTAAACAAATGAGTCACTGAACAAACCTTATAGTATGGTTTTATATGTGTCTAAATGGCAACCCACTCCAGTGTTCTTGCCTGGAGAATCCCAGGGATGGGGGAGCCAGATGGGCTGCTGTCTATGGGGTCGTACAGAGTCGGACACGACTGAAGTGACTTAGCATAGCATAAATAAAGAGCTATACACCCAAGATTAATCTAGATGGTGATATTGTGGGGACATTTTTTCTTCTTTAAGAACATATTGTATAAAAAAGGTTATTTAAATATTTGGCAATGAGTATGGATAGTAATGGCTCCCCAGGTGGTGCTAGTGGTAAAGAACCCAGCCTGCCAATGCAGGAGACGTAAGAGATGTGGGTTCAATCACTGGACTGGGAAGATCCCCTGGAGTAGGGTGTGGTAACCCACTCCAATATTTTTGCCTGGAGAACCCCGCGGACAGAGGAGCCTGACAGACTACAGTCCAGTCCAGGGTCATAAAAAGTCCAACAAAACTGAAGTGACTCAGCACACATGCATGCATGGATAGTAATATCTAATGTATTTAAGGAGAAAAAGCTGAATACTTATTTGTCAGGGAGAAGGAAGAAGAGATTGAGTAGGTTAGGCTGGCTGTCCTTTATGGTTTCTTCCAACTCTAAAGTTAGACGACACCAAAATCCATGTTCATGATTCAAGTGCTTTGGATGATTGCCAGAATCAATAACCACAGGTGATCAGGGAGATGTGCTGTGGCGATTGCTGGTAGAATTCAAAAGAGCTCAGTACCCCATCTCTGAGTCCCTTACCAGAATCAATGACCACAGGTGATCAGGGAGACGTGCTGTGGCGATTGCTGGTAGAACTCAAAAGAGCTCAGTACCCCATCTCTGAGTCTCTTACAGCCCACGATCTTGGGTATGTCTTTCCACATTCTTTCTTCTATTCACCCTATAAACTATGTTGTGACTTCTTCAGCAACTGAGAGCTATTATTTCTAAGGCAACAATCTACCTAGACCTGTTTTATTTGTGCATTGTTTCCTTTTTTTCCTTCAAAAGCTACAGCCCAACACCTAAAAACTTACCGACTAGAAACTGACACCTTAAAATGGCTCTCTTAGCTACAGCTGAAGGGAGCCTTGGCAAGAGAGATGGCTGTCTAAAACTCAGTTATACTGACAGGGAGCAAAACAGCAATAACAAACCAAAAGTCTGAAAAATTTCTGGAGGATGGACCAAAAGGGTGATTTTGAAAATGTAATATTCTCTTTAGAATATTTAGTAATTTGGGATGGTAGAGAATGTACTACTTATTTCCTTCTTAGAATTGTGACCGAGTAAATGCTCCCATCCACATGCACCCTGAGGTTCTTTTTCCAGGGATGCTGATGGGGTATCTGCAGGTCAGTTTCACCCATACTCTCTGACCTAGTTCTGTTCTTACATGTGAACAAAATGGCTAGCTGAGCTTACACACAAAACATACTCACATAGCTAATGGAAAAGATTCGTGCTAATTCCAACTATCTCACCCACAATTTTGGGTAAACACACACACATTTTAAAAATAGTTAAAATTGGTAAACATCTAAGAAATATAGAAAAAGTCTAATGAGAATATTTCTAGCAAGAGATATTTTGAATATAAGCTTACTAGAGTGAGTTGCTCTGAAGTCAAAACATGGACAACATATAGGACTATTTTGAGATAGAGACAGTTGTATTACTGAGGAATTTTAATGAATAGTGAGCCTGTTTGTTATTTATTTTCTTCCAAATGTTAATAAATAACTCCAGTTATAATTGCTGATTTTCTATATTTATGGAAAACTGGCATTTCATAAATATCAAATTGTGATATCATCTACTTGTGTGCTGGTTTTTCTATGAATATATAAATTTAGTAATTACCACTAGAAGTGTGAGTTAATTTTTTGTGTGTGGATAAATAAAGAAGGAGAACAACAAATCTGTTAAAATGGTAGAATCTTAAACATCCTTTACATTGTTCTTTTTAAGAATTTATCTAAAATGATGTCATAAAGTGGCAGAGAAAAATCTAGGATACAAGATTTTCTATTAAAGCCACCAAGATGTTCATCAAAACTGGGTCAGCATGTAGTCATTTGACAGGGAAAGTGCATAGAGCTTTCTCAAAAGACCAAAAGGTTAGGAAGACTTTCTAGGTCCCAAATAATCAATGTTTAAAGGAAAACAATTGTACAGAGGTTATGTTAATTCAAGCTAGTAAAGGATTTCTTCTTAAAAGGAAGTTTTAGCTTATTTTAATTCCAGGGAAAAGAAATTCTCACTTGATATGTTTACTATTATAATATATTCTATTGGATAGTATTGGCAGAAACTCCCCATTAATATTTATCTTTAGAACTTTGCTCCATTTCATGGCTCGGTAGAGAATTAATATTTAGCAAATGTGTGATCAGTCTTTTTTTCGTCTTATGGCTCAAATTTACCCAAGTCCTTCTTATGACTGATTTTTGTTATGAGTTTTATAATAAGTATGTATTTTACTCCACATTGTAGTACAATACTTTATTATGGACTGAAAACTTTCTTCAAAGTGAAGTCAGATCAAAATAGAATGTTTTAATAGCTAAGGGAAAATTTTGAGTCATTGGCTAGAAGAAACTGATCTCCTACTTACGAGTTTGATGTCCTAAAATACATGAGATTGGCCAATACTGAAATAATAATCCCAAATCATGATAACATCTTTAAAAAGGCTTAGAACTAGACCCTATTTTTTTTTAAATTGGGGTAAAATTGCTTTACAATATTGTTAGTTTCTGCTGTACATTTACATGAATCAGCTATATGTATACATATATAACCTCCCTCTTCGCCCTCCCTCCCACCTTTGTACCCCACCCATCTAGGTCATCACAGGGCATGAGCTGAGCACCCTGTACTAATCAACAGGTTCCCACCAGCTATCTGTTTAACACACAGTAGTGCACATAGTCAGTCTCAATTTCCAATTGACCTCCATCCTCTACTCAGTCCACATGTCCTTTTTCTATGTCTGCATCTCTATTCCTGCCCTGGAAATAGGTTCATCTGTACCATTTTCCCATGCTGCTGCTGCTGCTGCTGCTAAGTCGCTTCAGTCGTGTCTGACTCTGTGCGATCCCATAGACGGCAGCCCACCAGGCTCCTCCGTCCCTGGGATTCTCCAGGCAAGAACACTGGATTCTCCAGTGGGTTGCCATTGCCTTCTCCAATACATGAAAGTGAAAAGTGAAAGTGAAGTCGCTCAGTCATATCCAACTCTTCACGACCCCATGGACTGCAGCCTACCAGGCTCCTCTCCATGGGATTTTCTAGGCAAGAGTACTGGAGTGGGGTGCCATTGTCTTCTCCGCCATTTTCCCATAGATGTGCATTAATATATGATATTTGTTTTCCTATTTTGAGCAGCATCAAAATTTTCTGTAATAAGTAGACCACATGTCTCATCCAATCACAGTTTTAAAGTGGTCTTTAAATCCAACTGGATGTTGATACCTGTGCTACGAAGGATGGGTTTGGTGGTGGTGAGGGATCACCTACCATAAACAAATTCTGTCTGTTAACAGAGAGACCATTACTCAAACAAAAACCATACAGTTGTAAATCCAGGAAGCAATTCCAAGATCAAAATCTCTCTTTCATCAGAAGAAAGTATCCTTTTTGCAAATAGTTCATGAGTAACCCGGGTAAGCCACACCTAGGCTTACCAGATACAATCCAGATAGTGATGCCAACATTACCACCCAGAAGCACCTTAATCAGCAGCTGGGACCTCAAAGGTGTTTAACAGTTCCCTCAGGTAGAGCTGGGCTCCACCTGAAGAGCTGGCCAGAATAGGAATCCAGCATAAACTAATCACAGTCACAGAATGCCATGCCTTTCTTATTAGGAAATGAAAAATAATTATTTGTGTATTTAATTAGGTCAAATATGACCCAAGCTGAAATTTGGAATGCTATAGAAGACATGGTTCCTGGCTCCAATTTTCTGTGTCTAGAAGCTGATCAAAACTTTGGCTCTGGCTTTGGCCTTCAGAGGTTTTTTTTTTCTTTTAACAAGTCAATTATGAATATAAGGCGAATATTGATCATGCCTCTGCAGACCCCTGCACAGTATTTACCACTCATGTGTTTTCAGTAGTAATCAAGTTCAATTGTAGGCTGTGTGTTGAACACAATGGAGGCAAACTTTGACTTTCAGAGTTAAAAAAGTTTGTGCTCAGGATACATACAGCATTTTCCTTAGGTGGTCTCCTGAAACCCAACCCATGCCATGTACTGCTTCAACAAGGATTTCTTCTGTTTTCTGGCGTTTTCTGTTTGCTTAATGTCTTTCAAATTGCAACTGGATTTTTATATTCCTTTTTTTTTGCTTTAGAACTCCTGTCTTCAGTTTTCTTCTACACGTTGGCTCTGATCTTATGGGATTTCTTGGAGCTTCAAAGTTATACCAAACGGTTATTGGCAAAGTTATTCATTATTGGCAGAGGTGTCTTCTCCTTCTCAAGACTCCACAAGAAACCCAAACTTTTAATAGTTCACAGAAGCTCTTCATCAAAATTTTATCATGGAAACTTTCTTCCTATAAAGAAAAATCATAGTAAATATTTTCCATAGTATATAAAATGCTCCAATAATTATTTTAATCACTCTACTTCTGTGGGTATCTTCATGGTTCCACACAAGTGGGCTTGGTTTGGTAAAAATAATCACAGCCTCTATTAAACATCTTCTTTGTTGGCCATTGTCTTCATAGCCAATAAATAACTGGCTTACAGATAACTGCCTCACCTAGCCCTCAGGGCAGTCTTTAGGGGCCATGTTTTCAGGCTTCAATATCGCTCAAATATTGATTCCCTAGTTGGCATGCTGATGAGAATCCACAAGGCTTCTTGAGGGTAATGATGCTGGTTTTTTAATCCTGAAAATTCATGGGGCTGCACGTAAGTGAGAAATCAACTTTTGAACCTATATTCGTGTATGGATTTTTAGCTCAGCTTGCCCTTAAAATTGAATATCACTAGATAACTCAGAGTATTGATTGCATCTAAATGACAAGTTTTCAAGACGAGGTAAAAGGCTCATTTCTCTTCATTGACTGTGAATCGATGTGGGAACCATGAGTAGGCAGGACCCCAAATAACAATAACAATAATAACAACTACTAACACTTATCAAGGACTCATTATAGATTAGCTGTTAATGCTCAAACAACTATTATTATTCCCATTTTAGAAATGAGAAAATATTACTCATGGCGGTAAAGAAACTTGTCCAAGTCCGAAGAACTAGTCAGGGGTGGACTTGATATTTAAGCCCAGGCAGTTAGATCTCAGATCACAGGCTCTTCAACAATCTTGTCTCCTTAACAGCTCAATCTTTCTGTAAAATGGGCTCTATCTGGTCTGGATACCCTCAAAGAGCCACACACCCATTTGAAATAAAGGACCATTTATTTTGTGTCCTTCATGCCAATACAAGAGTCTAGGCTGTCCTTACAGGAAAAGGGGTCAGCAGGACCTGTCTCTTTGGATCAGAAGGAAGAATGAGATTTGTTGAATTCCACTTTCCAAAACAAAAGCAGGACAGGATACCAATAGGGTTTCCAGCTGCTATCTTTGTTTGGCTAGGATATTAGAAATTAGGGCATGGGGCTGTGTTTTCTGAGCTTTCTAAAATTTCCGAAATTTCTATAATTTTCCGTGTTTAGTATTTTCTGTATTCCCATGGTTTTTTGGTAGTAGCATCCTTAAAATTAGTTGTTTATTGAGTTATGTGGAGGCATCAGGAAACTAGGGCTCCGGGGAGGCAGAGAGAATTATCCCAAAGGATAAGTGATGAACAGCTTTAAAAAAGAAAAAGAATACATATGAAAAGGTTAAAAAACATAGTATTGATTGAAAAAAAGCAAGATGTGGAATGATACATACAGAATGATTCCATTTATTTAAATATAAATCTATAAAATAGCATGGTAGAATATTTGTGGATTCATATATGTATGGAAAGAAGAAAAAATGGAGTGGAAAAATGTACAACAAGCTCGTGATAGTGGTTGCTTTCGGGGAGGTGGAAGAGGGACTTTGGTTATAGTTGCAATATTTAATTTTTTGTAACAGAAGGAAATGTGATACGTGTTATTTTTGGATGGTAGAATGTGATGTTATATTTTTTGAACTTTTCCATAATTTAAAATTGTCTCAAAATAAACTAACTTTTAAAAATAAAAGGAAACAAAAAATAGAAGAAAAGAAAAAAGGCAGAGTTACTGGGAACTTTAGAAGAAAAGCGAGGACGTGGAGCACGAGTCTGGGTTTGACAACTGGTCCTGTTGTTCTTTGTTTAATCTAGATTTCCAATAACTATGAATATTCCTATGCATGTTTCATCATATCTTACAGGTTAAAAAGTAGGGCTGTTGTATGTATGTGTGTATATGGGAGTTACGTTTTTGATGGTGAAGAATGTTTTTTGAAGGGACTGGATCACATGCACACACAGCGTTACTAACAATCCACATCTTTACTCTTGAAACAGAAATGTTGACTTCAATAGATGAACATTCTTGTGTCCGTTGACTCTTTCCAGCCTTCTTTTCAATGATGAACAGTGCATTCCCCAGGGGTTTACTGTGTGATGTAGGATAGTAAGTTCCCTGAGAGCAAGTGGATGCAACGAATGCCATTAATTGCTGTGGGTTTCTTTTGCTTCAGTGGATTTACACAATTCCTACTCTGTTTCTATATTCATGCAAAATGCTTTGCCCTTTCACTTAAATCCCGATGAAAGAGCCAGCAGAATCTTAGGAAAGGTCAGGCTGGAAAAATTAGATATGGCATCAGAGAACAGTGTGATCAAACAAAGCGTACAGAATATTGCATTTTCATACCAGTGCTGAATTCAATAGCATGTGGTAGAAAGTTAAGGGGCTTTATCTTTTTTTCAGTATCTCCTAAAAATATGCAATGAAAACTGTCCCTCCAAACTAAGCAAACAAATAAACAGAAACAATGTTTGCAGCGGAAGAATGTTCCGCAGTCGGTAATACGTTATGTATAGAGAGGCCTGCCCAGAAAGAAGACGCCGTCTCAGGGTTTGAACTATGACTTTCATTCTGAATATAAAAACCAAGTGTATTGGCCTTAAAACTCTCAGACCACTGCAAGAAGCCGGGAGGCAACATTTCCTCCTGACATTTTTGATGTCAATGACGCTGACAAGGGCAAGGCAGGGAAATCCTGCTGTGATTCGGACTCTCAAAGAAATAGAAAGTGTTGTATTGAGCGCCTCTCCCTTCTTCCCAAGCTGGTTCCTCTCAGGTCAGGGTAGATCCGGTGTCCTCAGAGGGGCCAAACTAGGCCAGTGCGTTAACAATCCAGAACCAGCCATGCCCCTCACTGTTCTCCCTGGAGGGTCCCTTAGTGGGAAGCTTGCAGCAGGGGTCATCAAAATGTAACCTGTGGGCCAGTTCTCCACCTGCTTTTGTATTTAGCCCACCACCAATCTAAGAATGGTTTTCACATTTTTAAGTGGTTGCAAAAAGAATCTTTTTTTTTTTTAATGAAATGTAAACATTATAAAAAATTTAAATTGTAGTGACCATAAATAGTGTTATTGGAACCCAGCCATGTCCATTTATGTGACTTATGAGCTCCGACTGCTTTCACACAATAATGGGAGAGCTGAGCAGCTGTAGTAGAGACCTACGTGGCCTGTGGAACCAAAAGTATTTACTGTATGGCCCTTTACAGTGGAAGTTTGCAGATCTGTGCCCTCATACACTGTTTTCTATCACTGGAAAAGGCCTTAAACAACTGCAACCAATTAGACTGACTATTTTGAGAATTATTCAAGCAGCCTCCTGTTCTGTGAATAAAAACTCTGTGGGCTTGAGGGGTGGGACAAGATGGTGGAGAATGAAGATCCCCGGGCTTGCTTCCTTCCATGAAAACACTAAAATTACAACTCCATGTAGAGAAACTATCTCTGAGTAGGACCCAAAGACAAGCAGAAAACATTTTCCACTAAAGATGAAAAGAAAAAGCCACACTGAGACAGGCAGGAAGGATGGAATCATGGCCTGGCTGGGACCCACACTCCAGAACTGCAGCCCACAGGCAGGTAGGGTATCACAGCCTCAGAGGAGTGAGGACTCTAAACCCCACACTGGGCTCCCCAGACTGGGGTAGCTGTACTCGAAAGATAAGGCCCCATAACTCTGGCTTTGAAAAATAGCAGGGCTTACATTCAGGAGAGCCAGGGGACTGTAGAATCTGCATCCTCAGTCTTAAGTGGCATGCCCAAAACTCACTTCTCTGTCTTAGCACAGAGGCAGCAGTCTGAAAAGGGTTTGGGTCATCCATGAAGGAGATCATTGATTGATTTTAGGGTATGTGCCTGAGGAACAGGGAACTGTTTGAGCTTTCTTCTGGTATGGAGGAGCTGGTGGGTGCCAGATTTCTGGTTTTGTTTTTGGCTCACCTTCTACCTAGCTGGCCCAGGGCTGGCAGGCGCCTTTTCTGATTCTTCCCATCTAACTTACTAGCATTGATCTCCCTGCTCTGGGTTCACCTGTGACCTGGCCCAACCAGCACTCCTTCAAAACAGCCCTCCTGGCAGATGCCCTTGGCTGGCAGTGGCATTCCCCCAAAGTGGCTCCCACCCCAGGGGCTGGCCTTGTACACCAGAGCAGAAGCAACAGTTGCAACTAGGCCTCCATACTAGAGACAAGCCCTGCTGACTCCCATCGCAGTTTGGTCCAGTCCCAACAGGAAGGTACATGTAGCCAACACAGGGACACTTCTGCAGCCAGCACCTGCAACCGGTGACCAGGGGGGACCGTGCTCCTGGGCTCAACAGGACACCTTCTATACAAAGCCAGTTTAGAAAATATTCGTTTGTTCCTTTGGCTGCATCCGGTCGTAGTTGCGCTCCTCGAGATCTTTCACTGCAGTGTGTGAGGCTCTAGAACACTTGGGCTCAGTAGTTGCGGTGCATGAGCTTAGTTGCCCTGCAGCATGTGGGATCTTAGTTCCCTGACCAAGGATCGAGTCCATGTCCCCTGTATTCTAAGGTGGATTCTTAACCACTGGACCACCAAGGAAATCCCACAAAGCTACTTTTTCAAGACTGGAGACGGAACTGATCTACCTAATATATACAAATAAACACAGAGAGTTAGGCAAGATGAATGGACAAAGGGATATGTTCTAAAGAAAGAATAAAGAAAAACAACCTTAGGAAAGGGCTAAATGGAACAGAGGTAACCAATTCACCAGATAAAGAGTTCAAAATCATGGTCACAAGATGTTTACTGAACTTAGAAGAATGGAGGAACATAGTGAGCACTTCAACGAAGAGAGAGAAGGCAAAAAAAGAGAACCAATCAGACCTGAAGAACACAATAACTTCCATGAAAAATACACTGGAGGGAAACAATAGATTAGGTGGTGCAGAACAAATCAGTGATCTGGAAGATAGGCGATCACCCACTGGAACAGCAAAAAGGAGAAAGACATAACAAAAAAATGAAGATAGTTTAAGGAACCTCAGGGACAACATCAAGCATACTAGCATTGGCCTTATAGAGGTCCCCTGTAATGAGAAAGGGAAGAAAAATAGACTGGGAAAGAAAAGCCCCAGACTACAGTTAGCTGAGAGTCTTTTCCAGGCTGATGGGGAGCCCCATAGCAAAGGTTTCCTGTCAAGGGAGACCCTGGACTTATTTCTATTGCTGTACTCTGTCATCAGCTGGGAGCAGCCCAGGAAGAATATAATCCCAGCACGAACACCAAAGTGGATCCAAAGGTATCCAAAGTGGGTCTGAGATGACAGTTGGAGTCTGTTTATACTTCTCAGGGCAAGTTCTCTTGAAGGGAGATCTAGCAGCACACACTCAGAGATCACAGTGATTGTAAACCATGGGTGTGTGTGTGTGCAAGTATGAATTGAGAGTTGAAGAGTTGATTGTAGGAAAGAGATACAGTGTGGAGCTGTTCCATAAGTCTGCAAGTGATTTATGTCATCTGCTATCACTGTAGAGCCCTTGCACCAGCATTGCAGAAGGTCTAATAGCCATAGATCTTTCTGGTTTTTTTTTTCTTTCTGGCTATGCTGGGTCTTTGTTGCTGCATTTGAGCTTTCTCTGATTGTGGCAAGGTATGGTGTTCCACTTTGTTGCAGTCCTCGGGCTTCTAATTGTGGTGGCTGCTCTTGCTGCGGAGGAGCACAGGTTCTAGGCATATGGGCTTCAGTAGTTGGCTTAGTTCCTCTGAGGCATGTGGAATCTTCCCGGACCAGGGATTGAACCAATATCCCCTGCATTGGTAGGTGGATTCTTATCCACTGTACCACTGGGGAAGTCCCACCATAGGCTTTTCCAATCAGGAAGTATTATAAGGTCACCTGTACTTCCCATAAAATCACTAAATATACCAATATTGTTCCCAGTTTTCTAAATGCAATCCTCCATTTCCCAGGTAGATTACCTGTACCTCAACTCCTATCATCCATTCAAGGTGATCAAGAGGTACCTCTCTTTGGTGGATCAAGGATCTCTTAAATCTCATATTGTGAACAATTCCCCCTAAGTTGGAGGGTACTACTGCTTTCTCAAAGACTGGTATTTCTGTGATATGATTTCATTTTTATATAATCTTGAGAGAAAAATGGCAGATATCTTTTACCTCATTCTACAGATGAGCAAAGCTTTTGACTGTGTTGATCACAATAAACTGTGGAAAATTCTGAAAGAAATGGGAATACCAGACCACCTGATCTGCCTCTTGAGAAATTTATATGCAGGTCAGGAAGCAACAGTTAGAACTGGACATGGAACAACAGACTGGTTCCAAATAGGAAAAGGAGTATGTCAAGGCTATATATTGTCACCCTGCTTGTTTAACTTATATGCAGAGTACATCATGAGAAACGCTGGGATGGAAGAAGCACAAGCTGGAATCAAGATTGCTGGGAGAAAT
This sequence comes from Bos taurus, assembly GCF_002263795.3. Taxonomy (NCBI): domain Eukaryota; kingdom Metazoa; phylum Chordata; class Mammalia; order Artiodactyla; family Bovidae; genus Bos; species Bos taurus. Next base: position 50,720,769 of record NC_037336.1, read on the forward strand.
ATCAATAACCTCAGATACAGAGATGACACCACCCTATGGCAGAAAGCAAAGAAGACCAAAGAGCTTCTTGATGAAAGTGAAAGAGGAGGGTTAAAAGGCTGGCTTAAAACTCAACATTCATAAAACTAAGATAATCACATCCAGTCCCATCACTTTATGGTAAATAGATGGGGAAACAGTGGCTGACTTTATTTTTCTGGGCTCCAGAATCACTGCAGATGGTGACTGCAGCCATGAAATTAAAAGATGCTTACTCCTTGGAGTAAGTTATGACCAACCTAGACAGCATATTAAAAAGCAGAGACATGGCTTTGTCAACAAAGGTCCATCTATTCAAGGCTATGGTTTTTCCAGTGGTCATGTATGGATGTGAGAGTTGGACTATAAAGAAAGCTGAGTGCCGAAGAATTGATGCTTTTGAACTGTGGTGTTGGAGAAGACTCTTGAGAGTCCCTTGGACTTCAAGGAGATCAACCAGTCCATCCTAAATGAGATCATTCATGGGTGTTCATTGGAAGGACTGATGTTGAAGCTGAAACTCCAATACTTTGGCCACCTGATGCAAAGAGCTGACTCATTTGCAAAGACCCTGATGTTGGGAAAGATTGAGGGCGGGAGGAGAAGGGGACAACAGAGGATGAGATGATTGGATGGCATCACCAACTCAGTGGACATGGGTTTGGGTGAACTCCAGGAGTTGGTGATGGACGGGAAGGCCTGGTGTGCTGAGGTTCATGGGGTCGTAAAGAGTCGGACACAACTGAGCAACTGAACTGAACTTTAAGGTTCCAAGATTAATTTTTCCAGAGTCAGATGTTGGACTCCTGGCCCTTTACTCTTTTCAAGGGACCAAACAGTCACCTGTTGAAATAAGCCCCTCTTCAGGTGATGAGGGTAACTTTTAAGAGTCTGTGCTGACCTTAATTAAGGCTCTCTAACTTGAAAGATATCTCAATGAAATGCTTTTTGCCTTTCTCAGAAAATTTCATTCTATTGATCTGAAAAGTGACCCAAAACTGTAACCATATGTGCATCACTTAAAAATGACAAAGATAGAATTCCCAGAAAAGAATTTCCTAGCAGCAAAGAGCAAATATGGTGTGAAAGTGTGTCCCCTACTCCAGAAATGTATCCTTCAAGAGAGAAAATAGAAAAAATTAAAATATAATGAAATGGGATGCCTGAATAACCATTTAAGGAAAAAAATAAAGCTGACTCTTTAAGCAAAAATGTATTTTAGAGGAAGCAAAGATTTGCATGTGAAAATAAAACCATAAAATACTAGATTAAAATATAGGAGAATAATTTGACAGCTCTGGGTAGAGGAAGTTTTTTTTCTTTTATACATGACCAGTAGTAAGATTCTCCATCAGACCAGTGTTTTTCTGATTCCCTGGTCACCAGATACTCTGATCATAATTTCTCTCTCCACACAGCAATTGTAGTAAATACCCATTCAGCTCTGACTTATCATTGTAATATACATTTTGCGTGAATTTTTTCACTTAATTTTATAACCGACTTGTGAAGAACCCTCTGTTACTGCACCAACCGTATCTATCTGGACATGAAAGCAGAGCTGAGAGGATCATGATCATATAGTCACTGGGTGACAGGTTAAGATGTGAATTCTAGCTCCATCTGAGGCCAGATTGTCTGCTCTTCTCCATTGGGTGGGTTTTCCTACAGAGGAATCTGCTGAATTCCTGATCCTCCATGAAGCTGGGCTTCTCACGGCAAATTAATAAGCTGGCATTTCCTTTATCATGGTCTCGAGCTCAGTGAAGGCGAGCTAAACTCTTAAGACCGATCAATGCTGGGTGCACAGATTGAAATAGAGTCCTAAGGCACAGAACTCAGGATGGAGGGAAAATGGAAGGAAATGACTGTCTGACCTAGGGTGGCTATCTTGCCTCTCCTGCTGACAAACGTTACATCATCTTTCCTGCGATTTAAGTGTAGGTTATTACTTCTAAATGGGCAAAAGACATAGCAGATAAAACATAACACAGAAAGCAGAGGGTGAGGTTGCTAGTGTGATATATTACAGCCCTTTCTGTGGAGCAAATCTCTGGCTTCCAAGGGGATATCCTATCCACTGAATGGTCCCCAAGCTTGTTGTGATGTGGCATTACACAGAGTGCATGCCCAAAGTTGGTTATTTCTATGGACAGCAATTAACATGAGATTAAGCTTGAAAGTTTGAGCCTCCAAAGAATCAACCAACATGCAGATCTGGTGCACCCTAAAACCGCTGGTTTTTGGTTATTTCCCAGTGTCAACTGAAGTCAATTGAGAGCTTTATGTGAGACACTATATTCTGACAATTTACTATACACGATATCATGGTTGTTTGTCACAGCTTTCTGAAATCAATAAATAGCACTGGCAAATTTTCCTGGCAGGGGAATTGTTTTCAGTAAATTCTAGAAGGGCAGCTGCCGAGTGGCAAGGAGGGAGCCAGAGCCACACAGTGCTGCTGTTGACCTTATAAAGTGTCGATTTCCAAGCCCCGATCCTGGCCACAAAGAATAATTGCCGTATAAACACTGAATTGATTAATTTGGTGGGAGAAGGGGTGATTTTGAAATACACAGCTAGGAATTTCCCAAGATGTCTTGGGACAAAATTTATGTGTCTGTTATTTTATTCAGGACGCAACAACTGGGATTCCTGGTTAGTGAGTGGGTTATTAATACAAACGTTTTGTGTTCTCTGCAGTTTTCCTAGAACATCCGACTTTCTGAAAGCGTCCTCATGCTCTGTCCCAATTAGTCCCCACTTGATTCCTAAATCCTTAATATCCGGCTTCTGGCCCCCTGTTCTAGTCACAGGGTTCTCTTGACTTACCTGGCAGATGTCAGGTTCTACCTCTCTTTTTTTTTTCTGCTGTTATCCTTGACCCCTCAGCAGCACTTGATAATGTTTAACACTCTTTATTTGGGTGTCTCTTGCCTCAGGTTTCATGATATGATACCCTCCTATTTTTGCCCTCAGTTACACTTCAGTCTCTCTCCTCATTTCTTGCCTGCTTCAGATCTCTGGAATTTGGCTGTCTACCCCAAGAATCTATGCTTTTTTCCTCACCACAGTCTGCCTCTGGCATCTCCTTGTCTCCTGTGGCTCCAATAACACGCTCGTGAACGTCTCTCAGGTCTGGGTCTCCAGACTCTGAACTCTTGCGCCTACCCCAGGGCCAAGTCTGCCATACATCACCTGGACAGTCCACCCTGTCCTGTGATAGGTTCAGACACTAGTTAAACTTCCTACCTGCCATGTTAAAAGTCCTATTAGTTTATCAGCATAATAGTATTTTAGTCAACATTTTCTGCCTAATCACTTTATCCACATCTATTAATAACTTCTTCTTAGTAGTACTGCCCAAAGCAGCTTGCGTACGAGTCAAAATTGTCTCCTAAAAAACAAACAAACAAAAAAAAACCTGTTTCCTCTGTTTTTTAGAATTTCATGTGAGCAGATAAAATAGCCAAGTAAACATAATGGCAGATATATGAAGCCTGGCTGTCAGTTGGCCTCTGACAGTTTAGAGAATTATGAGAGGAATTGATTTTACTTTATTTTTTCATTGTGCTTTGTTTTACTCATTTTATTGTGCAGGTACTATGTCAACTCTAATCTAATCTTTGGGCATAACACCATCCTCTACAAAGTCCCCCAATGCTGGGGAAGATCCCAGAAGTTATGATTGATACAGAAGATCCCAGAGCCAGGATACTGAAAGAACTAATCCCTGTTTGAAGACTTCTTTGCTAACTCTTCCTGTACACAGGTTGTTGGCCATTTCTTTTTAGTCCTTACAATATTTGGTTTATTTCCAGTTATCAAATGCATCTGGAAAGACCCATACAAAATATGGAAGAGAAGGTAGATCAGGGATGGGAGTGGTTATCGGTGGAAGTGACATATTGAGGACTGTTCATCTGTAGCCTGGAGGGGACAAGGTTGGACCAGAGCAGGTCCTGTCACTGCCCAAGATGCCAGGTGGGAGCAGAGGCATAGATTGTGTGCAGGAGATCCTGTATGCTTGGGAAACCAGAGGGTGGCCAGCTTCACACACAGCTGTGGGGCAGATTTCTACTGCATGTCTTTGCTAGGTCTCAAAATAGCCCTGGGCTTATTTATAAGGAAGCACGTTTGGAAATCCATGGAGGTTTAGAATCAGTAAATGATCATGGAAATACCATATTTCTTTGAAACGAGGAAAGAAGAAATGCTGCTAATTAAGATATCTCATAAATTTTAAGACACCAATTTCAGAGATGTTAAATGGCTCAGAAAAGAAAGTCTAAGAATTGATGAAATATGGTAAAAGCATTCCCTCAAGTGAAAACAAACAAACAAAAAAAGACTGCCCTAAAGAGAAATTTCTTGTTTACTCCCAGCCACTTCAGATGGGCAGCTAAGATGAAACAGTACTGTAGAAAATTGATAATTCATGAAAGGTGACATTCTTTGGTTGACACTGTGAGTTAACTGAATCCTTTCTTCACCTATGAATTTTTGGCAACTTTTCATCTTAAACTATAAGATAAAAAATTTTTTTTCCATAGGGAGCGCAAATGGATGTGTATCTAAATATAACTTTGTTCTTTGGTTTCTGAAGGAATTTAGATATCTTTAAAAAATTCAGAGACTCATGAGACCTTTTCAAAGATGTAGCTCGTGTCCTGTCTTTAACAGCATGCTTCTCTCTGTTGCTGCAAATCAGGATGAACCTGCTCCATCAGTGGGTACTGGCTGGAAAGCATGCTCTCTCCACACCTCCCTACAAAGTTGGAACCACACCATATGGTGATTTCCATGGTTTTGACTGATTTTGAGCCAAGGTGATAGTAAGTTCCCACCGGGTCAGGTTCAAGCGAGCACTGCCACCAAGCAGACCAACACATAAGCCACCGACAGGTGAAGTCTGCTTGTAAATTAGCAACTGTCAAATACACAAGAGTTTTTGAAGCTGTTTTCCTGACTGATGTGTCTGCACCTGATCTCCGTGGTCCTTGATTACAGCAGCTCTCAGAAAAATCCTTCCAAATGCTGTCAGAGCTTAACTGCCACAGCAAATTATCATTTTGACTCCTGGGGTGGTGGCCTGACAGTGAGCCCTGAGGACATCGGAGGCTCGCCTTTGTTGGCCACTCTCAGGCCCAGTATAGCTCAGGAGTCGAGTTTTTGAGCCACTCCTGGACTCATTGCTAAGTTCTTTAAAAGAGAAGGTCAGGGAAATTTCTACCCAGAAAATGGTAAGAAAATCTGTTACAACTTGTATTTTTTCTTCTAATTGTTAGTAAAATTTGGAGGACTCTTGTTGAGTGTAGACATCTCTTTCCCTATCAAATCTCTTACTTCAGGAGGGAGAGGAGTGAAGCAAGTAGGGCGATGATTTCTTTTGACAACATCAAAGCAAGTGAAGAAAAACCTTACTTTTTCCTCTAAGTGGCACACATCATAAAATTATAATCTCGCACCTCTTCTTGTTTTGATGCTGTAAACCCAAGAGAGATGCTTTTATTGAAAATGTAATTCCCGAATGCTTGATAACAGAGAGAGATATTTTGTTGTCTGGCATTTTGCTGAGCTATGGCTTCCAGAGTCACTTAAGTATATTTTTTCCCCCATGTTCTGGTGGATAAAAGAGAGGATTACAATGCAACATTCAATTCCATTTTTATACGTGTCCTTAATGTCCCTGATATGTACCATCGCCATATTTATGTTTGGGGACTGAAAATATAAATGAAACTGAATTCTTAAGAAGGTGCTTTGATCAAATTTTCATACTCTAAACCAGGAGTGATAAAGCAATACAGAAATTGCAAGACTGTTTCAACCTTCTCCTGTTTACTAATAAAAGCAGCATTTTTATGCAATCAAGCTTTTGTGTTCTGAGGTGAACATAATATAATGATTGCATTTGCATTTTCAAGTATTGATCATGGTAGCGTCTTCTGCAGCACACCTGTGAAATTTCTACTTTGAAGAAATTGCTTTGCAACGTGAGGAGACTCCATTCTGGTTTAGTTATCCTAGGGTAGCATTACAGTGTGGTGGTTTAGAACAGGGGCAGGCTCTGGGGCCAAGCGGACCTGGGCTGGAATTCCAGCTTGGCTACATCAGCTCTGTGACCCTGGACACACAAATTAACTTTTCTTAACATGTTTTTCTATTAATGGAATGGAGTTGATAGTAACACCTACTTATGAGACTGTTTTGTGATTAAATGAGATAATACGCATACAGCACTTTGGACAGAAATGTGTACTCAATAATATTGCCATTGGTTTGTGATATCATGCTGCTGATGGGATTGTCATTGACATGACTAGTAGGCAAAGTCAGACTAGTTGTCTCTAAGTAGATGGGAGGCTTTGACATGTAAACCCACTGAAGGAAATGTCTACCATTTGGAAGACAGAGAGGAGGAGGAGATATTCTGCATATGTAGACTTGAATTTACTTGTTCTGTACCAGAAGAGTGAAATTTTTTTCTTGCAAAGGAAGGAGGATGAAAGGAAAGAGACGGTTGCAGGATGCTCTGCAAACAGTTCAGTTCAGTTGCTCAGTTGTGTCTGATTCTTTGCAACCCCATGGACTTCAGCATACCAGGCTTCCCTGTCCATCACCAACTCCCGAAGCTTGCTCAAACTCATGACCACTGAGTCGGTGATACCATCCAACCATCTCATCCTCTGTCGTCCCCTTCTGCTCCTGCCTTCAATCTTTCCCAGCATCAGGGTCTTTTCCAGTGAGTCAGTTCTTTGCATCAGGTGGCCAAAGTATCGGAATTTCAGCTTCAGCATCAGTCCTTCTAATGAATATTCAGTGTTGATTTCCTTTAGGATGGACTGGTTTGATCTCCTTGCAGTCCAAGGAGCTCTCAAGAGTCTTCTCCAACACAACAGTTCAAAAGCATTAATTCTTCAGCACTCAGCTTTCTTTATAGTCTAATTTTCACATCCACACATGACTACTGGAAAAACCATAGCTTTTACTAGATGGACCTTTGTTGGCAAAGTCATGTCTCTGCTTTTTAATATGATGTCTAGGCTGGTCATAGCTTTTCTTCCAAGGAGCAAGTGTCTTTTAATTTCATGGCTGCAATCACCATCTGCAGTGATTTTGGAGCCCCCCAAAATTAAGTCTGACACTGTTTCCATTGTTTCCCTATCTATTTACCATGAAGTGATGGGACCAGATGCCATGACCTTAGTTTTCTGAATGTTGAGTTTTAAGCTAACTTTTTCACTCTCCTCTTTCACTTTCATCAAGAGGCTCTTTGGTCTTCACCATAAGGGTGGTGTCATCTGTGTATCTGAGGTTATTGATATTTCTCCCATCAATCTTGATTCCAGCTTGTGCTTCACGCAACCCAACTTTTCTCATGAATACTCTGAATATAAGTTAAATAAGCAGGGTGACAATATACAGCCTTGATGTACTCCTTTTCCTATTTGGAACCAGTCTGTTGTTCCATGTCCAGTTCTAACTTGCTTCCTGACCTGCATACAGCTTTCTCAGGAGGCAGGTAAGGTGGTCTGGTATTCCCATCTTTTGAAAAATTTTCCACAGTTTGTTGTGATCCACGCAGTCAAACAGGATGAGTGTAATAGGATTCTTGGTGTCAACACCCATCTTGGGATCCTATACAAGGAAGTCATCCAGAGACTTGCAACTGATTTAGCCTACACCATCTTATTATTTTTTGCAATAGGCAAAGCTGTCTTTTAAAACTAGATAAAAAAATTATTATCACCTCAGCATTGCATTGGACCAAAGTTGCCAGTGATTTTGAGCCATGCTCCAGTTCCTTAAGTATAAAAATGAGAGAAGTCAGGCATAGAAACTCTTTATTTCAAGGGTCTTAATCTTGGAAGTGTCATAGACAACTCAAGTTTTGATGAAGTTTAAGTGCTCTTTCCCCTAGGAAAAAATACAAACATACAAACATAACTACAATTTTCTGTGTAAAGGTGGGAGTCCCAGGTCTTCCTAAGCCCACCCACAGGACTTCAGGTTAAGAGACCTTGATCTCAGATACCAAGAAGGATCTTGTCCTTAAAATCCATATCTTGATTCTGTTGGCTACTGGAGACCAGCATGGCTGTTTAATGAGAGTAGGCATCTTGCTCAAAGGTGGCACATCAAAGCTGTGGTTTTTGACTCTAGAACTGAAATGAGACTGAAGGGAAGTCAGTCCAAAACAGTAGACAACCATGATCAGAGCCTGGGAGAGGATAAGGTGAATAAGACAGAATAATTGAACCATGGACACAGACTAGGAATAAGAAGAGTGACTGTATCTTCTTCAAGGGGTGGATGGTTGATACTAAAATTCAAGACTGTGTTCAATGTTTGTGTATCAGTCAAGGATTTTAAAGTAGAGGAGGCAGTCAAAGCATTGGTTGTTTTGCTTAGGTTGTGTTCATAATATCATGAGAATTTTGTGAAAGAGATTGAAATTTTTCACAGGAAATGTTACAAATGAGCCCTGAGGGTGATTGAGCTGTGTGTCTGAGGTTGCAGAATAGAAGAGACAAAAATAACAGCAGAGTACTTTGTATGTTCCTCTGAATGTGTGTTCCATGAAGGAAGAGGGCAGTTGTAACTGCTGAGTTGAGTTTTCTAGAAGGTTTTCTTCATTTCTTGAGAAAGAAGGGAAATTGTTCAAGGACGAAATTGCTCTGTAGAGAAAGCAGAAAAAAAGGAGTCTGCTGACTAACAGGGAATCCTTTCCCCTGAGAAATTAGAGATTATGCCTCCTAGTTTATATGTTCAAGTTTAAAAATGCTTGTTTCTTGTTCTTTGTAAAGTATTTTCTAATTCTTTCTTTTAGTGCACTGTTTTGAACAGCATCACTTCAGACCCTCAGGGTTGTGCATATGGGAGTGGAATGTGTTATCATTGAGAATACATTTTTTTTTCCTGCCAAATATTGGTCTAGACTTGCCTAAGGGGATAGGTATGTGGGTTTTGCCAGGAAAGGTGAGGATGTATTCTGACTGGGCTGCAGTGTCAGTCCTGTGTCCTGGGCACGCCTTGCTGTCTCCCTCACTCAGCTGGCTTGGATGAGGCCTGAGATCGCCAGACAAGAAGTCTGTGCCCTCAGGACTTGTGTCAGTCTCTTACCATGGGGACCACTGAGCCTTTTTTTTTTTTTTCCATTTTGAGGTTTTGCTTTTCCCAATTGGCACTTGAGAATGTGCAGATCAACTGTAAATAGATCTCTATGGAGTTTGTATAAACCCCCAAATTTACCTACTTCTCTAAAGTTCTTTTTTTCCCACCCAAGCTGTACACCTAAATTCTACCTGTGTCCTTCTGCAGCCCTTTCAGAAAGGGAAGAACTGCCACTTGCAAGGCCCTCCCCCTGTTTTAATGATAATCCTACAGCTCAGGGAACAATGTCTCATAGAATTTCCACAGCAAACCTCCAGGTAGCACTTTAGAATGCTCATGGGTTCCATATTTTAATTTTTATCACAATGGATTTCTTTAAATTTATTTTATGTTTAGACCAAATTGAGATAGTCTGTGTTGTTCCTGGCCCATGCTGATGTAGCATTTTTGAAAGTTTGAGAGTCCAAATGCTATGGGAGACCTGGGATTCATTTCACCCCCTCAGGGAAAAGCTTCCTCATAGCTCTCACTCAGGCACTGCATGCCTGAGCAGATTATGATGACCAAAGCTGCAGCTCTTCATCATGTGTAGCCTCAAAGGGGTCAGGAGAAAGGGAGGGTGGATGAGAGGAAGGGAGATGGAAAGACCACAACGCCAGGAAAGATACCATATCTCAGACATGGAAAGATTTGTTTTACAGCATCGTCTCTGGGAGAAAACCGTCTTGTCCATGGGGAGAAAGAAACTATCAGAAAAAACTCTTTAAGAAATTCTTATTCCCTGCATACCACACAGGGCTACCATGCCTGGATTTCATTTGTTTGTTTTTTAAAGAACTGGTATAGGGGCTTCCCTGGCAATTCCAGTGGTTAAGACTCTGCCTTCCAATGCAAGGGGTGCAGGTTCCATCCCTGGTCAGGGAGCTAAGGTCTCAGATGCCATAACCAAAACATAAAAACAGAAGCAATATTGTAACAAATTCAATAAAGACTTTAAAAATGGTTCACATAAAAAAAATTGGCATAAAAGGTAAAGAAATCTAGAGATCAGTTAACAGCCTATGAACAGAGTTCTGGTTATCATTTGGACAAGCTCCTTGTCTTCCTGGCCCTTTTGTATTTTCCTCTGTTGGGGGGTTACACCCCATATTTCAAAGTGTAAAGCCCTGTATTGGGCTTCTTACCACTTCTATTCTTGGGCTTCATCTTCCTCTTAGTCCAGTCACCTCTGCAGTGACCACTTTCTCCTCTTAGTGGTTCACACATCAGGTCTGTGCCACAGGCCTCCCGTTTCTTAGGAGACCCTTGGCAGGGACCTCAGAGAAACAGACTCAGCACATGACGTGCACAACCTGGAAATGCCCTGTGGGCACACCCTTGACCAGGCCTCTTTCCTCTCCGCACAGCCGGTCTGAGACACACTGCATGTGGCTCCTCAGACTGTGCCCTGAGCCAGCACCCAGGTGCCCAGGGCAGGAGGCAACTCAGTAATGTGTCTTTACATCTGCTTTTCCTCCTTCCCAGCCTTGCTCCCCAGTCCCTCACTCTTACTCCCTGGACCACACTCTCCAATAAATAGGATGACCCTAAACAAATCAGATCAGATCAGATCAGTCGCTCAGTTGTGTCTGACTCTTTGTGACCCCATGAATCGCAGCATGCCAGGCCTCCCTGTCCATCACCAACTCCCGGAGTTCACCCAGACTCACGTCCATCGAGTCAGTGATGCCATCCAGCCATCTCATCCTCTATCGTCCCCTTCTCCTCCTGCCCCCAATCCCTCCCAGCATCAGAGTCTTTTCCAATGAGTCAACTCTTCCCATGAGGTGGCCAAAGTACTGGAGTTTCAGCTTTAGCATCATTCCTCCCAAAGACATCCCAGGGCTGATCTCCTTCAGAATGGACTGGTTGGATCTCCTTGAAGTCCAAGGGACTCTCAAGAGTCTTCTCCAACACCACAGTTCAAAAGCATCAATTCTTCAGCGCTCAGCCTTCTTCACAGTCCAACTCTCACATCCATACATGACCACAGGAAAAACCATAGCCTTGACTAGACGAACCTTTTTTGGCAAAGTAATGTCTCCGCTTTTGAATATGCTATCTAGGTTGGTCATAACTTTCCTTCCAAGGAGTAAGCGTCTTTTAATTTCATGGCTGCAGTCACCATCTACAGTGATTTTGGAGCCCAGAAAAATAAAGTCTGACACTGTTTCCACTGTTTCCCCATCTATTTCCCATGAGTGGTGGGACCAGATGCCATGATCTTTGTTTTCTGAATGTTGAGCTTTAAGCCAACTCTTTTACTCTCCACTTTCACTTTCATCAAGAGGCTTTTTAGTTCCTCTTCACTTTCTGCCATAAGGGTGGTGTCATCTGCATATCTGAGGTTATTGATATTTCTCCCGGAAATCTTGATTCCAGCTTGTGCTTGTTCCAGTCCAGCGTTTCTCATGATGTACTCTGGTTTGTCCTATTTGGACATGGGAATGTCAGTTTAAATCTTTGTCACAATCTAATTATTAATAGCATCTCCATTTACTATAAAAATTGTTCCTATCAGACTATTGATGATTGTGCTGATGTAACTATATATTCTATTTAAGCTTCATAAAATTTTCAGCAGATAAAGTCTACCCAGGTAAAAGGGACCCAGACCATGCATGGCCAATTGTACACGTGTGCAATACGGGAGGCATGGAGTGTGGAGCATAGGAGGCAGGTAGGCACTTGTGAGGAGGCAGTGAACAAAACAAAGCACTTCCACTGGAGGGAGAGGAAACATGTAACGATAAACCTAATGAATAATCACATTGTATAGAATGTTTAAAAAGTATTTTGTGGTAGGGGGAGGAAAACAAAGAAGCTTAGAGTGGTGAAGGAATTGGTTGTAACTTCAGATAGGATGGTCAGAGTGGGTCTCAATGAGAAGGTAGTATTTGAGCAAAGACTTGAAGAAGAGTTAACATTGGACTGTGTGGAGACAGTCACTCCAGGAGGAGGAAACAGCACACATGAAGACCCTCAGGACATGTTCATGTTCAAGAAACAACAGGAGGCTAGTGCGGTGGACTTGAATGGTTAAGGGTCATGTAGTAGGCAAGACGTCCTGGAGATAGTAGGTCCCTGCCCAAATCATTCCTGGTCATCAGTCTAACGCCTGGGCCAGCTGGCCCAAGCCTGGATTTCTAAACCAGCTACTGGCATCAGAGATGATAAAAACACAATACCACCTTGGCTTATGTGTCTCAGAGCCTGAGTTGAAGCTAAGCCCCCGAACCACAGGGCTACTGAATATCTGGGAAAGGTAGGGTGGATGCTGAGACTCAACCGTGATGTCCTTCACTGTGACTAAGCCTTCAGACAGGTTCTCTGGACAGTCCCTAAAGTTTGAGTCCCAATCTTGGCCAAACAGCTTCTCTGTGTTGGCCGTTGTATCCCTGGCTGTCATTAAACAGTTTTCAACCATAGGAACTGAAAACAAAAGGAGAAAGGCATAGGTGATGTGGGTGGTCCCAGAGATATGTAAGGTAGACCTTACTGGTGGTAGATAGCTGTTTCTGAGAAAGATGCTGAAGCACCCTCCCTGGGAGTCTCCGGAGACCTGGGGGCATGGCTGCGTGGCTGAGGTGAGACCATGCAGGAGCGCCTCTGACAGTGGCTCCACGAGCTTTCCAAATTTTCCCCAGCTCATATCTTGTATGACCTGGACCCCAGGGCGGGTGGTTTAGAGGTGACAAGAACCTGCTCTATTCCCTTTATTCTTGTGGTTTCCTATTGCCTCCACATTCACAACTTCCCCTTATGTCTCAGCTTGAAAGAACAGTCTCATAAACTGTGAGTTTAGGGATAATCTATGCTAATCCAGTGCTCTCAGATTTCAAATGTGCAAACTGAGCTTGGAAAAGGACACTGACTTGCCCAAGCATACAGCCTTGGGGGTTCATTTTCCACTCTTTTAATCCAGTACTCTGTCTACAATGACAATAAAATGGCTATTATTCAATTTCTTAAAAGTTGTTTAATACCACAGATCTGCTGAATGCTGGTTAGGGATGTTAAGAATAATCTGAAAGTTATTTAGAAGATGACAGTGACTCTTGCAGATAGAAGGGATTATCTAAGACTCAAGTCATCAAGGTTGATTAGGTGGTTATTACTTAAAAGCCAGACAGAGGACACAGGAGGATGTATAGGATATGAACCATGATGAACATTTACCTCCGGAAATGAAAACAAATGAAGGTGAAATTGGACCTTTTAAGTAACATTGTAATAGTGATGCACTCTAGATTCTGAAACAGAGAAAATGGGTTTCAGGTGTCAAGTCTGCTCTATCTGTGTGACCTTGAGCCAAGGCACTTCATCTCTCCAAACTCCAATATGCTCATCTATAAATGGGGATGGGGGATAAGCTTACAGAGTTCTGTGAAAATTAAGTTAAACATTGTCATGCAAGCACTTTGTAAACCTGAAAGCTTTTCACAAACAAAAGATACTTTTATCTCCAAGTGTAGACTGACAGCACCTTGCTCTGGTGGAGGTGGAAAGGTGATATGATCTTTATCAACTCAGGTTGGAGACTATGTAAATTGTTGTAAATTGTTTATTATTATAACCTCTGAGTCTGATGACATGATAATTTACGAAGTAATCGATCTAGTTCAAAGACATTTGGGTGATGTGCTTCCCTGTAAGCCTTGCAACTCCTTCTGTGAGAAGTGTTATGATATGGTCCCACCTGTGTTACCATGGGAGTCATTGGTGGGACCCGGATGTCTACTCTGGTCAAGGCTGGGTGGCCAGGAGGTACAGGACCTGGGAGACCAAACATACACTGGATGGTGGGAGATTGAGGGTGTTCTGGCTAAAAGCAAAGGCTCATTTGGTTGGGGAAGGGGAATCGCCATCTCACAACTAAAAAAGCATAGAAACTGATGCCACAAAAAACATTCTTCATTCTTGGAGACAGGATGCTCAATGGTTAAGAGTGTAGGCTCTGGAAGCAGATAGCTTGGAAAGAGAAAGAAGTGAAAGTGTTAGTCGCTCAGTCGTGTCCAACTCTTTGCGACTCCATGGACTGTAGCCCACAAGGCTCCTCTGTCCATGGAATTCTCCAGGCAAGAATACTGGAGTGGGTTGTCATTCCCTTCTCCAGAGTGTCTTTCCAACTCAGGCATCAAACCCAGGTCTCCTGCATTGCTGGCAGATTCTTTACCACTGAACCACCACTGGACAGGGGAGGTAGATTCTAGTCCTAATCCTCTTAAGGGCTAGTGGTATAATCTCGTGCAAATTCCTAAATACCTCTAAGGTTTAGTTTTCTCATCTGTTAAATGGGGATAATAGTGGTCCTAAGTTTTATTGTGAGGATTAACTAAAATAATTCATATTATGTGCTTAGACCAGCACCTGGCACATAGCAAGTAAATTGTCAGTGTCCCTATAAACTCATTCCAGTAGGTTTCAATGTCTGCATACAGCAACGGATATAAACACTATATATTTAAAAACTGTAATCATTATTCCTTCTTATATTTGAACACTTGGCATAAAAAACTGACCCTACGGCTAAGTTTTAAAATCTCTCCTTTAATAGAAATAGAAAAAAGTGACAAATAAGAAAACTGGGAATTCCCTGGTGGTCCAGCCACTGGGACTCCATGCTTTCATTACTGGGAGCATTGGGTCGATCCCTAGTCAGGGAACTAGTATTCCCCAAGCCACCCTCGAGGCAAAAAAAAAAAAAAAAAAGAAAACATTTTTTAAAAACCCATGGAGTTAACTCAGCATGGTTTTTTGTTACACAGCTGCTCATGTAATGATAATTATCTTCTCTCTTTTTTTTTTCTTCTGTTGACCTTAGTTGTGAAGTTGTACTGAGGACAATGTAGACTTTATTTTCTGAGAATTTTAGCTGGGCTGTGCCTTCTCTCCCTCTGGAGGCCCATCAGAGAGGAATCCAGAGTAAGGGGTTTTCAGGAGAGGGAAGCAGAATGTCATTCAAGAAAACTCCAACTTTAGCCTCAATTAGAGGGGTTTGTAGCAAGGACCTATCTCAGGACGGGGGGTACAGGATCCTGGGGTTTTAGTCCCTCTTCCCAGGGCTAGGGTTTTTGGAGACAAAGACATAAAATCTCTCTTTCACCTCAGCAGGGTTCAGCCTGTGAGCCACCTGTGTAAATTATCTGCACACCACAGGATGCTTCTCCTGTGTCTGTGTAGACAATGAACCAGAAATGCCAGGGGCATCTTCATCCCCACTGGCATCTAGATGACTAGGACGCTGGATTTGGGGCTACACTTGTTAGCTAAATACAGTCTCCAGGGACTCAGTTTTGAAGATGAGGTTCCTCCAACATTCTAAACTTGTTGTTCAGTCACTCAGTGGTGTCCGACTCTTTCCCCATGGACTACAGCACACCAGGCCTCCCTGTCCTTCACCATCTTCCAGTTTGCTCAAACTCATGTCCATCAAGTCAGTGATGCCATCCAACCGTCTTGTCCTTTGTCGTCCCCTTCTCCACCTGCCTTCAATTTTTCCCAACATCGGGGTCTTATTCAACAAGTCACCTCTTCATATCACTTGGCCAAAGTATTGGAGCTTCAGCTTTAGCATCAGTTCTTCCAATGAATATTCAGGTTTGATTTCCTTTAGGATTGACTGGTTTGATCTCCTTGCAGTCCAAGGGACTCTCAAGAGTCTTCTCCAGCACCACAATTTGAAAGCATCAATTCTTTGGTGCTCAGCTTTCTTTATAGTCCAACTCTCACATTCATACATGACTACTGGAAAAACCATAGCTTTGACTAGATGGACCTTTGTTGGCAAAGTCATGTCTCTGCTTTTTAATATTCTATCTAAGTTTATCATAGCTTTTCTTCCAAAAAGCAAGTGTCTTTTAATTTCATGGCGATTTTGGGACCCAAGAAAATAAAGTCTGTCACTGTTTCCATTGTTTCCTCATCAATTTGTCATGAAGTGATGGGACCAGATGCCATGACCTTAGTTTTCTGAATGTTGAGTTTTAAGCCAACTTTTTCACTCTCCTCTTTCACTTTCATCAAGAGGCTCTTTGGTCTTCTTTGCTTTCTGCCATAAGGGTGGTGTCATCTGTGTATCTGAGGTTATTAATATTTCTCCCGTCAATCTTGATTCCAGTTTGTGATTCATCCAACCTGGCATTTCGCATGATGCATTTTGCATATAAGTTAAATAAGCAGGGTGATGTCCTCCTTTCCCAATTTGGAACCCGTCTGTTGTTCCATGTCTGGTTCTAATTGTTGCTTCCTGACTTGCATACAGGTTTCTTAGGAGGCAGGTAAGGTGGTCTGGTATTTCCATCTTTTGAAGAATTTTCCACAGTTTGTTGTGATCCACACAGTCAAAGGCTTTGGTGTAGTCAATAAAGCAGGAGTAGATGTTTTTCTGGAACTCTCTTGCTTTTTTGATGATCCAGTGGATGCTGGCAATTTGATCTCTGGTTCCTCTGCCTTTTCTAAATCCAGGTTGTACATCTGGAAGTTCTTGGTTCACATACTGATGAAGTCTAGCTTGTAGGATTTTGAGCATTACTTTGCTAGCATGTGAGATGAGTGAAATTGTGTGGTAGTTTGAACATTCTTTGGCATTGCCTTTCTTTGGGACTGGAATGAAGACTGACCTTTTCCAGTCCTGTGACCACTGCTGTGTTTTCCAAATTTGCTGGCATATTGAGTGCAACACTTTAACAGCATCATCTTTTAGGATTTGAAATAGCTCAACTGGAATTCCATCACCTCCACTAGCTTTGTCCATAGTGATGCTTCCTAAGGCCCACTTGATTTCACACTCCAGGATGTCTGGCTCTAGGTGAGGGATCACACCATTGTGGTTATCCAGGTCATTAAGACCTTTTTTGTATAGCTCTTCTGTGTATGCTTGCCACCTCTTCTTAATACCTTCTGCTTCTGTTAGGTCCATACCATTTCTGTCCTTTACTGTGTCCATCTTTGCATGAAGTGTTCACTTAGTATCTCTAATTTTCTTGAAGAAATCTCTAATCTTTCCCATTCTATTTTTTTCTTCTATTTCTTTGCATTGTTCACTCAAAAAGGCTTTCTTACCTCTCCTGGCTATTCTCTGGAACTCTGCATTCAGATGGATGTATCTTTCCTTTTCTCCCTTGCCTTTCACTTCTCTTCTTTTCTCAGCTATTTGTAAGGCCTCCTCAGACAACCATTTTGCCTTTTTGCATTTGTTTTTCTTGGGGATGTTTTGATCATCACCTCCTGTACAGTGTTGCAAACCTCCATCCATAGTTCTTCAGGCACTCTGTCTATCAGATCTAATCCCTTGAATCTATTTGTCACTTCCACTGTATAATCATAAAGGATTTAATTTAGGTCATACCTGAATGGCCTAGTGGTTTTCCCTACATTCTTCAATTTAAGTTTGAACTTTGCAATAATTATTCTAAAATTAAATAAAGCCAATAAATGGAGAATAAAAGATAGCTATTACATATAAGTTGGCTAATTAAAATTGTTTTAACTCCCTGGGAGTGATAGAATAAGGAAATGAAAATAAATGGAAGTTTCCATGAAAAGAAAGAAGAAACCAGTGGACTTTCAGAATCTTGAATGATACAGGTACAAGGAAAGAATTTGTACCCAGGAAGGAAACCCCCATGAGAATCAGAGGACAGCCCATCATTACAACTTGTTCCCAGAGGGCCACCCTGTCACCTTTCCCTGAACCATAGTAAGTGCGACTCTGGGGAATAATTCACATCATTGCCCTTCCTTATGGAGCTGATGATTCAGAGATGTGGTTTGTAGTGAAAAACTACAAAGTATGGCTTTGCTTAAATTCTTGTTAAGGAGAAGCCAGCTAGCCTTCGTGACATCAATAGCTTCTTCCTGGGCAGAAGCATGACCATAGCAGTCTCCACTGCCTCACCTGTGAGCCCCCAGCAGGGCTGTCAGCCCCTCCACATGCATTCTAACGGGCCACTCTGCTGAGCTTCTCTGTAACACACGAGGCTCTGACATATTTAAAGTTTCCATCGTAAAGCCCAAATAGTCAGCTTCTCTTCTGTTTCATAATTCCTTTAAACTAATGTCACAGAGAAGTTTCTAATGAATTCACAATTAAGTTCTTCTCTCCCTTAAGGATAAAGTCAGATCAATCTGGTGCTGCTTCTCTTTGAATTAATTATCTTCAAATGCAGTTGGTCTCCCAACTTCTTTCTGTCTTCAGAATATTTACTGTCCACCCACGGAAAACTGGAGAGGAAGAAAGTTTCCTGAGAAGAAGATTCTATGAGCACAGAGCAATAATAGGAAGGATGAGATTTCCCAGTTTCTCCTCTAACCAGCAGCTATTCAAGCCTCTCTATTTCATTGTCCAACTAGAGCATTTTTGTTGGAGCAAATAGACTTGTAATCAAGTCTAGCAGTGGTCATACTATTACTACTAAGTGACTTCAGTCGTGTCCGACTCTGTGCGACCCCACAGACGGCAGCCCACCAGGCTCCCCCGTCCCTGGGATTCTCCAGGCAAGAACACTGGAGTGGGTTGCCATTTCCTCCTCCAATGCATGAAAATGAAAAGTGAAAGTGAAGTCGCTCAGTCGTGTCTGACTCTTAGCGACCCCATGGACTGCAGCCTACTAGGCTCCTCTGTCCATGGAATTTTCAAGGCAAGAGTACTGGAGTGGATTGCCATTGATTATTGGCTTTGTCCAGAGTTCTTGGTTATTCTTTTTTTTTTAGCATTTGTTAATTAATCAATTTTTGGCCGCACTGGGTCTCCGTTGCTGCACGTGGGCTTTCTCTAGTTGTGGTGAGTGGTGGCTACTCTTCACTGCACTGTGGTATTCTCACTGTGGTGGCTTCTCTTGTGGTGTGCAGGGTCAGGACCTGCAGCTCACAGGCTCAGTAATTGTGGCACATGGGCTTAGTTTCTCTGCAGCCTGTGGGATCCTCCCAGACCAGGGACTGAACCCATGTCTCCTGCTTTGGCAGGTGGGTTCTTAACCATTGGATCCCCAGGGATGTCCCTCGGCCATTCTTTTAAAGTTTGGGTTACAGAAATCACACCGTCATTATCCCTGACCAATGGCCAATTTTGAGTTGTGGCTTCTGCTGTATTTCATTCTAAGGAGAACACACACCAGCCACAAGGTTAGGGGAGAAACAACTATTTGGTGAGCAAATCATTGCTAGTATTGTTCTATGTCATTATATATAAAGTGAACAGCTAACATTTGGGAGGAAGCTTCTTTTCCTTAGGCACTGGGCTTAGTGCTTTTATTACATGCTTAAATTCATTTAATCCTTGATGAGGATTTTGATGAAACTCTATAAGAAAGGCAGATGTAATTTTATTATTTCTACCTTTACAAACAAGGAAAATGATTTTTAAAAGTATTTAAGAAACTTGTGGCTTCCCTGGTGGCTCAGAGGTTAAAGTGTCTGCCTGGAATGCAGAAGACCTGGGTTCGATCCCTGGGTCAGGAAGATCCCCTGGAGAAGGAAATGGCAACCCACTCTAGTACTCTTGCCTGGAGATTCCCATAGAGGGAGGAGCTTGGTAGGCTACAGTCCATGGGGTTGCAAAGAGTCGGACACAACTGAGCGACTTCACTTTCACTTTCAAGAAACTTGTATGAGGTCCCTCAGGTAATACATGATGGACCCAATTCTACCCTGGCTTTCTGTACGCAAGCCTGGTAATCACTCTGTTGATTCAGCAAAGCGAAAACCACTCTAGGGTCACCTGAGCAAGAAGGGATTTACTGCAGGGAATGAGAAACACACAGTTATGGAAAGGACTCAGGGAACAAAGATTTAGGAAGGCCACCTAATTTTCAGAAAATCTAGAAGGGTTGGAATTGTAGGAAGGTCACTGTTGGTGTTTTCAACTTTCTACAGCACAAACTGGCTGATTCTTAGGTAGATGCCTAGACTGTTGTTGTTCAGTCACTCAGTCATGTATGACTCTGTGAACCCATGGACTGCAGCAAGCCAGGCTTCCCTGTCCTTCACCATTGCCTGGAGCTTGCTCAAACTCATGTCCATTGAGTCAGTGATGCCATCCAACCATCTCGTCCTCTGAGATGAAATTGAAGGCAGGAGGAGAAGGGGATGACAGGATGAGATGCCTAGAAGCTGTCAGCAAAACTCTGTGTGTTTTGCCTGCTAAAGTCAAGGCACTAACCATCGCCAGAGACTAACGTTTTCTCTTCTCTTTCACTTTCTAAATATCATGGGAGTGCATCTGACTGATGGAATCTAA
Organism: Bos taurus; assembly: GCF_002263795.3. NCBI lineage: Eukaryota > Metazoa > Chordata > Mammalia > Artiodactyla > Bovidae > Bos > Bos taurus. Next base: position 50,741,182 of record NC_037336.1, read on the forward strand.
TCTGTTCCCCTGCAGACAAAGAATTCTGGAGAATACAGCTCCCAGGCTTCTCCCCTGGGATGCAAGGGAGAGTTCAGAAGGAACTGGAGATGGTGCTGAGCCAGCTACAGTCTGTTCTAATTACTGCTTTCCATTGCTTTCTAAAAATGACACTTTTCCACTGGGGGAACAGTACCACCAACCATTCTTCTGGCAGATAGTTAGTGAACATCCACAGATGATAGACATAGGAATTTGAGGGTTTTAAAATCCCATATTTCTGGCCTCAGACATTTATCACCTACTAATCTTATTCAGATGACTGGAACTTTTTCCTACTGTATCATCCTTTACCATAGAGTTTACTTTATGTAGTGAAATGCATCAATACTTATCAGATTGGTAAGAACTGTAATTATTGCAACTGTTGTTGATTCTCCCCTCCCTCAGGGTTACCTGTTACTTGTGTATCTTGAATGGTCTTCTCCAGTGGTAAAGGATTAAATAGGAGAATTTCTACTGTTCGGGGGTTTAGTGGCAGTGTCCTATCATATGGTATTTTGTGGTTTACTGGTGATGGTGGTTTAGTCTCTAAGTCATGTCCAGGATCTGCAGTGACTCTGACATCTACATTAGAACCACCATCTGTCATATTGCATTATTCCCACAGGGCCTTCAGAGTCCTGATTTCTGGAAGAAAATCAAAGAGTCAAGCTATATCTCAGGTGTCATGAGTAGATGTGGCATGAGTAACAGGAGAAGGAACCTTTAAGGAAAGACTAGAGAATAAGGCGAAGAGTTGACTCATTGGAAAAGACTCTGATGCTGGGAGGGATTGGGGGCAGGAGGAGAAGGGGACGACAGAGGATGAGATGGCTAGATGGCATCACTGACTCGATGGACGTGAGTCTGAGTGAACTCCAGGAGTTGGTGATGGACAGGGAGGCCTGGCGTGCTGCGATTCATGGGGTCGCAAAGAGTTGGACATGACTGAGCGACTGAACTGAACTGAACTGAGAGAATAAGGTAAGTGAGAGGTAGAAGGGAAAGGAGAAAGATAAAGTAAACCATGTATCTCAGGAAATGGGTGCAGTAACACCACCAACTGACTTTAAGTGGCCCACAAAATTGAGGCAATAGATTCTATGTCCTTCATATCACTCTATCTGTTCTCCCTGCCAACCCCAAATACCACCATTCATTACCAACTTCTTGGAATATTGCAACAACCTCCTTATTTGTCACCATGTCTCTGTTTTCACTTCCTCAAGTGCATTCTGCTGGAGAAATCCTTTCAAAAAAGGAAATCTAATTATTTTACCCTAGCCAAACCTGTGTATAATATGTTCATGTTTATAAAAGTTTTGAATGGGGCAAGTTTCAGGACTAACTTTTAAAAGGTGTGTATAAAATTACCTTTATAATAAAATCTCAGGTAAAACAAAAAATGTAGAAAAATATTGGAAGTTATCTTCCAAAATGTTAATTGTATGTGTGTGTGTGGTGAGATTACAGACAATTTTTTCTTTCCAATTTTCTGCCATGGATATATGTTACTTTCATAATCAGAAAAGGACAAAATTTGTCTTTAAATGACACAAAAATAAGGTTCTATGTTAAAACTCAGCCACTATTTCTTCATCAATATATTATAAAGAGGGGCTATGGGAAAATGGATACATTAGAATAAACATATCTGTTTGTATTATTTATTATCAGCTTTCTAATGAAATTAGGACCCACAGTAAAAGTTTTTAAAAAGTGTATATATATTTATGTACACATGTACATATATAATTTTTGTGTCTGTTATAGATCTGTTAAAATCATCGTATAAATATGGTCTATGCAAATTATGAATTCCTAAAATCATAGCAAATGGGGCCCATAGAAGGTCTGTAGTCTTTGTGAGGTTTCCCAGCAGCTTCAGCCTCATGAACAGTGCTCATAACTGCTGACTCCAGTCCTCTGTTAGTTCCCTGATACTTGCTACCTGGTAGAAGAATGGCAGAGTTCTCTAATCTCCAAGTCACACCGATTGGGTCAAAATTTATTGGAAGTACTTATTGTTCTACTCAGTCTTTAAAATCCAGGAGGAAAAAAAAAAATCTGATCCAATAAAAGGATATTTCCCCTCTACTTTGAGAAATTAGCATCTTTTCTTTGTTCCAATTTTCCAGGAAGTTTTACAACAGGTTTCAGACCTGGGCCGGTTTATGGCTGTATTGGTACTTAATTTTTTTTTTTCAGGAATCCTTTCTCTCCAGGCAAAGAGTTAATAAGGACCCACTCTTTCTGTCTCAATTCCAATGCAATTCATTCCATAGTGGTAAAATTTTAAAGGTACAGAAAATATTAACAGAATGTTATTTCCTACTAAATTCACAGTGATACACACACACACATACACACATATCTCAATCTCCAAGTATCCCTAAATTTTTCTCACTTTAATCCAATATTGTATAGACTTGCTACTTAATTATTTCTGCTTTGCATTAATTTTTTCCCCTCTGCATTTGATGACATCTTTTTTCCCATCCTTTTTTTCCCCCCTTTTTTACCCTGCAGTAGATGTAACCAAAATAAGAGATGATTTTTAAGGTGAAATTTTAAGGTAAACTTTTACTCACTTTATTTCCCATGTTATTTTCCATCTATGTTGAATGTGAATGAATTATTTTAAAAGAGGTCCCAAACTATTACAAGGTATAATTCTGTCAAATGACTTGTTTTCACATCGAATAGTCATAAGTTAGTGCTTCTTCCATCTCGGCACTGTTGGGTACATCTTTCTCCCTTCAGAATTGATTGTTAATACATAATAACAGCCGCATCCGCCTACTCTAATGAAATTATCAGTCACTTCATCAGATGCTTCAGAAGAAAGATAAAATTAAGGTTGAGTTCATCTGCCCAGCAGCAGAATGGGTTCCAGAAATGAATTTGGCTGTAACTTTTCATAGAATCATTTTAGCACAGAGACCTTTAGAGTAAGAACTTTTGTCAAATTAATTTAATTTAACATGACAGAATTTTTATGTTTGTTCTAAAAAATCAAAGCAACTTGTATTTTGAAGCCTTGACAATTGTTCTTACTGTGAGAAGTGCTCCTAAATTATTTACTTCATATGAAGACCAATGAAAGAACAGCCCTGGAGCCCCAAATAAATGCAGTCCTAAAGGTTGACTTTCTGGTCAATAGTAGAAGGAAAGTAAATCCTCAGATTCTAAGGAAGTGTCTTGGATTTTTCAATATGCATGTTAGAATAAAATATTTTATAATTATAAAATAGAAAATAAAATATTTTTATAATTTTTAAAATGCAATTTAAAATATTTTCCCTCATCCCTTTCATTTTTACTTCATTTCTCTTTTTTATTCTGCAGTTTTTTAGTTTCACATTTCCATTATATATTGGTGAAAATGTCATTGGATTAGGAAAGGAATGGAGACTTGGAAGAGATAGTGAACAGTGAAGAGGTGGTGAAGTCAATGAACTTGGGGGTCTCAAGTGAAATGTTATGGAAATCAGGGTATTGGAGGCAATGAGCAGGAAAGATAGAAGAATAGGAGGCTTGTAACTGAGCTTATGAGGGGTTACATATACTGGTAATAACAAGGTCTATGACCACAAGAAAAAATGACAGATAAGGTAGAGGGCAAAGTAACTGGAGAGAGAGGTGGCTGTATTAGAAGTATCATTCCCAGGGATATAAGAATGACAAGAGTTAAGACAGAGATAGTGTGAAGAAATGACAACAAGCCTGGTGTAGAATCTTTGCGGAATGAATGAGATGACTGGGAGGTTGATAGTTGACTGCGCCAGTAGAAGTTCTGGTTGGTATAGCTGATAGCAGGCTTCCTTGGTGGCTCAGATGGTAAAGAATCTGCCTGCAATGCAGGAGACCCAGGTTCAATTCCTGGAGGAGGAAATGGCTACCCACTCCAGTATTCTTGCCTAGAGAATTCCATGGACAGAGGAACCTGGGAGGCTACAGTTCATGGGGTCCCAAAGAGTTCAACACAACTGGTTGACTAACACTTAACACTTTCCCCTAATATGGCTGATAGCAAGAGCGTCAAAAGTGCTGAGGGCTTAAAGACAGGAGAGAGGGTGAGTGATGGGGAGGAAGGAGGCTACTCAGCTCCAGGTCCATCTGTAGGGAGAGTGCAAGAAATATAGCTTCCACCCCTTATGGCTGCCGGGGAGGCAGATCTTAGTTAGAAAAACAAAAAGTGGAAGAAATGCTGGAAGAAGAGGTTAAGGGTAAAGGGAATTTGGATGTGTTCCAGAGAATGCAGTAGGAGGGCTTAGAGGTCCAGAAGAGGTGAGGGATGGAGCCTGAATAGAGGACACACAGAGTCAAGGGTATGAGGATGGAGTGCCCTCGTATCTAGGGACACCATGTCAGGGTCATGCATGTTGGCAGCAGAGCTGTCCTGGACCAGTACCTGGTTCTGAGCTGAGGGCCCTTGGAGCTGAGGTCTTACCTTCTGTGCATTCGGTAATCTTTGTTGGGCTCTGCTGGGAGCCCTGACTTTGGGTCAGTCTGGAGCTGGGGTAGCTGAAGAGGGATGGATGAAAGGGGGCTGGCCCACTGCACTCAGATCCCACCAGTTTCACTGTTGTTGCCTCACTCATATATTCACTGGGTAAAACTTCTTAGCTCCCACCAGGCTCCATGTACTAGGCAAGTGATGGAGTTACAATAGATCTCTGCCCTCAGGGGACTCATACTGACAAGTGCAAATACAGAATTGCAATCTAATGTGATAGGTGAAAGACAAAGAGATTAGTTTACCTTAACAATTTAATTTTTTTAGGGGTGGGTGGGCATGCATTTTGTATACTAATGGAAAGTACAGCTAGAATTTTTCAAAGGTCAATTGGTATAGGGATCTGAAGCTCATCAAGGACTGAAGGTTAGAGGTATAGGGTTGTAAGCTGAGGTATAGGATTGTTGCTGAATCTGAAGCTCCAGTACTTTGGCCACCTGATGCAAAGAGTAGACTCACTGGAAAAGACGCTGATGCTTGGGAAGGCCGAAGGCAAAAGGAGAAGAGGGCAGCAGAGGATGACATAGTTAGATAGCATCACCGACTCAGTGGACATGAATTTGGGCAAACTCTGGGAGATAGTAGGGCTTCCATGGTGGCTCAGATGGTAAAGAATCTGCTGGCAGTGCAGGAGACCTGGGTTTGATTCCTGGGTCAGCAAGATCCCCTGGAGAAGAGAATGGCAATCCATTCCAGTGTTCTTGCCTGGAGAATCCCATGGACAGAGGAGGCAGGCGGGCTATAGACCATAGCATCGCAAAGAGTTGGACATGACTGAAGCAACTTAGCACACATGCACACAAATAGTATTTTACTGCTATCCTATAGACAGGCCACTGGAATCCAGAGAACTTGAGTCATTAAAGCACAATCACTCAGCTACTCAGGACGAAGCTCAGACTTCAAAGCAGAATTCTGACGCAGCCCTCTCTCTAGGTACATACAGAGTTGGAAAATTGTGTGTGGATGATCTCTTCTGATACAGTGATTATTTAAAAGGATGACCAACATAATCATTTGTTATTAGCTGTGCTTTTCAGGTTCTAACAGAACAATTAAAAAGAAAATGCAGGGTCTTCTCTTCTTTATAGGAGTAAAATGTTTAATAATGGTCATAAATTATTTGTTTGACATTAGATCAGTATTAGTCTAAGTTGGGTTCCTTTGGGCTTTTTGGTACAGGGGAAAACTCAAAGCTGAGGCAAAAGTCAGACAATATCTGAGAAAACATGTATTTCACATCAACTAAGTTTTGATGTATATGGCAATTTCACTTAATAATTCAAAAATAGCATTTAACATATAAAAGCTGAACCTCAGATTTTTTTTTTCTCCAAAGTGTGCTTGTCCCCAGTCTTCAGTTCCTCCAACATTCCCTAGGCCTTAATTAAATAAGAGCAGGAGAGAGCACTGGGCTTGGGTTCAGGATAAATATCCCCGGCTTGAACAGGAGATGTTACTTTAATGACTTGGAATACATCCAGAAAGCTCACACTGGCTAGCAGGCAAATCTGACAGCTACTGCATCTCACAGCAGTAACATTCTAACCAATTAAAAGCAGAGCTAGAAATAATGGTTTGTCACTGAGTGGTGTTTCAGAAACCTATCGGTCCAGATTAACCAGAGGATTAACTTTTCTAACTGAATTTAAAGGTCACGGGGAGCTGACTTTAATGAAAGAAGGAGAAAAGCATTCAATTAAAAGGGGGAAGACTTACACAGAGAAATTAGGTTAATAGATCTGGCTTTATTATTAATAGGCAACTAACCAAATTGCTGTCTTACTTTGTGGCAGGAGTTCACAGTCAAGGATAAATATGTTCAGTATAAGAAAGTTAAATGAGCAATCAGGTGTTTCTAAGGGAGTCCTCTAGTGGGAAGGGCATAGATGGCCTTCCAACATCTGAAAGTATGTTTATTTTTTTAAAAAAATGATTCTTGCTAGGTAAGAAAAGAATCATTGGTAAACCAGCATGGTAAACCAGCATACTTTAGACTGATACTCTGATAGGGATCAATGCCAAGCGCTCGCACCTGAGATCATCACATCAGACGATGCTTGCATGGATAAGACCACACCAGTAGCCCTTTATTTTTCTTTTCTATTTTTTTAAATTAATTTTTATTGGAGTATAGTTGCTTTACAAAGTTTAGTTTCTACTGTACAACAAAATGAACCAACCACACATATACATATATTCCCTCCCTTTTGGACTTCCTTCCCATTCAGGTCACCACAGTGCGGTAAATAGAGTTCCCTGTGCTGTACAGTGTGATCTTGTTAGTTTCCTGTTTTATGCATAGTATCAATAGTGTATATGTGTCAGTCCCAGTCGCCCACTTTCTCCCATTCTCATCAGGGCCACTGAAACACGTGCATGAAAAGAAGTCTTTGGTGCCACTGGCAGAGCTTTTCACTGACGTGTGTATGATGGATGACTTTTCCTGGCCAAAAAGACTTTTCCTCCAAGATTCACTCTTCCCTCAGTAAACTACCCTCACAGCCACCTCCTGTATGTGCATCTCCTTCTCACCCACAAAGTGAAAGCAGTTTGCTATGGGTAGGAGGACCTTGGGCTGGACCTTTGATGAATTACTGGTGTGCAGTTAAGTGTTAAAATGGTCTCCTGCTTATGCTACTTCCTGTCCCTACCACATAGTAGGGTTTTTTAAATTAAAAATATTTTTAGTGTAAGTTTTTTTTTTTTAATTTTTAAAAAAAATTTCTAAAGTCTTTATTGACTTTGTTGCAATATTGCTTCTGTTGTTTTATGTTTCAGTTTTTTTTTTGATCCCGAGGCATGTGGGATCTTAGCTCCCCAACCAGGGATCCAACCTGTACCCCCTGCACTGGAAGGCAAAGTCTTAACCGCTAGACCACCAGAGGAGTCTCCATAGTAGTTTTAATAAACATTGTGGAGAGAGGGTTGGGTGTAGCAGATAATTGAAGGGAAAGCGGGGGAAGAAAGCTAGTCCAAGAGAGGGAAGATGTTGCTACTGACTGCAAGGGATTAGAATGGCCAAATAACCGAGTCAATGTCAATTCTGTCATTTATGTATAGAACTTGCACTGCATTCTAGAACTGGATTTCAAGAGCAGGATTTTGATGTGAACAGGAGCTTCATGTTAGAGGTGTGCGAAAAACCTTCTAGAACTATGACCCCTCTTGTTGATTATTTAAGGAGATCCCTTTGATCCCTCTGTGTGATATGTGTCAACTGTCCCTCAACAGGCACCATTTGATCCTACTGAAGCCAGGCAGGGAGTAGAGTCGTGGTCAGGATCTGAGATCTTACATTGGATCCAGTCACAGATGTACGGGGCCCAGTCCATTTTCTGGACTCTCCCCTCTGGTCGGTTGGTCTGATGTTCAGTCTGGCTGAGATGTTCCAATGAATGAGGCTGTTGTTGTTCAGTCGCTAAGGCATGTCAGACTCTTTGAGACCCCAGGGACTGCAGCTGCCAGGCTCCTCTGTCCTCCACTATCTCCCAGAGTTTGCTTGGATTCCTGTCCACTGAGTCAGTGATGCCATCTAACCATTTTATCTTCTGCTGCCCTGTTCTTTTGCCTTCAGTCTTTCCCAGCAGTGGAATGGGACTGAGTACTCATTAAAAGCTCCTTGTGGGCGGAAACCAGATTTTATACCAATATTCAAGGATAATTTTTTATTGGAGTGCACTGATTTGACTGACTGTTAAGAGGTCAAATGCTTTTGTACCCATGATTAGTGGCTGCTGCCACAAACACCCTTCCACCCCACACCCACCACTCCCACCCTCACTATCCTGGCCTCTCTTTCACTATCCAGCAGCTAAAGACCTGGCCCAAAGTGGACCCCAGGACTCTGAACTGCAACTGCAACCAATGCCCATACTTAGGGTCAGTGCTGAACACTTTGAATATCACTCTTGCCCACCTCTGTAGGCAGCTCTTAGTCGTCACCAGTCTCTGTTCTGTGTGTCCCCTCACGATCTCGGTTTGGAGGGACAACCTCACTGACTCCTATTCACTCAGAAGCACATACATAAATGACCTGTCGCTGTCAAGGAGTGAAACAGTTGGTGAACTGTTCAGCCTGTGTACACCAAGGCTAGGCCTGTATCTCCCAAAGGATGCTTCAAGTAACTGTTATCTGGCTTATTTAGATGTGGAGGCAATCAAACTAGTTTTCTTCACATAAAATACGCTTTCTGAATTATTTAAATTAATTTAATAAATAAATTTAATTTATTTAATAAATAAATAATTTATTTATTTATTAAATTTAATAAATTTAAATTATTGGCTAGTTAAGGGGACTGAATGAACTGGATAACTGACCATCTCACGTCATTCTAGGTAATCCTTTGGTTAGCATTTTACAGAGAGAGACATGAGCATTTCAGACATTCGTAGCAAGAGCAAAATTCCTTTGTTGATAGTTTATTTTTCTAAGCCAGTCATTTAAGTTTTCTTCCTTTACAATCTTAAGAACTCAAATCAAATTAAAAAAAAAATCTTAACTCAAATCATAAGAAAGAACTGGGACCAAATTAATTGATAAAGTTTCCTATTTTAAACCCGTCATAAAAAGCAATTGTTCTTCTAGTGACATGTCATCTGAAGTTGAAGTTATTCCTCTTGTATGGGGGATCAGGAAGCTGAGCAGCATTGGTTCCACTTCTGAGACGAAGCTGAGCTGCAGTTGATAGGTTTTGGAACAAGCACACTTAGCAGATGCTGATGGAATTCCTATTATGAGCCATGCACTCTTCTGAGTGGTAGGAATTCAGCAATAAGCAGAACAAAGCCCCTTCCTTCCTGGGTCTTAAAATCATCCCAAACTACTATGATGTTTGCAGAAAAAGAATCAGAAATTCCCTAGATGTTTTGAGGATCTTAAAAAAATTCTGCCAAATTGTTTTTTTATCTTAATTTTTTGTTTGTTCTAGTGATCCTGTTTTCTAATATATATTTTATCCTGGCCAGAGATGAGCAAACATGGAAAGAAGAAAAAAAAAACTCAGAAAGATTCTTCTGGTTATATTTGCCATTTATTTATGCTACAGATCTGTGGCTCAGATGGTAAAACATCTGCCTGCAATGCAGGAGACCTGGGTTCAATCCCTGAGTTGGGAAGATCCACTGGAGAAGGGAATGGCTACCCACTCTAGTATTCCTGCATGGAAAATACCATGGACAGAGGAACCTGGTGGGCTACAGTCCATGGGGTCACAAAGAATTGGACACGACTGAGAGACTAATGCTTTCACTTTCACTATGCTACAAATTGCTGGGTGTAAACTACCCTTCCCCTCATCTATTTTTCACAAAAGGAACACCTTATTTGTTGGCTTTGGTAAGATGCACAGTGCTTAGAAGGATGTGTCTGTCCTAGAATCTCCGTGCCCTGGACTTGACCATCTCTTGTACTGGAAAGCTCTTCCCAAAACACACTCCTTTGGCATGTTTTTCCTCCATATGTGGTGTAGCCTTTAAAACTGAGGATTTACAGCCATGTGTAGACCACCCATTCTTCAAAGCCCTGCTCAAACATGACTTGCTCCAGGAGTCCCTCCTGCTCAGAGTCCCTGGGATGGAGTTCATTTCTCTTCCTTCTCCCCTGGGCTCATTATTTACCATTTCCTCCAGTCTATCATGAATTAGGGTTCTCTGTATGCAACTGCCCCTTTCTCTAAAGCATGAGCTTCTAGAGGACTAGGACTCTATTTGAATCATTTTTGTATTTCCCAGAGCAGCCAGTACAGTGAGTTACACAGAATAGTCACTTAATAAATGCTTATTGAACTGAAAAGAATCAAATAATTTAGTGTCACTGCAATCCTTTATCACTGGTTTGAAAAGATGGAGAGGGAAGAAATTGGGTTAAGCTAATCATACTCATTGTTGCAATATACTCTATCAGACATAAAGGTGGTCCAATATATTTGTTCCAGTTTCTTATAGAATATTCCTTCAATTCGTATATATACTGTATATTGGAGTGCAGAAGTGAATTACATATGAGGCCCCCTGTCTAAAGTATATGGATTTTACAGAATTGCCTAGGCTTCATGGGACCCCCAAAATGAGGGAAATAAAGCCCATCCAAGTTTCTTTGAAAGCCACTGGAGAGGAATAAAATACAAAAAGGTAATCATGCAGCAGCAGCAGCAACAACCAGACTCCCTAAGTTGTGTCAAACTGCCTGACTAGTTAGAGCCATGTTCAGGGCGTCTCCTGCATTTTTCTCTACCCTTCTCTCCATTCCTCCTGCTGCCTTGGGAAGCTTGCTCTCATTAAAAGGGACGGGAAACTAGCCACATCATTACTTTCACTTAAGGCAGAGTTTAGCTTGTCGGCAACCCACCACTGTCAGCAACAGCAGCCACTTTGGGATTTTGAGCCCTTATGGGCATCATGGTTTGGTTTGGGATTTTTATTTGTCTTACTTTGAAATTTACATGTCTTTAGAACAACTAAAATTCACAAGAACAAACTAATTAATGGATTCCATTTTTGACAGCTACAAGAAGACGGATGAGAAAGTAACATGCTTCTGGCAGCGTGTTATCAATTGGGAGGCAACAGTGCATTCCCTCTATGTGGAACAGTGAGCTGGAACCGACACTGACAGATGACACGGCCCTTTGACAGTGACGCCTGTAGGAGCTGACAGCTCCACTTGCAGTCAGTCAAGTCCACGCTTTGCAGTGGAATTTTAACGGGCTTGATTTGCAGAATATGCTTTGCCTACTTCTCAGCTTGCAGTAGAAGTGAATAAAATTTTCAAAGCATTCACATTAAAAAGTGGATTCTAGGATCTATGACCCAACCTTCTTCTTCCCTCAAAGCTAGGGGTAATAAAGGTAAATAAAGTTTAATTTTAAAGAGCAAACAAAAAAATCCAAACCTATAAGACATCTAGGAAAGAAACAATTCTCTCCTTAAAGTTAGGTTTTCTATAAATCAATGTAATTCACATAATTCAAAATCCCTTAAGAAGGGCAAAATGCCAAATTACCCAAGGTATTCATAATTTAATCATAAAATGTAAGTGTGAGTGGTGTGTATTCAAATAACAGATTAAAAGGACTGATTTGCTCAATTATGCTTTTAAAACTTATTGAATATTTTAAAAAGCTGGTTCCAAACATTAGAAATTATTTTCCTTTAAGGAAATAGTCTTATTCATTCACTTCTAGGTTTTAGGTCTTGCTTTTTATTTTACCTTTTTGCAATCTCCTCTCTTTGAACAAGAAGTGCATGAAGCTGATTTTCCTGTGTGTCTTTCATAAAGTTACTATTCTGTGTTTCAATTCCATCACCAATAAAATATAGTTAATCACCCTGTTACCACCAGCATACCTCATAGGTTCAGAACAAGAAATAAGGGCACCTGGGATTGCAAACTAGTGACTCCAAGGCCAAACTGGACTGGCGGGGTGAATTTTTGCATTTGAATGCCCCTAGGCTGGACAGGGACCCTCCAGTTTACATAGCCTCTGCTCTCTGTCTAATGCTGTGTCTCTTTCCACATTTATGTAACTTGCCTGAACTCTGAAGGCAGTTGAGTTTGTGACCGTGGCACCATCAACCAATGTATTCTCAATCCTCCTTATAGAAACACATAAAAATTCTAACATTGTTGATTTCAAAAGACTCACTATAAATGGAAGCAAGACATAGAACTGGATGACAGAGAGGGGCATATACAAATGAAATGAGCATGCAATTACGAAGAACAATTAAACTAAAAGGTAATATTGGCATATGATGCAAACTCTGTTCCAGATGTGATAAACTAACCTTGAACCACATACTGGAGTACTCCTAGCTAGTCCCCCTGTCCATCCCCACCACTCCTCTCCCAATAAGCAAACACATAGTAAAGAAGAGACTAGCTATTCTTTCTTAAGTCAAGTGAAGAGATTCATTTGTGAGTCTCTTGGGTTATTTAGCCATTAGCAACCTATGGGAGAAGGAGAGGGTGGGATGAATGGAGAGAGTAGCATTGAAACATATATTACCATATGTAAAATAGATAGCCATACCATACCATATGTAAAATAGTGGGAATTTTCTGTATGATGCAGGGAGCTCAACTCCGTGCTCTGTGATTACGTAGATGGGTGGGATGGGGTGGGAGGTGGGTGGGAGGGTCAAGAGGGAAGGGACATATAAACACCTATGTCTGATTTACGTTGAGATATGACAGAAACTAACCCAATATTGTAATCATTTTCCATTTAAAAATAAATAAATTTTAAAAAAGATAAGCAACCCAACTTTCACATATGTATGTGTGTATGTTTTAGTTCCTCAGTCATGTCTGACTCTTTGTGACCTCATGGACTGTAGCCTGCTGCCAGGCTCCTCTTTACATAGATTTTTACATAAATCTTTACATAGATTTCTCCAGTAAAGAAGAGTGGAGTGCGCTGCCATTCCCTTCTCCACTGGATCTTCCTGACCCAGGGATTGAACCCAGGTCTCCTGCGTTGCAGGCAGATTCTTTACCATGTGAACCACCAGGGAAGCCCTCACATATGTATAATTAATTATAAATGATTCAAAGAAGTGATAGGGAAGGCTTTTGTAGGAGAGATGAGTTTCTGAAATGTCTTGAAGGAAGAAAGGTTCATAGATTGGTGAAGGAAGCAAGTCATTTTAAGCAGAGAGAATGGTTTACGCTTAAGTTCAGAGATGAGAATGGAGCCCATACAGTTTGTAATGAGGAAAAGAAAAGGCTTGGGTTCCAGGATTAACTCCAAATATAAAGTATTACAGCATGCCATTTGGTGAGGAAAAGCATTTCACAGACTGTGTACAGAAGCCAAGTAAAATATAATGACCTTCCATTTATTTTATGGTAATTGGACTTTTATTTCATAAAGTAGGTACTGCTATTATACCATGAGCCATGATAAAAAGGAAAACTTTTCAGTTTACATTTCACCCATCATAACCTTGAATATTAAAATAAACTTACATGCTCCATTAACTAGAAAATAATTCCTTTCCATGCTTTGAATTTGCCTAGGGTGTGGTTCTCAGTGAGGACAAGTTCAATTGATATGCTTGAAGAATTCTAATTAAGAAACAAGGTAATTTCAAAAGTATGACATTTAATGCATTACTAGCACCTTTTTAATGCATGCTTTTATTCTGTCCTTCAATTTCTTGAAACTCTATGGTTTTTTTTGAAGCTTAATTTTATGATTTTTGTATCAGTTAAACCTTATTGGTCAAACTCTTACTCCACGTGCATGTGTGCGAAGTCGCTCCAGTCATGTCCGACTCTTTGCGAGACTGTAGTCCGCCAGGTTCCTCTGTCCATGGGATTCTCCAGCAAGGATTCTGTAGTGGGTTGCCATGCCCTCCTCCAGGGGATCTTCCTGATGCAGTGACCCAACCAGGGTCACTTGAGTCTCCGGCATTGGCAGGCAGGTTCTTTACCACTAGTGCCACCGGGGAAGCCCTGTTACCCCATAGATAAAAATTATCACAGGCTGATAAAGAGTATTTGACCAATGCCTCGTATGCTTAGAATAGGGTATTGATGAGGACTTGTCAGATATCCATGTGCTGTGTCTTGGTGGTGCTCAAAAGAATTATTGGACATATTTTTTCTCACCAATAAAGCAGTTGAGATATAAAATAGAAAAATGTAGAAAATAGATTTCCTTATTAAATGAATGCTTCTTGTCAGGTTTCTCTTTTTCTTTAATCTCTAAATAATTGGTTTTCATTTGCAAAGCCCTTAACTAATTATATGATAGAAAAATACAAAATGGTTATAATATAGTCAGATTACATAAGAGTTTTAAATAAGGTGGGTATTTTCTAAGGCAGTTATACATAATCATATAAATCTAATTATAAGAAAATTTCCCATTATAAATGGAAAAATGAGGGAATGAAAATTCAAATAAATCTGGTCAGAGTAAGAAAATAATAAAACTATTTCAATAATAGGAGTTAAAATAACAATCATTTTTATTGTTCTAGTTGGATAAATACAATAATGGAAATGTCCAAAGAAATTCTTCACAGATTCTTAATTGAATTTAAAGCAAAAATGCTCTGGATAATAGCTTTATACCTGATATTTTACTATCTGTGGAAATTTGCATGAAGTAGTCATTTATCTTTCAGCTTTGACTTTCAATTTTAAATGATGCTAATTTAATAGACACTTTTAAGAATTAAGTACAATTTAAGTGGCTTTTATAAAAGGGAACTTAGTTTTTCTATAAATGTGAAGAGAAACAAGACAACATTTAAACAAATACCCCAAAAATGAAAGGAAAGCTTCTTCTTAAGATTTTTAAGTATACATAAGATACTTTATTATTGAATTGAAATTAATGTGTTTCAATCACAGAGAATGAGAAAGAAAGAGAGGGAGTGGGGGGAACTAAGAAGTTTTTAAAAAACGATCAACTGTCTTCAAAGGAAAGTGAGTTGTGAGCAATGTAAATTCAACGCCCAAGATTTTGTTCTTTATCATTATTTTTTATTTTCTACTTTTCTGTCTTTGTTTAATGCTTTGTAAATTGACTTTCAGTTTTATAATTTTTACAAATGTGGAATGATAAATTTTGTTGTTGTTCAATTGCTAAGTTGTTTCCAACTCTCTGCAACTCCATGGACTGCAACATGCTAGGCTTCCCTGTCCCTCACCATCTCTCGGAGTTTGCTCAAACTCATGTCCATGTGCTGCTATTTGAAGCACACATATGTTTTCTTTTTTTTTGAATTTTTTTGGAGTATTGTTGCTTTACTGTGTTGTGTTAGTTTCTGTTGTACAGCAAAGTCAGTTAAGCACTCTCTTTTTGGTGAGCTCTGTACACGCAAGTTATTTGTCTTATGATTTCCTTGGAAATTGTTGCATGGAATTATCTTGGTTGGCATATTCCTCAGAAGATAAAACTGAAAAAAAAAATGGGACAAGAGCCTTGTTACTTAACAAGTCTGATGTTAAATAACACTTTTGTTTAGTAAGAACCACTTTGTAATGTGTATAGCTAGTAATGAGTATATTACATAAAAATAATCTTTGATTTTCAAACCTATTAATCCCATCAGCAATCATTTACTCTTTTTTTTCTCTCCTTTCCCTAACATAATTTTGGGCTCAATTACTTCACTGATGACCTTTTCACATCTTTTGGGAACTCCACTGAGTGGATTTCACAGGAGCCGAAGAAACCAAGACAATGCTGACTCAATATACTTGCCCTCTCTCTGTGCCCCCCATCCCTTTCTGTTTGTTCAAACTGCAGATTTCTTTCCTTCCCCTCTTGTTCATTTATTCAATAAATATTTATTGACTATGTGTTGGACTGTGCTCAATGCTAAAGAAACACCTGTGTACAATATAGACTTGATCACTGCCTGCTGGAGCCTACAGTCTCTGTAGAGGCAACAACAAAAAAGTATAAAGCAATATAAGGGATGCCATACAGAGTCAACATAGGAGGGGAACCCAGAACAAAGGCCTGGGGGACTTCCTGTAGGAAAAAGCATAAGCAGACACCTAAAGGATGAAAGGGAATTGGTCAGTGACGTGGTGGAATGTATTCCTGGAAGATGGTGCAGAGTATATCAAGGCCCATATGCAAAAGAATGGGAAGGCGATTCACTATGTCTGAAATATAGGACAACTGTGAGGGAGTGGAGGTGGTGGTGGTGACATTGAAGCTAGGCAGGTGTGCAAGGGCAGGATCATTTGGGGCCTTATAAACCAGTTTGAGTGAACTCCGGGAGTTGGTGATGGACAGGGAGGCCTGGCGTGCTGCAATTCATGAGGTTGCAGAGTCAGACGCGACTGAGTGACTGAACTGAACTGGACTGAAACCTTGCTAAGATTTAATCTTTGGATAAATGGGGAGCCATTCCAGGAGCTGCTATTTGAAGCACATGTATGTTTTCTTTTTTTTTTAATTTTTTTGGAGTATTGTTGCTTTACTGTGTTGTGTTAGTTTCTGTTGTACAGCAAAGTGAATCACTATATGTATGCATGTATTCCCTCCTTTTTGGATTTCCTTTCCATTTAGGTCACCACAGAGCACTGAGTAGGGTTCTCTGCTACTATCCGGTGGGTTCTCATTAGTTATCTATTTTACACATAGTAAATTCCAATCTCCCATTTCATCCCACCTCCCCTTTCCCCTTGGAGTCCATATTTTTGTCCTCTATGTCTATATCTCTATTTCTGTTTTGCAAATAAGATCATTTTTACCATTTTTCTAGACTCCACAAATATGTATTAATATATGATATTTGTTTTTCTGACTTACCTCACACTGTATGACACTCTCTAGGCCCATATACCTCTCAACAAATGACCCAACTTCCTTCCTTTTAATGCCTGAGTAATATTCCATTGTGTATCTACACTAACCTTATTATCATGGCAAGAAAAGGAATTACAGACACTTAATTCCTTTTTTTGACAGATACCATATTGTCCTCTTCATCTCATACTCCTGGGAGTGTGTGAAGGTGTATGTGTGTGTGCTGGTAGAAGAGAATTTCCCATTCTCTGGGGAATATTGGGGTTCTCTCTGTCCTAACATAGTCTTCCAAAGGCTTCTATATCACCTTGAATCCTTCAATTCTCTTTTCTAAAATAATTCTTTTAAGCACCTAGTATGTCTAGGCATTGTGCTAAGTATAGGAGGTACAACATTAGGCAAAACAGACCACTATCTGCTCTTGGAATTGGCATCTGTCATAATTTCCTAAAGAAAACCCAGTGGTGGCTCAGATGGTAAAGAATCTGCCTGCAATGCAGGTGACCAGGGTTTGACCCCTGGGTCAGGAAGAGCCCCTGGAGAAGGGAATGGCAACCCACTCCAGTATTCTTGCCTGGAGAATCCCATGGGCAGAGGAGCCTAGTGGGCTACAGTCCATGGCATTGCAAAGAGTTGGACATGACTGAGCAACTAGCACTTTCAAAGAAAACCCTAAATAAGTAAATCACTGGTATTTTCCCAGTGATAATAAAAGTTTAGAAGTACAGAGAAACTTTCTTTTTCCCCCAAGAACACTTCAGGGAATACAGATCTGGATTGAAATGAATTATTGGCTCATGTTTAAGCCCTGTTGACATGATGACAAATAAATATTTAGGCAAGTTATAAACTGATGTGTGAAGGCCACAGCAGTATCTTAACTTCTCTCTCTCTCCTCCCGGCTTCACTCAGAAATGTTTTGTGAAAATGTTTCAAACTGCTGTAGTATACTGTCACATTAAAGGCAGGTTTCCAGGGGGAAAAAAAAGTGGCAGCAGCTTACTTGCCACCACAGAGATTAATGTTTTTCAGTTATTTATATCCCGTAGCATGTGACTTTATGGCATGCCTGAAGGTGTTAGAGCAGGAAAGAAGAGTAATACATGTGAGAAGGGGTTGAAACATACGACTAGAAAAAGAGAGACAGGAAGGTGGGAGAAGATAAAACGTATGCAGTTTTTCATAGGATTCAACGAGGAGGCATATTAATGAACTCAGCCTCACTGGCTGAATTCACATCCCATGGGTGATGTGTCTTAAGTGCTGATATAAAGAAAGGCTCTTTCTAAGCTTACAGTAATTAGTCAGTGAGTGTTTATGGACTGTCTTTGTACTCCATGGCACAGAGACATACAAAAGAACAGAAATCCAATGAGGATGTGAAAGAATTTTGTTTTCTTTTAACTCCATGCCACTTGTTCCAGGTCTGGTTGAGAAGAGTTGTGGGGCCCTGTGTTGGGGGCACTGGTATCTTGAAAGACGCTCAGGGTCACGGCCCCCTCCCTATGGTTTTCCTGATGCAGTTCTGGGACCTTCTCACATTGACCAAAGTTTGGGCGAGTTGAAAAGGTCATTTATGCAATAAGGCTGCAGAGGCTATGATATGGAAACTTGTGGGATTGGGTTTCTTTCTCCTGGAGGCTTCGCTGGCCAAACAGAAGTAGTGAGGACATTTTTTTTTTAAATTGAATTGAAAATGCATTTGGGCAATGTTCCCAAACCTGGCTGGCTGTCAGAATCCCTGCAGGGACCTTTAAAACCTGTATTTTCCTGGCCTAGTACCAGGCTTTCTGAGTGACTCAGGACCTTCAGAGGACCGGAATTTCACACTGTCAAAAGCTTTCAAAGTGAGTCCTATGCAGCCTGTCTTAGAACATACTGGGGAAAGACTAAATAGTAACTCATCATACAACTGTGTGGTCTGACTCTAAACAGCTCTCTTCTGAATTTTGATTCAGTTCCACAATGATAATGTAACTATCTATCAAGTGTTCTTTGGGAATCACTAATATACACAACCGCAATTTATTTTTCTTAATGTAGATTAGCGGTTATAGTCGTTAAATGTTTGAGCCTTTCACAAGTATTATCTTACTTGATGGTTACTGCAGACAGTCCTTGAGGTAGATACTATTATTATCCCATTTTACAGATGAAGACATTGAGGGTTAGGCAACTTAAATATCTTGACAAGTTCATGTTAGGATTTGAATTCCAAGTCAGTATAATGCAAGAGCCTGAGCTTCTAATTGCCCAGCCTATTGACTTTCTGTACATTTAATAAAGATGCAACTTAGAAGGAAATACTATTCAATACTGTGCAGTGTATTGTTTAAACAGGAAAAAAATGATTAGCTTTCTGGGCAAAATACTTTCTGTGGATGACTTGCCTAAAGATTTTTTTAAGTTAAAGTAGTCAGTGAGCAATGTGTAAGCTCCATTCAAAGGTAGGGATCCAAATTTAAATGTTGCTGAATTAAATATTCATGAGTGTGAGTAGACAGTTATTTACATAGGTAGATGTGAACATAGCCAAAAATAGATGTCTATGATTTTTTTTCCTCAATCAAACTTTTCCTAGAATTCCTACTTTGATATATTTTAAGTGATTTATATTTACATCAATGCTGTGGTGATTATGCAATTCAAGGCTGGCAGATTTTAAGATACCTTCCAAATTTGCATGTGTCCAATAAAAACAAAAAACAAAATGACCTTGATGCAAATGATACACTTTATTGAATTATGGGAGAAATGTATGTGATCACAGATGAGGTTCCCTTGATTACTTGATTGTGCTTTTAAAAATTATCTATTTTCAGTACTTATCGCATAAAATAAGTGTTTTCATATAAGATAGTGTTGTTTGCTAACAATTCTGGTTTTGGCCAGAAAAGAGGGTGCCAAAGATAAGAAAGCATTTACAAAAAACCCACTGGAAACCAATAATGTACGTCATAATCTGGAAATTTCCTTAACTTGTTTTTACCATTTTTCAGCGTGACTCTGAGCAAGTTAATAAACCTCTTTGTACTTCAGCTTCCTTATCAGTAAACTAGGGTGGATGATAATACCCTCCTCATAGGGCGATCGAAGGATTAAAAAAAAAAAATGTAAAGGCAGTTTCAAGAGTACTTGTCACATCATGAGCCCTCAATACTATTGGCTTTTGTATTAATTCAGCAAATATTTACTGATTGCCAGTTGTAACAATAAGCTGACCATTTGGTGGATAATAATTGTGTTCAGTAAGAGTTTGTTGAATGAATCACCGACGTGTCAAATAGAGGAGGCAGTATCAGGATACTGAAGGACAAGGCTTCTGGCCAGCATTATAAAAGCATTGCCAACCTACTCCCTCCTACCTGAGAGACTCCTTGATTCCTCAGTTAGGAGAGACCATGATTAATACCCATAATCAGTTGTTAAATAGTCTGATGTTGATGGAGTAGAAACATGATCTCCACTCCCCAGAATCCCAGCCTTTAACTTGGATTTAACTTTAATTTGGATTCTGCCAAATCCTCCTTTTTCACCATTCCATAACATCTTCAACAGTCTCTTTCAGTTGAATAGAATCTATTCTTATTGAAATCTTCAGTTTCATATCCGAGTAACTGCTCATCCATTTTCTTTCCTTCTAGCACCAGGCTTTGATGGAAGAGCTTGGCTTCTTCTCACACTGGATCTTGTTCTCCTCCCATGGATTGGCACAGAAAGGGGGACAGTGGAAAAGGACAGCAGTCTCTTATTTTCCATGGTCTCCTCATTACTGTCTCTGCTTCCCTGGATGAGAATGAATGCCCATGCAATCCTCTAGGTGACAGGTATCCACCTGCTTCTCTCTCATGGAATGAAGTTGTTCCAAGTATCCTACCCCAGGAAGAGACTTGCTCTTTGGGGAGGCCCGCGGCATGGTGCCCTGCCTGGTGGTCCACTCAGCTCCATCTCTTCCACTCCCTCCACCTTCATCTCTAGGAATAGGCCCCCTTACCTCCTGTTTCTGGTGTCCTCTGACTCTCGAATTCAGCCCTACTACCTGCTTTTGTATCTGTTTGATCCATGGGGAACTCAGCCATCTTTGCTGCCCCAAAAGGTGGGAGTCAGGCTACGTGTGTCTGCTCCTCTCTCCACTCTGCCATCCCCCTCTTCCCCTCCTACTCAAAGTGGAGCCAAGTGTAGTAGGCTGCATAGTGCATGCTCAGTCAGTCTCTACAAATAATTCTCTCAAAGCCTTCCTCCTAACTGGCTTGAGAAATTGAGGACTGGCAGCAAGGATGAAAGAGAAAGAAAACCCACACAGCACTCCCCACTGAGTTGATTTTTGACTCCAGTGATTTCTTTAAGTCCCCCATCCTTGTAATAGTAGAAACAATTTGGCTGAAACTTTTTTTCTTTTTACATGAATTAAAAAAAAATTATTGAGTATACTTGGTTTATAGTGTTTATTTGTCCAATTCTTAATAAGCTCTAAATAGGTGTTTCTCTTTTCTGCTCTCTTTATAATGAGAGATAATTGATTCCTCTTTAATGTCAGTATTGGGTCCTAGATGCCGATCCCAGATGAATAAAAAAATTTCTAATTAATATCTTGTATCCTACACATTTTTCATCACTTGCTATTTACAGATACATACTACCAGTTGATACTGGGGTTGAGAATATTTCCTCAAATCCCACCTCCTGGAACACAGGCCTCTGTAATTCATCCATCACACACTTTCATATATTCTTTCTGCTGAATTTCTATGTTTCTACAGGTGCCCCGTACTATTTGCAGAGGGAGGGCCATGAACAAAACAGATGACTTGGCTGCTTCCATGGAGCTTGCACTCTGCAGATGGAACAAGCATTCTACATGTAGGTTGATTATTACAGGTAAGAGCCTGAAAAGACCTAGGTCTCACTGAATGCCTTGCTACTGGTAAGTCCCTTCAGTCGTGTCTGACTCTGTGCGACTCCATAGACGGCAGCCCACCAGGAATTCTCCAAGCAAGAACACTGGAGTGGGTTGCCATCTCCTTCTCCAACGCATCAAAGTGAAAAGTTAAAGTGAAGTTTCTCAGTCATGTCCAACCCTCAGAGACCCCATGGACTGCAGCCTTCCAGGCTCTTCCATCCATGGGATTTTCCAGGCAAGAGTACTGGAGTGGGGTGCCATTGCCTTCTCCGAGTGAATGACTTGGGCTGTTCTAAACTGTGGTTCTTTTACAATGAAACTTCTGCTTCTCTCTCTCTCTTATCTACTAATCTTTAGTCAGTCTAAGCTACATTCCTTTGGCCACCTACAAGAGCCTTCTTTCTAAAATTGCCCTCTGCCTCTTCAGTTCAGTTCAGTCGCTCAGTTGTGTCCAACACTTTGCGACCCCATGAACTGCATCATGCCAGGCCTCCCTGTCCATCACCAACTCCCGGAGTCCACCCAAATCCATGTCCATTGAGTTGGTGATTCCATCCAACCATTCCATCCTCCATCATCCCCTTCTCCTCCTGCCCTCAATCTTTCCCAGCATCAGGGTCTTTTCAAATAAGTGAGCTCTTCGCATCAGGTGGCCTAAGTATTGGAGTTTCAGCTTCAACATCAATCCTTCCAAAGAACACCCAGAACTGATCTCCTTTAGGATGGACTGGTTGGCTCTCCTTGCAGTCCAAGGGACTCTCAAGAGTCTTCTCCAACACCACAGTTCAAAAGCATCAATTCTTTGGCGCTCAGCTTTCTTTATAGTCCAACTCTCACATCCATACGTGACCACTGGAAAAACCATAGCTTTGACTAGATGGACCTTTGTTGACAAAGTAATGTCTCTGCTTTTTAATATGCTGTCTAGGTTGGTCATAACATTCCTTCCAAGTAGTAAGTGTCTTTTAATTTCATGGCTGCAGTCACCATCTGTAGTGATTTTGGAGCCCAGAAAAATAAAGTCAGTCACTGTTTCCCCATCTATTTACCATGAAGTGATGGGAACGAATACCATGATCTTAGTTTTCTGAATGTTGAGCTTTAAGCCAACTTTTTCACTCTCTACTTTCACTTTCATCAAGAGGCTCTTTAGTTCTTCTTCACTTTCTACCATAAAGGTGGTGTCATCTGCATATCTGAGGTTATTGATATTTCTCCCGCCAATCTTGATTCCAGCTTGTGGTTCCTCCAGCCCAGCGTTTCTCATGATGTACTCTGCATATAAGTTAAATAAGCAGGGTGACAATATACAGCCTTGACGTACTCCTTTTCCTATTTGGAACCAGTCTGTTGTTCCATGCCCAGTTCTAACTGTTGCTTTCTGACCTGCATACAGATTTCTCAAGAGGCAGTTCAGGTGGTCTGGTATTCCCATCTCTTTCAGAATTTTCCACAGTTTATTGTGATCCACACAGTCAAAGGCTTTGGCATAGTCAATAAAGCAGAAATAGATGTTTTTCTGGAACTCTCTTGCTTTTTTGATGATTCAGTGGATGTTGGCAATTTGATCTCTTGTTCCTCTGCCTTTTCTAAAACCAGCTTGAACATCTGGAAGTTCACGATTCACATATTGTTGAAGCCTGGCTTGGAGAATTTTGAGCATTACTTTACTAGTGTGTTAGATGAGTGCAATTGTGTGGTAGTTTGAGCATTCTTTGGCATTGCCTTTCTTTGGGATTGGAATGAATACTGACCTTTTCTAGGCCTGTGGCCACTGCTGAGTTTTCCAAATTTGCTGGCATATTGAGTGCAGCACTTTCACAGCATCATCTTTCAGGATTTGGAATAGCTCAACTGGAATACCATCACCTCCACTAGCTTTGTTCGTAGTAATGCTTCCTAACACCCACTTGACTTCACATTCCAGGATGTCTGGCTCTAGGTGAGTGATCACATCATTGTGATTATCTGGGTCATGAAGATCTTTTTTGTACAGTTCTTCTTTGTATTCTTGCCACCTCTTCTTAATATCTTCTGCTTCTGTTAGGCCCATAACATTTCTGTCCTTTATTGAGCCCACCTCTGCATGAAATGTTCCCTTGGTATCTGTAATTTTCTTGAAGAGATCTCTAGTCTTTCCCATTCCGTTGTTTTCCTCTATTTCTTTGCATTGATCGCTTTCTTATCTCTCCTTGCTATTCTTTGGAACTCTGCATTCAAATGGATATATCTTTCCTTTTCTCCTTTGCTTTTCGCTTCCCTTCTTTTCACAGCTATTTGTAAGGCCTCCTCAGACAGGCATTTTGCTTTTTTTGCATTTCTTTTTCTTGGGGATGGTCTTGATTCCTGTCTCCTGTACAATGTCACGAACCTCCATCCATAGTTCTCTGCTTCTTGAACCACTGCAAGGAGCTTAATTTTCATCTCTTCTACCCTGAGACTAAAATCACTGGGCTTCTCCTGGATGAGCCACATGTTTTCCCCATCTTTCAGAATGGATGTCTTTTTTGGGGCTCCTACATAGCCGTTGGGCTTCCCTGGTAGCTCAGCTGGTAAAGAATCCACCTGCAGTGTAGGAGACCCCAGGTCGATTCCTAGGTCAGGAAGACCCCCTGGAGAAGGGATAAGCAACTCTTACCTGGAAAATCCCCATGGACAGAGGAGCCTGGCAGGCTACAGTCCTTGGGGTCACAAAGAGTGACTAAAACACACTAAGCCCAGCACAGCACACAGCCCATATCCATGCCTCCATGACAGCATTTCCACACTTAAGGGCAGGGACTAGGTCATTCCCCTTTGTAACTCTCTCCCCTTCACACACACACACACACACACACACACATACACACACACACCCCATCACCACCACCTCCATCTCCACCACCGCCCATGCCACAGCTTTCAACACTGGTATCTTTGTGCCTTGTACAAAGTAGAAATTCAACACAAATTGTTTGAGTTGAATTGTTTATCTGTTAGCAATTAACCTCTCACAATGCTGGTGCAGTCTTTTAATAACTCTGCCTGGTCAGGCAATGTAAGCGTTCTTCCATTTCCAATCTGGGACAATTCATTACAGATAATTCTACAGGAAGTGACTGGCCCCCACTGAGCAGATGTCTGTTAGCCATGGCTATTGTAAGAATAACTAGAGGCCTTCTAATTCCATGTCCTCTCATGATCCATGAACTCCCAGAAAGACAGATACATAAAGAAGAAGTTTGTTTCAGAAAGCTTTGCAGTGTTAGCCAGCCTTTAAAACCTTATTTATTGTGTTCATAATACGTCAATTTAGGACTCGTGTTTGGTCAACTCTGCTGAAAAATGTTAGAACTGCAATCTGAGCTTCCTTTGTTGGTTTGAATTTTCCATAAAAGAATTTCTCCTATAATGAAAATAACCAAAAGAGCTTTCATTCATGAAAATATTCAAGGCATTCGAAAGCCTAGTACATGTAGGAGTACTTTTGTACTGGTCTTTTTGAAGAAAATTTCTTTTAACTCTTTTTTAACTGTATCAAAAGTGTTATGACAGATCTCTCAGCAATTGCCTCTTCACAAATGAACATAAAATAGACACTAATTTTTAAAAAGGATATTTTCATTGGGAGTGAACAAAAGTGGAGGGTAGATCAAGGTTAGTCTCACTCAAAGAAAGTAAAGATCAAAATGCCTCCTGGGGTAATGAGCTGAAAAAAAAAAAACCAATGAGTTTTCCAAGGCCACTTTAGGGCAAATTTTCTATGGTAATTGCTTATTAAATGAGAGAATAAATATAAGCTTTTACTTGTTATTTGTTCTTCACCTGGCTTGGAGAAACTGAACCATACTTCCCCTAGTTTTATCCCTTGCTAAGTTTGAAACTCAGTGAAAGACTTGCTCATAAGTTAGAGCATTGGGAGTGTGATTCCTTGAACCTTTAGTCACTTAGCAATTTCTAGGAAGGTGGTCTTTCAGGAGATCTTGGAAGAAAAAATGTAAAATTTATTATAAAAGAGGAGAATGTTAAGGAGGACTACATTGAGGATAGGAAAGAATAGGATTACAGGTATTAATTTAAAGTGGTCTGGAATAGAATTAGATTCTTTTTGCTTCTATTTGAAACAGAAAAATAGTAGATGATTCCGCCATTAATCCATTTAACCATCTAACAAATATTTAGTTTGCATATGCCATGTGTCATAATGAAGAGTAAGTGAAAGTCTCTCAGTCGTGTCTGACTCTTTGCTACCCCATGGACTAAGCAGTCCGTGAAATTCTCTAGGCCAGAATACTGGAGCAGGTAGCCTTTCCCTTCTCCAGGGGATCTTCCCAACCCTGGAATCGAACCCAGGTCTCCTGCATTGCATGAAGATTCTTTACCAGCTGAGCCACAAGGAAAGCCCAATGACGAGTAAGAGTGGATAATTAAGATTCATAGAAGAAACTAATCATGTTATAAACCTATTATTTTGAAGAGCCTTATCCTATCATATCCTTTACCTTAAAGCATTTCATAATCCTCTGTCTTAAGGATTCCTAGAAGATTTTTTCAGGCTAATTCAGACTTAAATTCCAGCTACCACAAAATTTCTGGAATTTTCTGAGAATTATGAAAAGCAAAGCAGTCAACCTGTGCAAATGATGTTGGAAATTGCAGGATTGCTGATAACATTAATGTATTCTACATGTGGTCAAGTGTGTGTTGTAAAACAAAATGTCTAACATACCTAAAAATTAAGATTTAAATAATAAAATTGTTACTAGTGTGAACATATGAGAAGAGGAGTATTCTTTCCTGTCCCTAAAGTAAAAAAAACAACAACACATAATTCATTTAGTAATTAAGAATACACACTCAAATAGCAAGGAGAGACCACTTTGTCTCCAAATCAACAAATGCCATTTTATAATGATAGTGCCTATTTTCAGCAGGAGTTCTTGAAACTAAGCACTCTCAAATAACGGTCAATAGGAGGGTAAATTGATACGGTCTTTCTGGAGGATATTTTAATACATATATCAAGAACTTTAAAAATATTCATTCTTTCTAATCAATTTTGTGTTGATGAGTGAGAGCTACACAAGAAGGTAAATCCAAGGCTATTCATTACCACATTTCTTATAAGAATAATAAAACATCAAAAACCATCAAAATGACCAAGAATAGGAGATGGTTAAAAATTTAGATTGCATCCATGTTTTGTCACCTTTTAAAGCCATTAAAATCACATTGTAGAATAGTTAATGAATGGAGAAATATTCATTATATGCTAAATGAAAGAAGCACAAATGATATAGCAGGTATGATGCACATGTTGTTAGTCTGTTCAGGCTACCAAAGCAGAATACTATGGACTGGGTGGCTTAAACAACAGAAATTTATTTCCCACAGTTCTGGATGCTGAGAAGTCCAAGATCAAGGTACCAGCCAATTTAGTTCCTGGTGAGAACTTTCTTCCTGGCTTGTGGAAGGCAATTACCTCCTCTCTGTGTTCTCACATGGGAGAGAGAAAGAGAGTAAAAACTTTGGTGCCTCTTCTTATAAGAATATTAATCCTATTGGATCAGGGCTCCATCCTTATGACTTCATTTAACATAATTACCTCCTAAAGGCCCTGTTTTCAGACATGGTCACATTGAGAGGTAGGGCTTCAACATACGAACGGGGAGGTATTGAGAATAGGGACAAACATGCAGCACATAGCAACGTGTGTGTTTGCAAATATACATCATGTGTTATAAGCACATGGAAAAAGACTTGGAGCAGATTTGTCAAAATATTAACAGTCTTTGCCTTTAGGTAGTAGGATTGGAGGTAATTTACATTTTTTCTTTCCTTGTGAGTTCCTGTCATTTCAAAATGTTCTGTGATGAATGTGTATTGTGTTTATTGGAGAAGGAAATGGCAACCCACTCCAGTATCCTTGCCTGGGAAATCCTGTGGGCAGAGGAGCCTGGCAGGCTACAGTCCATGGGGTCGCAAGAGTTGGACGCAACTTAGTGACTAAACAACCATCACCATTACATTTGTAATCAGAAAAAAAAACACTCTACATAGTACGTATGCTTTTAATCTCACTGCCATAGCACCAATCCTCGATGATCTGACCATGTGCAGCACAAAGGCAGGTCCTGGAATGCCTCTGAGCAATGTATGCACAGCACAGTAGGGATCAGAGATTTGCTGAAGTTCCCAGGGAGCCCGTAAAAGGTAATACAAAGACAAAGCTTTCACGGGATTTCAAGAAACAGCTACTTCTCCAGGACAGCCTTATTATAAATGGGATTTTCGAAGAATATGAAAGCCAAATAAGAATAACTAATGCTAGAGGGGCACTTTTAACTTTTCCAAAGCACACTCACGTTTATTAATTCATTTGATCTTCATAACAACTATGCAGGCAGGGCAGCTATTAGTATTCCTTTTTTAACAATGAAGACAGAAAGGTAGAGAGCAATTAAGAGGCAAACCCAGATCACATAATCAGCAGAGCAGGGCTGCACATTGGACCCAAGTCTCTGGCTCTGGGTCCAGAGTTCCTTCTCCTGCCTGTACCCTCTCGCTCACAGGACTCTTTCCATGGTAGAGCCTCATGGGAATTCTAGGATCTTTTCAGTTCCTATTGAAACAAAATTCCTCAGGTTTCTTGTGAAAAGAATGATGCCAAGTAGGGCTCTAAAAAATAATACAATTCAAAAGGCAAAATACAGCTTCCTTTCACCCAGACTGGAGGCTTTGCACCTATAATGTGGTAAATATATGATGGTTTCTGGGCTTTAGAAGGTGTCATCTTTTTCCACTAAGTATATGGTATTGCTCATTTGCGTTAAGACCTGGATAGGTAACAACTCTTTAGGAGTGAAGTGCAGTGAATGTTCCCCTGGCACAGTGCTTAGGGACAATGCTCACTTAATTCTAGGTTGAGTAACTAAATGTGCAATGTAAGATTACGCAGTCCTAACCTCTATCTTAATTAAGGGTTTCCTATCTAAGGACATTGTTTTGTACACTAGGTGACTTCACAGTTCTACCCAACGGCAGTATGAAAATATGAATTAATCATTTTTGCTTTAAATGCTCAAATATGGCAGTTTGGGAGATAGTTTAAAACTCTATTTTTAATGAACTGATTTAACTATAGATATTATAACTGCAAATAAAGCACATTTACAAAAAGCTGTTGTCTTTAGAATTGTAAATCTGGCAAGGTTTTTAGCAGTAGAGTCTTAGATAAATAAAAAGTTGCATCTTTTTAAACTGCGGGTGTTAATTGGGCTTTTCTTATCATCAAAAGGAGTTAAAAGCAGATGTTGATTTGAAATAACCCCTCATTGTGGTCCAAAGAGATGGCATTTTCTTTGATGCTCTTATTTGTTCTGATTTATTATCAACCAGATTTACCTGCTGGTCACATACTTATTCTGACTTGGAAATATCAACCAACAATAAGTAATTCAGGAGATAACTATTAGGAGAGAGGAAGGAGCCAACAAGAATGTCACAAACGCGTTTTGTCAGTGGACTCTAGTCGTGTCAAGGTGAGATAAACTAATCGTTTCACCTTGATGTGCTAAATTAAGTAGTGTGAAAAAATCAGAAGACAATGGTGAATAAAATGAGCTGAGTGAATAACTTGCTATTTCCTTGCATAAATACATTTTTTGTGATGATTAAAGCTTAGTGAATAAGTTCAGGAGTGGGGGCGGAGGAGGCAATTATTCCACACAACAGGAGAAAGCATCTGTAATTATTTCATGATAACTATTTAGAGTCAAACAGGGAAACTTATCAGAGGTTTGCGGCTGAATATTTATCTAGTAAGCCAGGAAAGGCAGAATTTGTCATTCTGGCTCAGAAAACTTGGGTTCAAATCCATCACTTTCAGAATGACCAAAAAATAGAAACGTGGTCATTGAAGAAAAGCTCATGTATAAAAAGAATAAATGGAAACACTGGAGGTGGTAGGGTTTGAGGCAAGCTGCTGAGGAATAAATGATAAGAAAGCCTGATCTCTTCTTCCTTTTGCGCTTCACTCTTTCCCCCTTAGTTCTTTCCACTTTGAGAACAACATTTATTGGACATTATACTAAGTTCAGGTACTGTGCCCATGGCCCTCGAGGCTGCTAATGAAGAATTCCTGCTCTCAGGGAATTTCAAGGAAGAAGATAATTTCATTAGGCGAATTCCTTTTTTAAAAAATTAATTAATTAGTTTTTGGCTACACTGGGTCTTCGTTGCTGCCTGCGGGCTTTCTCTAATTGCAGTGAGCAAGGGCTACTCTCTAGTTGGCGGTGCTCAGGCTTCTTATTGTGGTGATTAGGTGAAACAGTGGGAGATTTTGTTTTCTTGGGCTCCAAAATCACCGCAGATGGTGACTACAGACACAAAATTAAAAGACGCTTGCTTCTTGGAAGGAAAGTTATGACAAACCTAGACAGCACATTAAAAAGCAGAGACATCACTTTGCCAACAAATGTCCATTTGGTCAAAGCTATGGTTTTTCCAGTAGTCATGTAGGGATATGAGAGTTGGACCATAAAGAAGGCTCTGTGTGTAGAACTGATGCTTTTGAATTGTGGTGCTGGAGAAGACTCTTGAGAGTTCCTTGGACAGCAAGGAGATCAACCAATCAATCCTAAAGAAAGTCAGTCCTGAATATTCATTGAAAGGACTAATGCTGAAGCTACAGCTCTAATACTTTGGCCACCTGATGCGAAGAGCCGACTTGTTGGAAAAGACCCTGATGCTAGGAAAGATTGAGTGCAGCAGGAGAAGAGGGTGACAGAGGATGAGATGGTTGGATGGCATCACTGCCTCAGTAGACATGATTTAGAGCAAGCTCTGGGAGACAGTGAAAGACAGGGAGGCCTGGTGTGCTGCAGTCCATGGGGTAGCAAAGAGCCGAACATGACTTAGTGACTGAACAACAACAGCAAGGTGAATTCTTGCTTTAGTTAAGTGTTGCCCAATCAGAAGAGTTTCCACATCAGACTAGATATTAAAAGCATACTCAAAGGAAAAATACACAATGTTAATTAAAGTGTTACTGAGTGACAGCTCCCTTCTGGGATCGTCTGGTTTGTTGTTCAGTCACTCAGTGGTGTCCAACTCTTTGCTACTCCATGGACTGCAGCATGCCAGGCTCCCTTGTCCTTCACTATCTCCTGACGTTTGCTCAAACTCATGTCCATTGAATCGGTGATACCATCCAACCATCTCATCCTCTGTCACCCACTTCTCCTCCTGCCTTCAATCTTTCCCAGCATCAGGGTCTTTTCCAATGAGTCGGCTTTTTGCATCAGGTAACCAAAATATTGGAGCTGTAGTTTCAGCATCAGTCTTTCCAATGAATATTCAGGATTGATTTCCTTTAGAATTGACTGCTTTGATCTCTTTTCTGTCCAAGGGACTCTCAAGAGTCTCCTCTAACACTACAGTTCTAAAGCACTTAGGCACTCAGCCTTCTTTATGGTCCAACTCTCACATCCATACGTGACTACTGGAAAAACCATAGTTTTGACCAAACAGACTTTGTTGGCAAAGTGATGTCTCTTCTTTTTAATATGCTGTCTAACTTTGTCATAGCTTTCCTTCCAAGGATGAAGCGTCTTTTAATTCCATGGCAGCAGTCACTGTCTACAGTGATTTTGGAGCCTAAGAAAATAAAATCTGTCACTGCTTCCACTTTTTCCCCTTCTATTTGCCATGAAGTGATGGGACCAGATGTCATGATCTTAGTTTTTGAATGCTGAGTTTAACCCAACTTTTTCTCTCTCCTCTTTTACCCTCATCAAGAGGATCTTTAATCCCTCTTCACTTTCTGCTATTACAGTGGTATCATTTGCATATCTGAGGCTGTTGATATTTCTCCCAGAAATTTTTATTCCAGGTTGTGATTCATCCAACCAGGCATTTAGCATGATGTACTCTGCATAGATGGGGAAACAGTGGAAACAGTGTCAGAATTTATTTTGGGGGGCTCCAAAATCTCTGCAGATGGTGATTGCAGCCATGAAGTTAAAAGACGCTTACTCCTTGGAAGGAAAGTTATGACCAACCTAGATAGCATATTCAAAAGCAGAGACATTACTTTGCCAACAAAGGTCCGTCTAGTCAAGGCTATGGTTTTTCCAGTGGTCATGTATGGATGTGAGAGTTGGACTGTGAAGAAAGCTGAGCGCCAAAGAATTGATGCTTTTGAACTGTGGTGCTAGAGAAGACTCTTGAGAGTCCCTTGGACTGCAAGGAGATCCAACCAGTTCATTCTAAAGGAGATCAGTCCTGGGTGTTCTTTGGAAGGAATGATGCTAAAGCTGAAACTCCAATACTTTGGCCACCTCATACGAAGAGTTGACTCATTGGAAAAGACTCTGATGCTGGGAGGGATTGGGGGCAGGAGGAGAAGGGGACGACAAAGGATGAGATGGCTGGATGGCATCACCGACTCAATGGACATGAGTTTGAGTGAACTCAGGGAGTTGGTGATGGACAGGGAGGCCTGGCGTGCTGCAATTCATGGGGCTGCAAAGAGTCGGACACAACTGAGTGACTGAACTGAACTGAACTCTGCATATGGGCTTCCCTGATAGCTAAATTGGTAAAGAATCTGTCTGCAATCCGGGAGACCCTGGTTTGATTTCTGGGTCAGGAAGATCCCTTGGAGAAGGGATAGGCTACCCACTCCAGTGTTCTTGGGCTTCCCTTGTGGCTCAGCTGGTAAAGAATTCTCCTGCAATGTGGGAGACCTGGGTTTGATCCCTTGGTTGGGAAAATCCCCTGGAGAAGGGAAAGGCTACTCACTCCATTATTCTGGCCTGGGGAATTCCATGGACAGTCCATGGGGTCACAAAGAGCTGGACATGACTGAGGGACTTTCACTTCACTTCACTCTGCATATAGGGCTTCCCCAGTGGCTCAGTGGTTAAGAATCTGCCTGCAATGCAAGAGTCACAGGAGACCCAAATATGATCTGTGGGTTGGGAAGATCCCCTGGAGGAGGGCATGGCAACTCCTGCCAGTGTTCTTGCCTGGAGAATCCCATGGACAGAGGAGACTGGAGGGCTATAGTCCTTAGGGTTGCAAAGAGTTGGACGTGACTCAAACGACTTAGACATGTGCACGCTCTGCATATAAGTTAAATGAGCAGGGTGATGATATACAGCCTTGTCGTACTCCTTTCCCAATTTTGGACTGGTCAGTTCCGTGCCTGGTTCTCACCATTGCTTCTGGAGTCTCCTGAATCGCAGGCAAATTCTTTATCATCTGACCCAGCAGGGAAGCCCTGTCTAGTTTGTCTCTCCCTCAAATGCACATGTATGTGCATGTCTATGCACATGGGGACCCAGATGTGTAAGTATCAGCATGTGTGTGTGCATGCATGTACATCTGTACATGCATTTAGCACTTCATGGAATACTGCAAGTCCAAGGGCCTATGTCCAGGACCTTAACAATCCTACTTTTGCACCACTCTTCTATTTCTCAAGTTGGTGATTTTCCATTCGTAACAGAATGCATTTTTCCATTAAAATTGGGCAAAGTAGAGTTCGGTGCCAAACTTGTTAGCCCTTGGCTGTTGGTTGCAAGAGTTTGACCTCAGGTTTTCCCCTTAGTGCCATCTGATGTGTCATGACATTCTGCTGCTGCTGCTAAGTTGCTTCAGTCGTGTCTGACTCTGTGCAACCCCATAGACGGCAGCCCACCAGGCTTCACCCGTCCCTGGGATTCTCCAGGCAAGAACACTGGAGTGGGTTGCCATTGCCTTCTCCAATGCATGATAGTGAAGTCGCTCAGTCGTGTCCGACTCTTCGTGACCCCATGGACTGCAGCCCACCAGGCTCCTCCACCCATGGGATTTTCCAGGCAAGAGTACTGGAGTGGGGTGCCACTGCCTTCTCCAGTCATGACACTCTACTGAACCCAAAAGAGGGGGTGGACCAGGGCTGCACAGAAG
The DNA here is from genome assembly GCF_002263795.3 of Bos taurus. Lineage (NCBI taxonomy): Eukaryota > Metazoa > Chordata > Mammalia > Artiodactyla > Bovidae > Bos > Bos taurus. The sequence goes on from NC_037336.1 coordinate 50,774,840, forward strand.
AAAGTCTTCCTAGAGAAAGTGTTGTCTAAGTTAAGGACTGAAGGATGAGTAGGAGTTTGGCTGGGAAAAGACAGAGGGGAGGGAGCGCTTTTCAGGCAGAGGCCTGGGCAAGGGCTATTTTAGAGGTTCAAGAAAGGTATACATTGAAGGAACTTGTGTTAGTTGGCTAAGGCTGCCGTAACAAAATACTGCAGACTGGGTGGCTGCAACAACAGAAATTTATTTCCTCACAGTTCTGGAGGCTGGAAGTCCAAGATCAAAGGGCTGGCAAGGTTGGCTTCCTCTGAGGCCTCTCTGACTTGTAGTTGGCAGCCCTCCTGATGCCTCTTCAAGTGGTCTTTTCTCTGTGTGGTAGCATCCCCGGTGTCTTTTTTTGTGTCTAAATTTTCCCTTCTTATAAGGACAATAGTCAGGTTAGATTAGGACTATGCTGATAGTCTCATTTTAAGATAATCACATTTTTAAAGACCCTGTCTCCAAACACAATCACATCTGAGAAACGGGGAGTTATGGCTTCAACCTATGAATTTGGGGAGGGGAGACACAGTCCAACCTATAACAGAGCTTAAAGCAAAATTTAATATCATTTGACCATTTATGAAAAAGGAAGTACTTGCATGAATTCTACAAGCAAACCACAGTGTCAAATGCATCAGTATTTTGGGGAAACTCAAGAGAATGCATTGTTTCAAATGGCCCTTTGAGGCTTTCTCCTCTTCCTTCCAAATGGAACTGAAGACAACACTTTGCTCACATGAGTTGAAGAGCTGGGCTTGAAAAATCTCAGCAACTCGATAGGAGAAGTCCCAGGATTATTTTGTTAAACAAACAAATGGAAATCCTTGCTATTTATTTATTTACTTTTTTGTATTTGTCTTAAAATGATTTTATTGGAGTATAATTGCTTTCCAATGTTTTGTTAGTTTCTGCTATACAAGAAAGTGAATCAGCTATATGTATACATATATGTCCTCCCTCTTGAACCTTCCACCCACCTCTCAAGATCATCGCAGCACACCAAGCTGAGCTCCCTGTGTTGTACAGCAGCTTCCCACTCTCTATGAGGTCAATTCCAGACAATTCTTTCTGTCACTCAGGGTGAACTGACAACACTATGGTGAATGATTCTTGTCCCAGAATCTGGAGTGACATCAACACAAAAAGACCTGTTGAGCTAGGGTGGCACTGTGTAGAATCACTGTTATTAACATGAAAGGAAGTTCATGCATGTTTAGGGCATGTGTCTGTGTAAATTTGTCGTGAGAAAGGTCCTCACAGGTGAGGTTCAAGGCTTAGCAACACATGATTATGGTTTAGCTCTAAGAGAATGACCTCTGCCTATGCTGTCAAGAGCCTTGGATTCAAGAACAAGTTTTCCTGCTTTCTGTGATGCTTCCCAGGTGGCAGTAGTGGTAAAAATAAAAAAATAAAAAAGCCACCTGCCAAGGCCGGAGACACTGGAGAGGTAGGTTCGATCCTTGGATCAGGAAGATCCTCTGGAGGGGAGGACATGGCAGTTCACTCCAGTATCCTTGCCTGGAAAATACTATGGACAGAGGAGCCTGGGAGGCTACGATGCATAGGGTCACAAAGAGTTGGACACAACTAAAGTGACTCAGTACGCACCTGATGCTGGTGTCGCTCCTGACGCAGGCATTCTGTGGTTCTATACCCCTCCTCCATCAAGTCATGTCTGAAAGGGATCACAGCTAAAGAGGTAAGGCTGCAGTTACTCCTTGTCCACATCGCCAGTCATAAATGATGAGGCAGTGTCAGAAAGCCATCTTCCTGTGCCCCCAGCCCTGTGATCGTGAGGATAGAACTCTTAATGCGAGGACGCCTGCTTTTGTTTTCTGGGCCTCTAGGCACTAGGCAGTGAAACCGTGCAAAACTTGGAAAGCTCTTGTCTGCATGATTTATGGCTGGAGCCAGTTCTTTATTCCCTCACTTTTATAAGGACCAAATTCCGTTAGAAAACTGGGGGGGAAATCTGCCAATCCTGGGCTATTTTGGGGTTTCTTCATCATCTCTTGACCTTTGATTTGACAAGCCAAATAACAAAATGAAAAATGGGCTCTGTAGTGTTGACCATGATTGCAACCAGAGCAGGCGGGGGAAACAAAAAGTCACACCGTTTGGTGCAAAGGATTCCCAGCTAGCGGCAAAGGAGAAACTTGAGGATTTGTGCACAAAGTCCCAGTAAAGTAAATTATTTTAGGTATGACAAAGTATGCTTCTAATTTGCACCTATCTTTGTGGGATAGAAATGCAAGCTTAAGGAATTGTATGCCATTTTAAGTGGCCGTCTATATCAGGCACATCTCAAAGGGTAATTTTGATGTCCTTGGCTTCTATGAGAGCATGGCTATAATATAGCTGGTGTTACTAATATCCTTAAGCTAGTCCACAAAGCTAACATTTAAAAATTTTGCTTACCAATGATCCAGATGTTCTTTACTGAGTTGTAATTGTGTATGAACATCAAGGTATTTCAGTATTGTTGACGGTTTTCCATTCTTGCTATATATAAAATGTCTAAATTTGAAAGTGAAAGCAAAGTAATGAGGAAATTTGCAAAGCACAGAAATACATTCCCCTCGTTCCCTTCCTGAATTTTTCTTGCAGGTAAAGAAGAAGGTGCAATGCGCAAGTTAATCTATTTAAATGAAACTGTAGCTTTTTAAGCTTCGAGGAAAACTATTTTTCAGACATTTACATGCATAAACAATTGCCCTATGAAAGCTAAACTTAGTCATACAATCTACCTAGATCTTGAGAACATGCGCATACATTAAACCAGCTCAAAATTAATAAAACTCTCTAAATTATGCATGGCGCAGAGGGTGAAAAAGTTGATAACAGGAACTGCTGTCTGCCTGGTGCTATGAACTTGGTAATGCACAGAGAGCAAGCCTATGGCTATGCACTAGAGAAGATCATAATAAGGTATAATTGTTGCTTGCTCATTTGTTTGAACTCCAAAACTATATCAAATAACACTTAATTATACACATAGAATACCATTACAGCAAAGAACTCGCACTTGAATTGCTCAGCATAAGTGAGGACATTTAATATTATTTGGCTCCAATGGGTGCAAAAAAAGATACAAAGTAGCAGCTGCTAATTAATCTGCAGTTCTAGGTTTGCAACCTCAAAAGAAAATCTAAAGAATATTTCCTGGAGTTTGAATATGCAAAGTTTTAACAGCTCCATCTGGTGCCCTGCCCTCTGATTACCCAGAATGTTGGCTGGCAGTTTGAGGGACGCATTTGATAGCCGGCCAAGTTTAAAGGTCTATTGGAGGAAAAACAATGCCCACCCTTTAACAAGAGCGCCATTGTTCCTTAACCATGAAGCTCTCTGGCTTATTTGAATGTCAACAATTCAGAAAAGTTGATGTTTGGAGCCATCAAATAAAATGTTTTTGTGAAACAGTTTATTATTTCAGTGGTAATTATTTGAATCATTCATGGTAAAGGATGTTTGCTAATGAGAGCTTGGCACTGGAAATTCCAGAGAGACTGAATGCTCTTTGTGCTGACAAAAAGACCCAAATCACTGGAGAGCGACTGACTGGACAAATCATTCATCTATGCAAATGCCAGCCGAAATGGTCAGATGCATTTATTACCCTCCTCATTATAGTAAACAAGGCAGGAATCGTGACTGGCAGTTATCAACTTGCCCTGAAGTGTGATTTGTTCTCCTACCACTATTTAAATGAGAGGAAAAAAGGCATGCCACCAGGGGCTTCATTGGTTTATAAAAGAGTAAATGTCACATAGCCCAGTGCTTAAAGACTTTTGATTGACAAATGTTTTATTTGACATATCAAACAATGATGGTTTTCATATCAAATAGTCCATATTTGTTAGCAAAAATCTTAACCCCTTGAAGTTTGGCCAATGCTTTTAGCTCACTTCTGCCAAAGCTTAGAAACTAGAACACAGATGGCAAGTTACATTAAAGGCAATACCAAATATCTCTACACATAATGTGCAAAGACCTAAAAATACTCTGCATTGGGTGACAGAAATGACACAGTGTTTTATCACAACACATATAGTGTAAAATGTTCTTCTGAACTGATAATGCAAATTAAAGTGATGTTGACCTACTTGCACCTACTAAGTATTCTTCTGCTGTTTAGTGCAAGATAAGCTAAACATTAAAGAATTTATACAGCATATGTCACAGTGAAATCTAAATTGTCTGGTGTAACTCTTCTTAAATGTCACAACAATGTCACAACATACTCAGGGTTTCAGGGCTTATAGTTAAAGCCACAGTACCCTCATATAACCTCTAGTTCTCATGTGTTCAAAACTTTTCCCTTCTTGTTTCCTGGGACTTGAGTCTTGTGTGCATTTCCACCCAGCGAATATTTACAAGTATACCTCAAAACACCTGAAACCTGCCAGGCGGATATGTGAGCTTATGGAATCTGTAAATCCAGGTTGTGAGTTGACAAATGCCTCAGGATGGCCTGCTTTCGGGACTTTTAGGATGGTGTATTCTTCCATGTGCTTTCCTTCCTTTGTTGTTTTATTTTCAGCTGTCACCACCGCTGGCAGTGAGGGTCTCCTCTTTCTTAGAACCAAGATGGAACTGTTCATCTTGAAAAGCCAGGAAATAACTGCAATCACGAGAAGAGGTTCTAAACACACCCCAAACTGTGGTATGCTCTCCTTGCACAGAATACAACACTAAAATATCATTTGAGAATCAACTACTGGTTAGTGGTTTGCATTCCACTGTTTTTCAGTTGGGTAAACTGACACATTTTGTGACCTGTATATTATTACCTTAAACATAAAAATAAATTTAAGTCATTTTCATTGATATAATTTGAGCATCCCAATGAGTGTTTTATTTAAAGAAATAGTAGTGTTCTTCCCTTTAAATGTATGGTTGTAAAAGTAGACGTTCTCAAGTAAAATCATTCATGTCATCTTGGATCTAAACTTTCTCTACAGAAGTATTTCCACTTCTGTAAGGTGCAATCACAAAAAGAAAACATGATTATTAGGGGAGAACACTTTGTCCCCAAAGCTGCTGTTTCCTTCTATGTGGCGTGTGTGCTTAGTCATGTCCAACTCTTTGCTAACCTATGGACTGTAGCCCGCCAGACTTCTCTGTCCACGGGATTCTCCAGGCAAGAATACTGAAGTGGGTTGCCATTCCCTTCTCCAGGGGATCTTCCTGACTTGGAGATGGAGCCCACATCTCCTGCGTCTCCTGCATTGCAGTCAAATTCTTTACCGCTGAGCCATTTGGGAAGCTCTTGGCCTCTATCATCCCCATCACTTAGGGGTCTCTCTGGGTGATGCACTTGGGAAAAAACTGAGTTTCTTTCTCTGCTTATTGCTTTGGGGGTGAATCTCCTGGGGTGCATTTTCCTGGGCTGCCTGGAGAGTGCATGAGCTCTGACGTGCCCCTAGAGTGGGTGGGTTGGATCTCCAGCCCCTCCTGAGATTGAGTAAATCTTCCTCATAATTCAGGCTGTAGCATGAGGAAGCCCACTGTTGAGTTCATACATGAATGTTGTTGCCTTCAGTAGTTTTATCAGAAATGTTATCACCTTCCCCTGACTTCTTTTTTTCTTAATCAGTTTGGAACTGGAGGGAGGAGGGGAAATATGTTAATACTAAAGTGCAATAAAGGCCATTACATTAATAAGATTGGGGGAACATATTTCTTCTCAATGCAAGTGTACAAATGCGTTAGGAAAGCTTGGAATTCAGCTGACTGTTCAGAGAGGCTGGGGTTGAACAAAGAAAAGACAGGAACACGAGAGGCCCACAGGAAACTTTACTGAGGGGTGCTTGGACAGGATGGTGAGACAGGGAAGCCCCTCCCAGCAGGAAACTTCCCAAGATAGCAGCACAGAGAGTCCACCACCTACAGGGCACGAGGGCCAGAGGGGAAACCGGAGGGGCGCTTGGTGTCTAGTGATGCTCCTCAGCTTCCAGGCGGGGAGTTTCTGAGTCTGGGAGCTATGAAGGGCAACAGTGGTGTGAAGTCTTTTATAGTTACAGGCTTTGTCTTATTCATGGTTAGCAGATACTGGGTGCAGTTTTGTGGGGTGTGTAAAGTAGGTAGGCTCCAAATGGCTAAAAATACAGTTATGTGGACTCTATTTAAAGCAACTGGATGTGTGAGAATTTGAGTTTGGCGCCGGCTGGCTGATGGTCTGAGTCTGCAGTGAAGTCATAACTTTGGGGCCATTTTAGGTGAATGAGTAGGGGCTATATCTTGCTCATTGACATAACTCTGACTCCATTAGTGGAGACCTGGGTTCGATTCCTGGGTTGGGAAGATCCCCTGGAGAAGGGCATGGCAACCCACTCCAGTGTTCTTACCTGGAGAATCCCCACGGACAGAGGAACTTGGTGGGCTGCAGTCCATGGGATCGCAAAGAGTCGGACATGACTGAGCGACTAGGCACACAGCACACAGAGGTAAAAAATACCTCTTTAGGACTAATGCATTAGCCTTTGTTCTCTAATGCCCAGGAATGTCTCTGGGGGTGGGAGTTTGGGGCTCAGGTGGGAGTGCCTATAAAAGACCCAGAGTGAAGGCACTTTTCTCTTCAAATGAAGGCTACTCCTGAAGTCACACTAAGTCATGGCTGTGATTTCCCTTTTCTTCTTTCTGACTGGGAAGCTTCCTGAGGACAGGGACATTTAAACAGATGCCCCTTTTCAAGCTATGATTTTTGCTTGGCTTCCGTTAATGGCTGCAGTTCTTCTTTGACACAGAGATTTACATGTGTGAATTTGTCTAATCAAACCTGGGTTAGTCAAACCCTGCCTTTTGGTTTGGAGCTATCATAGCAATTTCTTGTTTGCAAGGAATAATTATAATCTTTGCCACAGAGCTTTCAGCAAAGAAATGGTTTCATCTTGTCTGACAATCACTGCTGATTGCTTGATGCTATGTGTTATATGATGTTGCTGTTCTAGTTTGCTCCCCAAATCCCACCCTCATTTTCCAACTACAAGTTTGTCTTCATCCAGTTGATTCTGCCTTTTGAAATTCTGCCTCCTGAAATGTTAGCCTGGTCATCTCTTCATGATAAGGCTATGGCAGCCTTGTTTATGTTGTCTTTATGCTTTGCCATGTTTGTTTTATAATCAGGAAAAGACTGTAAATGTACACATAGAAAATATGCAGATTCAAATGATCTCATCAGTTGCTTTCTGGTTTCCCTTTTTTTGCTACTGAACTAGGAAAGAGAGAGAGAGAGGTATAATTTCTATACAATGTTGTGTTAGTTTCTGTTGTACAATGAAGTGAAGCAGCTATATGTATACACATATCCCTTTCCTCTCGGACTCCCTCACCTGCATTCTACCTATCTTAAGTCATCACAGAACTGAGCTGAGCTGAGCTCCCTGTGCTGTACAGCAGGTTCCCACCTGCTATCTATTTTATGCATGGTAGTGGATTTATGTGAAACCTGATCTCCCCATTCATCTTACCCTCTCCTTACCCCACTGCATCCACATGTTCGTTCTTTACATTTGCCTCTCTACTACTCCCTGGAACTAAATTCATCTGTACCATATATTTTTATCTCTGTTGATTTTACTTTCAAACTTGTGACTCTTCTTGTCAGTGCAAGATGGTTGCCAAATGCCCTTGGCTACAAGATTTCTGGCTCATGCCTACTCCGGAAAGTGTGGGAGTATTTTTTCCAATGCTGTCCTTTAAACTCCTGACATTTATTTTGATTAGACCAGTTTATATTATGAGCTTGCCTTTGAACCAATCACAGTGATTATGAAGTTTGCCATTTTGATTGGATTACACCTGGGTCTACCCCTTAGGGGTCTTCTCTAACCCGTGACAGTGAGAGCTAAGTGTGGAGAAGGGGTGCATCACTAATTAAAAATTATCCAGGCAGGGTAACAACAAATGTCCACTCTGTCTTTCTGGCCATCTCCATGGGAAGTGACCAAAAGAAGAGTTACTAAAGTCACAATGTTGATAGTAGTCTTAGGACTCTCTCAGCAAATATCTGAAACACCTTTCTTGTGTTGGCTACATAGATTTTCATCATGGAGACTTTTGAAAATGATTTAATTTTCCATAAATTTCATATTGTTTAGCATAGAGCACCCTTGAGTTCACTACAGTTTATTTCCTTTTAGCCTTTGAAGTATATGAATACATATATGATCAGCCTAACTTATCTTTGGAGGGCTAAATAACAATGATAAAAATGGTAATTATCAATGGTAGTAAACTCTTTAGACTACAGCAATGATTTCTCCATCATACTTATATTTTTGTTGGAGTGTGGTTGCTTTTCAGTGTTGTGTTGGTTTATGCTGTACAGCAAAATGAATCAGGCAAATGTATACATATACCTCCTCTTCCTTGTATTTCCTTCTCATTTAGACCACCACAGAGCACTGAGTAGAGTTCCCCATGCCATACAGGTCCCACCTTACTTATATTGTCCAATAAATTATGATAGAAATTTTATGTCACATTTGGAATATTTAGCTAAAATTTTTGACAAGAGAAGGAAATACTTAAATTATTACTATATTAAATTTAATGAGATTAATGCTTAGAAAATGTGGTGTATGTATTCTAGATGACTCTGGGACTAAATTAAAAAGTAACAATTTATTAAAACACATATAAAGTTCTGTAAATCATAGACACCTGCTAAATCAACTATTGATAGACCCATAGTAAGAGAGAGACTGACTATCCAAAAAGATAATGGCCAGGTTATAAATACAAATAAAACTCAGACCCCAAAATCTGCAGCAACCAGAGCAGGAAACCAATACATTATCTGCAGTAACTAGTCTATGAAACCAGCCCACTGTAAGTTAGGCTTGTACTCAGACCACTATCTCCAGTAACCAACCCAGAAAGCCAAACGCTAACCTCTGTAATGAAATGGCTGGGGCGTGATTAATAACTGACTTCCCCAATAGCTTCCCCAATTGTTGTCCCTACTCTCAAATGAAGATCAACCAGAGAAATATATACTCTTAACCAATCTCACAGGATTTTGAAGCCCCCTGAGGTTTCCCATGCCAACAGTCTTCAGTCAAGGCATACCTGAAAGTTCTTTCCTTTTGTGCTATAAAGTTTTCCCACTCCTCTGCCTGCCTTTGCCTCTCTGCCAGAATGTAAATAATGGTGGCTGACTCTCTTGGTATATAACAAGTTTTTGCATAATTATCCTCTGTGCTCATTTGAATGGTCTTAGTTTTTCCCCACAACAGTTATCTGAGACGTCACACAATTAATGAATGCATGTATCCTTTAGTGTTTGTTAAGCACGCAAGGAAAACTGTAATGCTGCCCACTTAACATTTATTAGCTGCATAGTATCAGTTATTTAAAAAATATTTATTACTTCTATCAGGGTCTTCATCTTGGCATCTCTATTTTATAAATGGAACAATTTAAAACTGCTAAATTGAGTAACCTATAATAACTAAAAGGCAGACTAAGAATTCGAACTTGACATTTTCGTTTCACAACTTATCTTTAAACAAACATATAATAGGGATTGTAAGAGAAAAATATAGCTAGAACTAGATTTAATTTTTTTTTTTAAATCAAAATCCGAGGAGAGACAAGATTGAAGTTTATAAAATAAAGAGAAGTATGTTTACCAGGAGCATCCTTTGATATTTGAAAGACAACGTAAGGCAAATGAAAGAAATCGCTATTTTATTTGGCTGGTATGAAGCATATTTCTTAGTTGCTGTGTTCTTTGCACTGGGAAAGGATAATAGGTAAGTGGAAGAATTGTGTACTTAAATGAAAACCAAAGGCCCAGTTCCTGTCCCAGGACTGATCTTGTCTACCTGAGTAACCATGGTCAAGAAACTTCACCTCTCTGGACCTCAATTTCCTCATCTTCTGAAATGAGGTTTCTAACCTCCATCTGCCAGTCTATCGTAAGAATTAAATGAGATAACGTGTGGCATCTGATCCATATTGGTTTCTTTTTTCCTTTCTGTTCATAGTGCTGTCACTCTCAGAATCATAGCTGTACATTGATCGTATAGTATCATCTTTATTGACTTGCCAGTCATCCTTTCTGGATTGTACTCCTCTAAGATAAGCATGGAGTCTTACTCATCATCTCTGTACAACCAGTGCCTGATGTGATACAAACACTCTGCTAGTCAAGGGCTAGTCAAATACAGGTGAATGTGTGATGTGTGATCTGGGACTTCAGGAAGCATATATATATGCTTCCTGAAGTCCCAGATCACTTAGAGAGAGAAAGTAACCTTTATATATATATATATATATATATATATATATATATATATATATATATATATATATATATAAACCTCTTTATATATGTATATATATGTATATATACAAAGAGTAACATGCATGATTGAATGACTAAAAGAATGAGACAAGATAACAAATACTTAAGGGATAAAATGTGTGGCACTGAGTACATTAAAAAAAAAAAAGTGAAGTTAGGGAACACATAATTGAGAATGAATGAACCATGAGGTAGATCTTGGCAAAGAAGAGGAATTGTGGGGCCAATTTCTTAAAAAAATGAAGTACAATTGTTGTACAAAATTATATGTTACAGGGGTACAATATAGTGATTCACAGTTTTAAAGGTTACACTGCATTTATAGTTATTATAAAATATTAGCTGTATTCCCTATGTTGTATATGTCCTTGTAGCTTATTTTATACCTAGTACTTTGTACCTCTCAGTCCGCCACCCTTATCTGGCCCCTCCTTGCTACCCTCTCCCCACTGATAGCCAGTAGTTTGTGCTCTGATCTGCTTATGTTTTGTTATAGTCACTAGTTTGTTGTATTTTTTATATTCCACATATAAATGATATCATACAGTGGTTGTCTTTCTCTGAGGGCATAATGCCCTCTAAGTTCATCCATGTTGGTGTGCAAAGAAGAGGATTTTACTACTAAAAGAAAGGTGCAAAATGTAATGCAAGAGCAAATGCGCATGCATAGAGGTAAAAAGAGACAAAATGTCTTGGAGGAATGGTGAAATGTGATATTAACAAGCAGACTAGCCATTAGGGACTGAAAAAAAAGATTGCATAGTTATAGCCAGATCACATGGGGCCTTCAGTTTGTCAACAGGTGTATTTCTGAGTACCTATCCATACCTATGGTTGCAACAGCCTACAGACTCTGCTAAACCCCCTACACCCCAATGCTTGCTGTTTCTTGAACATTCTAAGCACCATCCTGTATTAAGGCCTTTGCTTTTGTTGTTTCCTCTGCCTGAAATATTCTTTCCCCAGACATCTTTTTGGCTGTTTCCCTCACATCCTTCAGGTTTATGCTGTGTCACCACCTCCATGAGGCCCACCTTGATCTCCATATTTAATACAGCAACTCCTCCACCCTGCTTCTTTTCCTAAATCCTCCAGAGCCTCCTCTGCACTTTCTTATTCTCAAAGCTCTAATCATCTCCTCACATACCATAGATTAATTTATTTATTATGCTTATTGTTTTATATCCTTACTCAAGGGTAAACTTTATGAGTAAAAGGTCTTTGTTTTGTTCACAGATGTAGGCCAAGTGTCTGGCACACAGTATCCCCTCAATAAGGACTCACTGAATGAATAAATGAAGAAGTGGAAAATATCCAATTTTACTACAATGAAAACAAGATTGAGGATTCAAATTGAAGTAAATCCTTTGCCAACCAATGTTAGGAATATTGATGTTTTAGCTTCCCAGTTTAGTATTCTGACCACTTTGGTAATACATTCTCAAACCTAAACAGAATTTCAGTATTTACTGAAAGTCACTTGAACTCTATAGAGGTAAGGGTAAAAACAGAAGGTAATGGAAGGTAATGGTGGCTCAGCGGTAAAGGATCTGCCTGCCACTGTAGGAGACGAGGGTTCAATCCCTGGGTTGGGAAGATCCCCTGAAGAAGGAAATAGGTACCTACTGCAATATTCTCGCCTGGGAAATCCCATGGACAGATGAGCTTGGTGGGCTACAATCCATGGGGTCGCAAAGAGTCGGACATGACTTAGCAACTAAACAATGCTGGGTGAAGAGCCCGAGACTTCACACTGCATTAGTTGATGCAGAACAGGAAACTGCATCAGTGAACTTTGTTTCAAGAATGTATTAAGAAAGCCTGGAGTCTTAATTCCTTTCCTCAGGAACGCAGAAAGGTCAGGAAACTGACAGAAGTTTTTGATCTCCCAGATGAAGTTTCCAAATGTTTTTCAGATATTTAAATGTGGATAAAAGGTCAAACTTCTCGAACAATAAGTTACAATCGGAACTTGGTGCGTTGAACAGTTATACAAACTAAATCACCATTCATCAGGGAGCAAGAGTAATGAAGAAACAAAACTATGGCACTTAAACCTTGTTGGCACAAATGGCAATTTGGCAGTCAGCTCAATTCTGGACAAGAAAACTTATTTTCCCAATGATAATGGTTGTTGTAAGTATAATGAGACTTTTGTGCCAAATGGAAAAATAATTTAGTCATACAATGAAAATTCAAATTGAAGTTTCTTATTAAAATTAATAATACTATTTATTCCTGTCATATGACACTGGTACTTTACCCAGGAATTAAAGTTGGAAGACAGGAGTCATCTTAGCTCTTCCCCATCTTCCCCCATCATACATTGTATTCTATTAACCAATCAACAGACTTCGTAAGTTTTCTTTTATTTTAGATTCCACATATAAGTGAGATCACACAGTGTTTCTCTTCTGTCTGACTTATTTCATTTAGCACGATGCCCTCAAGGTCCACTCATGTTGTTGCAAATGGCAATATTTCATTCTTTTTTAGTGCTCAATTTTGATGGTGACTGCTTGCTCCTTGGAAGGAAAGCTATGACAAACCTAGAAAGAGTATTAAAAAGCAGGGACATCACTTTACCAAGAAAGGTCCGTGTAGTCAAAGCTATGGTTTTTCTGGTAGTCATGTATGGATGTGAGAGTTAGAGTGTAAAGAAGGCTGAGCACCAAAGAATTGATGCTGTCAAAATATGGTGCTGGAGAAGACTCTTGAGAGTCTCTTGGACTGCAAGGAGATAAAATCAGTCAATCCTAAAAGAAATCAGCCTGAATATTCATTGGAAGGACTGTTGCTGAAGCTGAAGCTCCAATACTTTGGCCACCTGATGTGAAGAACTGATTCATTAGAAAACATCCTTATGCTGGGAAAGATTGAAAGCAAAAGGAGAAGGGGGTAACAGAGGATAAGATGGTTAGATAACATCATGGACTCAATGGACATGAATTTGAGCAAACTCTGAGAGATAGTGGAGGACAGAGGTGCCTGGTGTGCTACAGTCCATGGGGTCACAAAAAGTCGGACACGACTTAGTGACCAAGCGACAGTAACAACAATATATTTATATGCAAGGCTATGGTTTTTCCAGTGGTCATGTATGGATGTGAGAGTTGGACTATAAAGAAAGCTGAGTGCCAAAGAATTGATGCTTTTGAACTGTGGTGTTGGAGAAGACTCTTGAGAGTCCCTTGGACTGCAAGGAGATCCAACCAGTCCATCCTAAAGGAGATCAGCCCTGGGTGTTCAATTAGAAGGACTGATGTTGAAGCTGAAACTCCAATACTTTGGCCACCTGATGCGAAGAGCTGACTCATTTGAAAAGACCCTGATGCTGGGAAAAGATTGAAGGTGTGAGGAGAAGGGGAGGACAGAGGATGAGATGGTTGGATGGCATTACCAATTTGATGGACATGGGTTTGGGTAGACTCCGGGAGTTAATGATGGACAGGGAGGCCTGGCGTGCTACGGTTCATGGGGTCACAAAGAGTCGAACATGACTGAGTGACTGAACTGAACTGATACATTATATTATCAACAATATATGTATATATACATTATACTATACAATATAATGATTATATGTGTGTGTATGTATGTGTATAAACTTTCCTGGTGGCTTAGTGGTAAAGGGTCTGCCTGCCAATGCAGGAGATACAAGAGATGTGGGTTTGATCCCTGGGTTGGAAAGATCCCCTTGGGAAGGACATGGCAACCTATTCCAGTATTCTTTCCTGGAGAATCCCATGGACAGAGGAGTCTGGCTGGCTACAGTCCATGTGGTCACAAAGAGTCAGACATGACTGAGGACATTCACTATATGTATATGTATATGTATATATATATATATGTAAAATCACTTTTTCTCTCTCCATTCATTCATAGATAATGAACACTTAGGTTACTTCCATGCCTTGGCTATTGTAAATAATGTTGCAATAACATGAGGATGCACATATTTTTTCAAGTTAGTGTTTTCTTTACTTCAGATAGATACCCAGAAGTGGAGTTGCTGGATGACATGGTAGTTCTATTTTTAATTTTTGAGGAATCTCCATACTGTTTTCCATAGTGGCTGCACCAATTTACACTTCCATCTACAGTGTTCCAGAGTTCTCTTTTCTCCATATTCTCCCCAACATTTGTTCTTTGTAGAATTTTTGATAATATTCAAAGAGAAGGGGGCGACAGAGCATGAGATTGTTAGATAACAGCGTGGACTCAATGAACATGAATTTGAGCAAACCCTGGGAGATAGTGGAGGACAGAGGAGACAATTGCATAGGCAATATCTCATTGTCCTTTTGATTTGTATTTCCTGATGCCTAGTGATGTTGGGCAGGGTTTCACAGGGGGCTCAGTGGTAAGGAATCTGCCTGCCAAGCAGTAGACATAGGTTCAATCCCTGGGTTGGGAAGATCCCCTGGAGAAGGGAATGGCTACCCACTTCAGTATTCTTGCCTGGAGAATCTCCATGGACATAGGAGCCTGGTGGACTATAGTCCATGGGGTTGTAGAAAGTCAGATATGACCGAGCGACTAAACAACAGGAGCGACAGGAATGTTTGAAAACAGCCCATGTTTTCTTCTAGGAGTTGTTATGGTTTCAAGTTAGTGATTTTTCTTTCCTTTCCTTTTATCACGGCTACACTCTAACTGGGGTCTCTGGCTTTTGTTTCTTGTTTAACCAGGGCCTGTGACTTGTGGCTTTCAGAATAATCTTCTTAAAATTCCTATTCCAACATTCAACTTAATAAAGATGTGTTAGCCCCTTCTAAGTGTAGTCCACCATGCTAGGTGTTACTTCTTTGTATTTCCTACTAGCGAATTTCGGACTAGTGGATTCTCCATCCTTCTCTCATTCAGCCTGGAATATGGGCATCTTGTCAGCTTCTTTCCAGCACATGTCAGTTTTGTCTGAATATCTCTTACCCCAAATCCTTTCCATCCCCACTGATACTATCTTAATCCATTCAGTTTTGCCTTAATTAATGCACTAATCTCCTAAATTGGCATGCATTCTTGTTTCCCTCAATCCTCATTGTGTGCAGAGCAATATTTTAAAAATATAAATATTAGTCTGCCATGGCCCTTGTAAATTTCTTCAATAGCTTCCCATTAACTCCAGGATAAATCCAGCCTTCTTAACATGCATGCATTATGTTTCTTGCTTTGGCCTTGTCTAAAGTTGATATGTTGAGAGTGGGTCCTTAGGTGTTTTTATGAGGGGCATCATTCTCATCTCCTCTCTGTGTCCCAGACCCAAACATTCTGGCTAAGAGAGAGATGGAGCATTGCTAGCCCAGAGCACATGCTTCCTTCTATAGCATCACATCCTGGCCTTACAAAGAACTGTCACTTTTCTAAAGTAGTCTAGTTATAAGATTAATATTTTACTGAATTCCAGAGTAGGAACTGAGAGCAGGTTCTTTTCCTCTAACCAAATGGATTCTCTAAGAACTGCACCTCACCAATGCCAGAGCAAACTCAGACAAGTTTCAGTGCTTCTTTCCAGCCTCCCTCAGACCCCATGAGTAGGGAGGGGCTGCATTTTCAGCCCAGAGAACAGTAGAGGGTTTTATTTTTCATGTCTCCAGGCAAGATGCCGTACTAGCTAGAGGTGATGGTGAGAAAAGAGATTGAAGTAGCATCATCCCAGGAACGATGAAAATGCCCCTTCTGAGCAGAGCCAGTGGGCATCGCCTGTTACTTAAGGATGTCTGGATGAAAATCGCAGTGTTTACACTCTTCTCATGCTAATTGGGTGCAGAACATGTTCTTTTTTTTTTTTTAAGTCAACCTGTATGACTGGTGTCCAGTATAAACCCTAAACACCAAGATTCAGTAGACATGCTTTTTTGGGAAACATTTTGTATGTGTTGTCAAATATCATTGCTGGGAAAGTTAAGTGTGTCCTTGTGCAATTCCACTGGAATGAGACATTTAGAAAATTGTGCCTGGTGTTTCCTGGACTTCACCCTATGCACCTTTACCCTTTTCTTGTCTTCTTTATATTTTCTGTGTAATAAATCATAAGCATGAGTACAACGCTTTCTTGAGACCTTTCAGCAAGACATTCACCCTGACAGTAGTCTTGGAACTTGTGACATGGCTGCCTAGGCATAGAAACCACCAAAGGGTATTTTTAAAAAGTAATCACATGTATATTGTTACCCTGCTTATTTAACTTATATGCAGAGTTGCTGCTGCTGCTAAGTCGCTTCAGTCGTGTCCAACTCTGTGCGACCCCATAGACAGCAGCCCACCAGGCTCCTGTCCATGGGATTCTCCAGGCAAGAACACTGGAGTGGGTTGCCATTGCCTTCTCCAATGCAGAGTACATCATGAGAAATGCTGGACTGGATGAAGCACAAGCTGAAATCAAGATTTCCGGGACAAATATCAATAACCTTAGATATGCAGATGACACCACCCTTATGGCAGAAAGCAAAGAACTAAAGAGCCTCTTAATGAAAGTGAAAGAGGAGAGTGAAAAAGTTGGCTTAAAACTCAACATTCAGAAAACTTAAATCATGGCATTGGGTCCTATCACTTCATGGAAAATAGATGGGGAAACAATGGAAACAGACTTTATTTTTCTGGGCTCCAAAATCACTGCAGATGGTGACTGCAGCCATGAAATTAAAAGACGCTTGCTCCTTGGAAGAAAAGTTATGACCAACCTAGACAGCATATTAAAAAGCAAAGACAGACACCTTTGCCAACAAAGGTCTGTCTAGTCAAAGCTTTCGTTTTTCCAGTAGTCATGTATGGATGTGAGAGTTGGACTATAAAGAAAGCTGAGTGCCAAAGAATTGATGCTTTTGAACTGTGTTGGAGAAGACTTTTGAGAGTCCCTTGGACTGCCAGGAGATCCAACCAGTCCATCCTAAAGGAAATCAGTCCTGAATATTCACTGGAAGGACTGATGCTGAAGCTGAAACTCCAATACTTTGGCCACCTGATGCAAAGAACTGACTCATTTGAAAAGACCCTGATGCTGGGAAAGATTGAAGACTGGAGGAGAAGGGGACGACAGAGGATGAGATGGTTGGATGGCATTACCTACTCAATGGACATGAATTTGAGTAAGCTCCAGGAGTTGGTAATGGACAGGGAAGCCTGTTGTCCTGCAGGGAAGCCCTGCAGTCCATGGGGTCTCAAAGAGTCAGACACGACTGAATGACTGAACTGAACTGAATCATATGTTTAGTTCAAGCATCATCTTTTCATTTAAATTTATTGCATATGTAAACAATTTTCATCACCTCTTATAGTTTAATGCCTGGTTCATGGGTCCCCCTCAAAGGCTGTCTTTGCTTCACATACAGTCTTTTCCCCAATTAGCAGTGGCCACAGTGAAAGTTTGTTTTCACATGAAGTTGAAGCACATCTCATCCCAGCTTTTAAAGGGAGAAAAAAACAAAGCAAAACAAAGCAGTTCAGGAGACTTTTTTTTTAGAAGCGGGCAAAGTACACTGTAGACCCCGCAGTCTTCATGGGCTTGTGTAGCATGATCAGTAAGTACCTCCCTCTTCCTTCATCCTACGAATTGTATGATGAACTCAGCTATAAATAAATATCCCAGACTATAGCACATCCCCAGTGTGGTTCCAGGTATGATGAAGGTAACATATTTCTGTCCTGCCCCAGTTTGGATGCTCTTTTTATATTGAGCTGGATCACTGAATTTTTTTTTCCTCTCTCCCCCACTGATCAGGTCTTCAGTCATCTATGTTAAATGAGCACTTCTCTACACCAGATCTGTGATGCCAGTTCCAGAGAATGAATAGACTTCGCATTAGCAGTTGCTTCATCAATTATATTTTTTCCTGACATCATTTCTTGAAATGCCTGCTGTGGCTGCCTGCTTTTCCAGGAGTGGGGCTTTCATACCTGTGCAGTGCTCTCTGCTCCCTGCCTTGCCTCCCTGTGGTCTGTCTATTCCTACTCTGGTTCAGGGCAGTTACGTGGGAAGCACTTTACATCTCATGCTACATTTCTCGGGGGAGGGAGTAGCCAGAATTGGACTGAAACAGGCTCTGCACAAAATGTATGGCGTTTATGATACCTTGTGGCATCTCAGGGGTTTATTGTTTAACCATTTCATACCCATTTTAAGAGTAGGTGATAGTTACACTAAAAATGGATTGTCTGCATTTTCCTAGTTTAAGTGTATCAAAATAAATGCTCTTTTTTCATTACAGGACTATAATATGATTTTCCTCTTTTGATCTATTAATACATTTTTTACTATTGAACTATCCTTGCATTTTTAAAATTAACTTTGCTAGGTCATTCTGTAACATTTAAAAATATTAAAGTAAACGGGCTTATCTTTTACTTAAGAGTTTTGTGTCAGTTCTTTTAAGGGCAGTTGGTTTGAAGTTTGTATTCTCCTTGTTAGAATGGATGCTAACTTCATATGAGGGAGAGAAACAGTTTCTTTCTTTATCTATGTTCTGGACCAGTTTATATAACATGGAAAAAATTTGTTCCTGGAAAGTTTGAAATAATTCATCTGTAAAACCATCTGCGTCCTGCACATTTTTGAGGAGTAGTTCTGTGACAACTTTATTTTTTTCATGAAAATTGATTTATTTAGATTTTCTACCTCGTCAAGGGCCAATTTTGGTAATTTATATTTTCTTAGACTACTGTTCATTTCTTTCTGATTTTATTATTATAGAGATGTGCAAAGCATTTTCTTGGAGTTCTTTTAATATCCTTTCTGTTCTCTTTTTCATTTCTATCTTTGTGTAGGGGCATTTCTGGCAGCATAATTGCTTCTTGTATGATTGTTACGAGTCAAGTCATTTTTAGATAAATTCTTTAGATAAAGTCCTGTAGAGAACAGTGTTAAGAATTAGAGCTCTGGCTCTAATCGTACTATACAATGTTCATCATAAAAGTAAAGGCAAGGAAATTACAAAATATAGGTAATTAGAAGCAAATATTTATAACTCCATAAAACAAATATTTAGAATAAAATATATATTGCATATATCTCTTTTTGAGAATTTTTCTCTGTGGAATTATACTAGTTAAGTGTTCTTAAAATGAATTCAGAAAGTTTGGATTGAGATTGCTTTTCTCTGTTTCTTGAAAATTTCCTTGAATCAAAATACAGGTGCTTTTTGTTGATCAGAGTAAGATCTTCTGCCTTGAGAATTCCATTGTGCAGAGTTTTTGAACAGGAAATTCTGGACAGTAGAGTTATTTTCATGATAATTCTATATGACTGATCATAGGGTACAAGGGGTAGAGATGAATCTGGAGAGAGAGGCAGAGAGCTTATTATGATGTATCCTGTACGTTATGTACCATCTACAAAAATTTGGGGCTAGATCCTTATAGGCAATGGAGAGCCATTGAAAAGTTTTAACCATTAGTGTAAATGATCATATTGCATTTTATAAATATAACTCTGTTAATGTGAGACATGGATTAGAAGGAAGAAAACATGAAGGCAGAGATATGAGTTATGAAGTAAGTTAGAAGGCAGAAGGGATAGATGCAAACAATATTTAAAAGATGAAATGGCAAGTCTTAAAGACCAATTGAATGTGAAAAGTAGAGTAAAAGATGATATTTTTAGATGGGTTTCCAGATCACCCATGGCCTGAGTGATTGGGTAAATGATGGCATCATTTGTTAAGGTAATTTGGAAAAGGAACAGATGTTAGTGGGAAGATAATAAATCACTTTGCACATATTGAATGTTCAGTGAATGTTCTACGGAACCTTCAAGAAGAGCTATGTGTGGGAGCCAGCTGTAAAAACTAGTCTAAAATTCAGCAGAGAGGTTTGAGTTGGATCATGAATTTTGGCACGATCAGAATACACTAACCAAAGGTATGAGATGAGTTTGCCTAAAGACTGTTTTGTGGAAGAATGAAGAGGGCCCAGGACCAAATCCTGGGAAATACCAAATTTAAAAACAGTTATATTTAAATATAATATTTCTCCACTCCCTTCCCACATTAGGTCCTCTCTTCTGATGAATATATTTTCAAATTCTGGGGCTCAAAATTTTGAGTCATACCCCCTACTCTCCTCTTGAGTCCCCTCTCATTAAGTGTCTCCTCTCTGTCCCTAACTCTCCATTCTCTCGGCCCCTTCCCTAGGGCCCTAGCATCAGCCACCTGGCAAGAGCCCTCCAGATATCAAAAGCTCTTTTACCTGAGATCGTTTGGGTCAATGGCTTGTCAATGTTGTTTTTAAGTCTGTTTAAGGAATTATAAAAATACAAACATTCATATACCTTAAGAACCTATAAATTTACACTCATTCATCTTTTGATGTAGCCATGATATTTTCCTGACTGTTGATCCATTTATTGCTGTTCTTTATTATCCTCTTGAAGCCATATTCATAGTGAATACTAATAACAGTAATAATAAGTCTTTTTTGTAACACTTTCAATGTAGCAGAATCTTTTTATACCCTTTTAACTCAATCCTTACTGCAGTCTATGAGGTAGGTACTATTATAACCCTATTTTACAGATAAGGAAACTGAGGCACATAAAGGTTTATGCAAATTACCCAAAGTCATAGACGACAAATGGTAGAATTGGAATTGGATTTACTAAGTTTAGCTCTGTAGGTGCTTGATTACTGTGCTGTATTCCGAAAGTGGAAAACTCTTACAAAGTAACTTGACTATAGAATCTTTCTTGATGTTCATTTCCACTGGTCCCTGCCCAGTCTTTTACCTGTCTCAGCCACCCTTAATCCTACAGTGTTTATTACACTCTTCAGTTCAGTTCAGTCGCTCAGTCGTGTCCAACTCTTTGCGACCCCATGAATCGCAGCATGCCAGGCCTCCCTGTCCATCACCAACTCGCCGAGTTCACTCAAACTCATGTCCATCGAGTCAGTGATGCCATCCAGCCATCTTATCCTCTGTTGTCCCCTTCTCCTCCTGCCCCCAATCCCTCCCAGCATCAGAATCTTTTCCAATGAGTCAACTCTTTGCATCAGATGGCCAAAGTATTGGAGTTTCAGCTTTAGCATCATTCCTTCCAAAGACATCCCAGGGCTGATCTCCTTCAGAATGGACTGGTTGGATCTCCTTGCAGTCCAAGGGACTCTCAAGAGTCTTCTCCAACACCACAGTTCAGAAGCATCAATTCTTTGGTGCTCAGCTTTGTTCACAGTCCAACTCTCACATCCATACATGACCACTGGAAAAATCATAGCCTTGACTAGACGGACCTTTGTTGGCAAAGTAATGTCTCTGCTTTTGAATATGTTATCTAGGTAGGTCATAACTTTCCTTCCAAGGAGTAAGTGTATTTTAATTTCATGGCTGCAATCACCATCTGCAGTGATCTTTCCCAAAGCAGGTAGTTTTGTTTTCACAGAAACAACCACTCTCTTTCATTTTGCACTCGGTTAACTTTGTCTTAAAGTATTTAATTAAATAATGCAATAGCAATTAAAGTTCACACACATTTAGTAGCAAACATCCTGACTCTTGGTCAGCAGGCAACTTATCTGGAAGGAGGAGGAAGAATACAAGGGCATGTTAGAATATGTCTTCCTGGCCTCAGCATCCAGAGATTTGAGAAACAGCATTGACAGCAGGCTTAATGAGGTGTTTCAGTTAACAGGGGTCAGTTAAGAGAACTTCTACTTTTTCTCAATTTCCAGTCTCTTGCCATTCTGATCCGTTCTGCTCAGGGCTTTCATTCTGAGTCATTTTTCTGAATGGTTATGTTGCTTTCTCGATCAAAAATATGCAGCCATTTCTCCAATGCCATGAAACAAAGTCCTGAGTCCATCAGAAAACCTAAATACTCAGCATGGCATTTAAAATCCTCAGTGATTTATCCCAAACCATCTCTCTAAATACATTTTCCTCTTCCATGCGCCAGAAATACTAACCTATATTGAGCTTGGATTTTGAAAACTCATAATCAATTTTATTAATAATTCCCTTAAGCAGAGTCAGGGCTTCCCCAGTGGCTCAGTGGTAAAGAATCCACCTGCAATGCAGGAGATGCAGATTTGATCCCTGGGTTGGGAAGATCCCTTGAAGGAGGGCATGACAACCCATTCC
The DNA here is from genome assembly GCF_002263795.3 of Bos taurus. Taxonomy (NCBI): domain Eukaryota; kingdom Metazoa; phylum Chordata; class Mammalia; order Artiodactyla; family Bovidae; genus Bos; species Bos taurus. Next base: position 50,797,236 of record NC_037336.1, read on the forward strand.
AGTATTCTTGCCTGGAGAATCCCACGGACAGAGGAGCCTGGAGGGCTATGGCCCATTGGATCGCAAAGAATAGAACACCACTGTTGCGACTGAGCACATACCACGCAAGCAGACTCCAGGTTTCTATTAAGTCCTCTGCCCCTCTGTATATTCTAGAAACTGCAATAGCTATAAGGGGTGTAGGAAAGGGTCAGAGAAAGGCAGAAACAAAGCATGCAGGATAGGTTGGTTCTATGATCTCTCCAAGGCTTAGGGGCAGATCTTCCTGATATGACTATGGTAAAATTTCTGGTTCACATATGCCCTTCAGAACTTTGCCATTCTTCCCTCCAAGAGGTAGGATCTCTGTTTTCTGGTCATGATTTTGGGCAGGAACTTATTAACTACCTCTGCAAATAGTATATGATAAAACTGATGCCATATAACTTCCAAAACCAGGAAATAGAAAGGATATAATCTCCATTTGACTCTTTCCCATAGGATGCTTGCCCTTTGAACTCTGCCACCATATTGTAATGAAGTCAGACTAGCTTTTTTTGGCTAAGAGACCACATGGAGAAGCCCAAGTGGAGAGGAACTCCAGCCCCAGTTGACAGTGTTAACTGCATGACATGTGAGCAAATGAGCCTCCAAAAGATTTCAGCCCTCAGCTTTGAAGTCTTTCAGCTGAGACCCAGAAAGTATAGGACACAGGCAAGCTGACTACACTATACTCTGTCCAAAAGCCCAACCCACAGAATCTGTGAGCATGATTAACTGTTGTTTTTCTCCATCAAATATTGAAGTAATTTGTTGTATAATCACAGTAACTGAAATAGGCCCTTTGTACAAATAAGTAAATAGTATGTTTAGGGATCCTTGTCTCAGAATTTTAACTTAGAAATGGTTGAAGAAATCCCTTCATTTGAGGACTACTTGCTCAATGCTCTTATCCCCAGCTCCTACTCTCATTTACTACCGGGTTGCACTGGACTATGAAGTGGTACCTGGGCCAGGACTGGCAGTCTCAGTTGACAGCCCATCACCCCAGGGCCCTCCTGTGACCCCCTTGCCATCTTCCCTGTGCTCTAAGCTTGTCAGCTGGCTGCCAGCTCAGTATTGCCAGATGATTCTTCTTCCCTCTTGGGCACTCCTTAGGCTCCCAGTCAACGCTGACAATGTCAGTTAATGCCAACCTCAGTCATCTTGGGCCATTTGAAGCTCTGAAATTATTGTGTATGTGCTTTCTAGAAAATTATTCCTGCTTTGGAATTTCTTCACATACTAATCTGCGTTCAAAAACGTTTTCACATCATGGATAAAAAGGAGGTAAAATGATCACAATATGCTGTAAACAAAAAGGCAAAAAAAGGATTGGAGACATTTTGCTTCTCTTGGCAGCTCTCTCCCATCACCAGTGCCAAAATGCTTCCTGCCTCTTTATTCCTCTGCAGGCTTTTCTTCATGTCCTTGCCTTTGCCTGGAAATCCCCAGAATTGTGAGTGAGTGAATGAGTGAAAGTCGCTCAGTCATGTCCAACTCTTTGCGACCCTATAGACTATACAGTCCATGGAATTCTCCAGGCCAGAATACTGGAGTGGGTAGCCTTTCCCTTCTCCAGCAGATCTTCCCAACCCAGGGATCGAACCCAGGTCTCCCGCATTGCAGGTGGATTCTTTACCAGCTGAGCTATTAGGGAAGCCCCAGAATTGTACCTATCTTTTTATCTCAGTTAAAAACTTGTTGTTTATTCACTAAGTCATGTCCAACTCTTTTGTGACCTCACGGACTTCACAAGACTCCTCTGTTCATGGAATTCTCCAGGCAAGAATACTGGAACAGGGAGCCATTTCCTTCTCCAGGGGATTCTCCTGACCCAGGGCCTGAACCCACAGCTCCTGCTTTGCAGACCATTTCTTTACTGCTGAGCCACCTGGGAAGCTGACCAGCTCAAGTAGCCATGCTTGGTTTCATTTTATCCAACTTTATGCTCAGAATTTTGTTAAAAAAAAAAGTATAATACTTTAAAATCTTCTTCTTGTGATTAAGATATCTGTACACATGGATTATGTCCTTGACTGGAAAGTGAGTCTCCGTTAGTGTTTATTTCCTTTGCATTTAGCAGAATGCCTTTTGCATAAGAGATCCTCAATACAAGCTTGTTGAATTAAATTTCTGAGTTAAATTTCTAAATGACAAGGAACAGTGAAATAATATAAGGTTATCATATTGTAATAAAGTTTATATGATATGCATATATTTCTTATATTTTATAGTAAGCTTCAGAAATTTAAAACTTATCTGTCATACACATATATACCAAACTCAAGTCAAGGATCTGTCCTTAACTTGAGTTTGGTATATATGTGTATGTGTACATAAGTATAAATATATATATATATATATATATTTATATTTATATATGATATAAATCAGTGTCTCATTTCCTTCACATTTCTGTAAATTATTGTTCTTACTATTGGGGCTTAACTTTGGATTTAATTTCAGAAATGAATTCAAAGGACTTACCTGGGAGAAACAAGGAATTTTAGTGATGGCAAATTATTACACACACCTGGTGTTTAGTTTGGATAGTTGGTAAAAGTGTACTCTAATTATTTGGTTCTGATCAAGAATTAATAAACACTTACAGCAGCTAAATGTGAAAATTTGAACATGGAAAGTGATAGAAAATATGATAAGAAGAAGCAAGAAAAAATTTTCTGTGTTTTAACATAATTTAACTTTAAGTTAAAAAGTGTTATTAGCATATTTCTATTTCAAAATATTTGCTAGATATATTGAATAGCTTCTATTTTGGAAGTGAGATAAACTACATAAAATAATTGCTTAGAACAAGTACACATGAATGAATTGTTCCTTACTAACAATATGATATACATCTTCCATTCAAAGATATTAATATCAATCCTTTCATTATGCAAAATTTTTTCCAGCTACAGCATTTCAATTAACATACCCATCTATTTCCATATGAACAGGGATCTGTGCTAATTTTATACTAATCCCTAAGATGAATAATTGAGATATTGGATGCAATGTCTCAAAAAACTGAATCTTGTTTGGTGCTTGAACTAACAAGTCCTGAGCCATGAGTTAATCAAGAAAACTATACATAGGTCCTCATTAACATACCAAGAATCAGCCCACCAATAACAAAATCACTGAACATGCACATTTAATGGTGCAAAATTCAATCACACTTAACTCAGCCTGAAAATATCAGTATCTTAATAATTCCTTGTGTTTATATAGACTAGAAACTTTCCTGTGGAGAGAGTGAAGTTCTTTTGCATATCTTTGATTAACCACATTTAAGAGCAGATGCCATTATCCACACTTGACAAAATATCAAAAAGGTGAAGTAACTTAGCCAAGGTCATAATGCCAGAGAGAGATCTAAATCAGCTCTAGACGTCTTGGCTTCAATTAACACTCTCCTGAAGTCAGAAGTAAACAGGACAAAATATATTTCTACACGTGGATGCTTCCAGGATATTATACGGTCTCAAATGGTGCTGTCACCAACCTCTGCCTCCCTCCCAGTGCCATAGGCAACGAATGAGGAAGTGTGAAAAGGGAAGGGGGCACCTGAAAGCAGTTTTGAAGCCTTGATTCTGGAAAAGGATATAAATGGAAACCAGAGATGTATCTATGTATCCAACTACTGTGAGCTGTGACTTGGTCATAAACATTCCATAGTATGATTCAAGGACTGCTGTAACATGAACATTTGTGATCATGGAATCAGGCACAAAGCACCCAGTTATAATACAGACCCCTTTAAAAATGCTGGAGGATGAAGGTTGCCATGTATGTGGTTCCGGGGAGCCCCGGATGCTGGTCAGTCATGCAATAAAGGGTAGAGAAAGTGTGAAGGGGAGATGAAATTGCAGAGTTGTCCCAGGCTCGCAGTATGTCTCCAATCCTTCCTCAGATGTTACTTTGAGGCCTGATTAGTATTTGTATCTGGAAAGAGAAATAAAAAAAAATTAAAAAAAAAGAAAGAAGGAAGGAAAAAATAGAAAAACTCAAAAGTTAGGGTCACACTGTTGTATGGGAGAAACCAATACAACATTGTAAAGCAATTAGCCTCCAATTAAAAATAAATTTAAAGAAAGAAGTTAGGGTTGATATTAGATCTGGATTGGAAAATAAAAGGCATATCTGCCCTCACTCCTCTGTCCTGTGACACTGGAAGGGAAACTCGTTTGTCACCCTGGATTAGATGCTCTTTATAAATCCTTCTAGTTCTATCATTATTGTATCCTGCTTAAATAAAGAGGTTTTGACAATTATAGAACAAGAAAATTTATTTCCCCAATGCTCTAGTCTGTTAACTGCCCTCCCTGAATGCGTGAAAGTGTGGTGGTTCTCTTAAAGGGATAGCTTAAGGCACATAAAGTGCTATAAGGTCATCTCAACAGCAACAGGTAAAACAGCAAGATGTGCTCTGTTTAGATATGTCAACAGCAAAGCTCACAGAGAACGTGAACTGACTTGATTCAACCCATTTCCAGAAGATGAAGGTATATTAGAATCCTGAAGGAAATAAGGCAGGGAAAACTTTGCCCATAAATCAGCAATTACTGGTAGTTGGTCAATATCACAGGTTTGATAAAATGCCAGAGCCCATTAATGATATGAGACCAGTAAGTCTTTGGTCACAAAGTCACAGCAAGACCTTGCTCAGATTTACCCTGAAGCTTTCTGGGCTTCGAGCTGTTGCTGTGAATAACAAATCTTTTTCTTCTGCTCTCATTTCTGTGCTGCACTTGGACTTGGTAAAAACAAAAGCAGGCCAGAGCAGAACAGCTCCTAGAGACTGACATTACTGGTTGAGAACTTTGACACATAGAAAGCTAAACTCCTCCAGTTCATTCAGTCTTGGCCCATGCCAGAATTGTATCTACAAAACTCTGCTAATACTGGCTGCTGGCTTCCTCAGTTATCTTGCAAGATGGATCAGTGACAGTGTTCTGAGACTGTAGGGATGCCCACTTGTGGCATCACTTATAGATTTTTCTCTTGCATTGACTCTTTCAGTAAAATGAAAATAGAATCTGGACTTGGTTGTTATTATTTAGTTGTTAAGTCATGTCTCGATTCTTTTGTGACCCCATGGACTGTAGCCCACCAGGCTCCTCTGTCCATGGGATTCTCCAGGCAAGAATACTGGAGAGGGTTGACATCTCCTTCTTCAGGGGATCTTCCTGACCTAGTGACTGAACCTGCAGCCCCTGCACTGCAGGCAGATTCTTTAACACCGAGCCACCACTACTTGGCCTATTCCCAAAGAAATTTAAAACCATCTAAAGGAGTCACACACATGTTTAACAAGATTCTATCCATTCAATACCTTGTTTAAGACTTCAGTCAAAGTTGAGATACTGCTCTGTAATATTGGTACTTGGTCTTGCCAAATCCTCATCATTCAGATACAATATTCTCAAGTGAAATGGCCTAGAGCGTTCTCTTCAAAGTGTAAGTTAAGCCTCAGTAGCATCTACATTGCCTGGGAGCTTGTTACAAGTTCAGAACTCAGGATCCACCCAAAATCAGAATCTATACTTTAATATGATTTCCAGGAGATTCAAATGCTCAGTAAAGTTTGGGAAGTACTGGCATATATGACTTTTACTATTTTTACTACAAATGGTATTTGTCAAGCATTCCCTGAAAAGAATGCCTACTTAGATTCCTACTTACAGTAAGAGGCACAGACAGAACTGAAATAGAATAAACCACCAAACACAATTTCTATGTGAGGTCCAACTCTCAGTCTAAATGAACATAAATGCTTATTAGTGAGACAATAAATACTGATATTGTCCTTCCCCTCAAATGGCCCCTCCCATCCTCAAAATATGACCTTCACAAAAAGTAGCTTAAAAACCCACTCTTTTGAATTTCAAATACTTGTGTTGTTTCCCTAAGGAGGTACTTTTGAATGATTGCATTAAGTTTGTTTTCTTGCTGCACTAAAGACTATGAAAAAATATTCATTATTAGGGAAAGAGGACATCCAAATATGAAATTAGCTCAAGACCTCTCATCCTACAAAATAGTCCAACACTATATGAATAGCAATCTACTTAGGAAATAGTAAATAAAGTGCTTGGTTCCATAACAGATCGATCCTGCTGACCATTGTTAAATCTTGCTTGGCCCATCTCCAAGATGTTTGTGCTGTCCAGGCAGCCGCAGGCATTCTCAGGGGGCAGGAGGCCAAGAGGCAGGTGGAAGGGGGACCGCTGCCAGCAGATCATCCTGGCTTTTCACCTCTTCTTTTAATGACTTGCTTTGTGAGTTATTTGATTTGGAGGAAAGACCCCCTACTCTAAAGCAATCAGATCGCTCACCATTAAAGGGTGAAATGATAAACAAGCAAAAAAAAAAAAAAAATAGCAAAAGGATAGTGTATAATAGGGAACTTTATCCTTGGTAACATTTTGAGAAACCCTTTAAAGAGGAAAGTCAATTTCTCCTCAAAACTTGGAAAACTTCTACAATTTATAATCAGAAGAAAGAGAAAGAAGGAAAGCTATTTTTTAAATTTGTTCTCCTATATTTCTTTGACATGGAGGAATTTTTCCCCGTAAGGTACTGAGGATTCTAGTTACAAAATCCCAAACAGTTATAGCATCATAAAGAAGGATACTTAAAAATGCACTTTTAGGGAGCTCCTTGTCAGACGATGTTTGTCCCTTTACACACTATCCAAAAAAGAAACATAATCTGTTGCCTCTATTTTATTACATCATAGACAAATGGGCTTCCTAGCTGGCTCAGATGGTAAAGAATCTGCCTGCAATGCAGGAGACCTGGGTTCGATCTCTGGGTTGGGAAGATCCCCTGGAGGAGGCCATTGCAAAGTATTCCATCATTCTTGCCTGGCGAATCCCCATGGGCAGAGGAGCCTGGGGTCTACAGACAGTAGGGTTGCAAAGAGTTGGACATGACTGAGCAACTAAGCAGAGCAGAGAGGTGAGAGATACCGCTGGATGAAAGAAATGCATCGTCAAAGGGTACTGAGTTTGAGAGAAGCTTTATAATAAAGATTCATCAATTATAAATATTTCATTTTAAATTATGCAGAATAAATTATTCTTGGGGCATGTGTACTCACTATATAGATGACATTATTTATATTAACTTGATGAGGAAAATATTTAGGAATCATTGGTAAAAATAGGATATACTTCTTTATGTGCCAATGGATATAACCTAGAAAAGTTTTTTTTCATATTTTTCTTTTAAATAAATACACACATTAAGTTACAGGGGGGCCAGGATATTCACACTTGTGCCAGGGCATGAATAAATGAATGAATACTGAGTGTTTATCTGGATAGTTCAGTCCCCCCAAGTCTTCTACTGAGGACAAGTCTTCTAGTGAGGATTAAAAACTTTGAATTATATGGAACATTAATACTGAAACTTCAGAAAGTCACATGTTACTTTTGCTTTATCAGTATGGCAGAGAAACTGATCTTTTTCTATTGATTACTATTTCACCCTATGTATAGACCACAGGGATCTGCCTAATGCAGACACACATGGACTCTTTCAAAAGCACCTCCACTTAAAACAGGAGTAAGTTGGAAGGAGAGAGATTGTAGCTTCGTTTGGGCTCAGTGGAGGTCCTGACCACAATCTTCATTTTCAAGCTGTGTGTTCCATCTATCACAGAACCATACATGTGAAGTTACCTTAGGAAGAGATCTATTTTGTCCACTGCTTCCAGGTGGAGTTTCTCTTTTATTCTCCACCACTGACAATCTTTTATTAACGCTTAAAATTTTAAGTAAATGATCCAAGCTACAGAAGAAAGAACAGTACACGTGAAAACATTAAAAATTTTTTGGGGGGGCTGCATTGAGTCTTTGCTGTGACTTTCTCTAGCTGTGGTGTGCAGGCTTAGATGCCATGTTGCATGTCACTAGACCTTAGGGAAGTCCCCTAAAATATTTTTTTTAAGTATTTCAAGATATCTCTTCTAGGCCTATGTAAATTGTCTAAAGGTTTATCTGGTTATTTTAAGGCATGTTACTGGTTTGTAATTAGTATTCACTTATTATTGGGCTTCCCTTGTTGCTCAGAGGGTAAAGAATCTGCCTGTGATGTGGGAGACCTGGATTCGGTCCCTGGGTTGGGAAGATCCCCTGGAGAAGGGAATGGCTACCCACTCCAGTATTCTCATCTGGAGAATTTCATGGACAGAGGGGCCTGGCAGGCTACAGTCCATGGGGTCACAAAGAGTTGGACACGACTGAGCAGCTTTCACTTCACTATCAAAGACATTAGCAGTTGTAAGTTGCTGCTGCTGCTGCTGCTGCTAAGTTGCTTCAGTCGTGTCTGACTCTGTGCGATCCCATAGATGGAAGCCAACCAGGCTCTCCCATCCCTGGGATTCTCCAGGCAAGAACCCTGGAGTGGGTTTCCATTTCCTTCTCCAATGCATATAAGTTAGGAGACTTATATTCTAGTCCTGGCTTTGCCAGAAATTTACCATAAGCCTTTGAATCAATTATTCACTTTTTCTAGGCTTTTCTCTCTTCTGATGACAATGGGAAGGGTTGGACTAGAGTGAATTTGAAGGTTCTATTCTGACATTTTGTGAATTTGAAGGTTCTATTCAGACTCAATTTCTGATCTTCAATACATTTTACTAAATATTAATAATATTCATATATTTGCATACTACTTTATAATTCACAAAGTGCTTTCACATGTATGATTTCTTTTAAACCTCTCCACTGCCTGTGAGTTAGGCATATTTCATAGACCCGAGGACAAGCTCAGATAAGTTGTAGCCTACCCAAGATCACAGAGTTACTTACATAGAGGAGCAGGATAGTCAGGTCTTCCTACTCCCAAGTTCAATTTTCTTTCTATTGTATTCAGCTCCTTCAAGGTTATGATAGTAAGATAGAAGCATGATTAGTAAAGGTTTTGTTAAATCATAAAATAATAACGTGGTATCATTAAACAAAAAAGACTCTGGATTTAAAATCACAGAAGTAGGTTTCACAGACAGTTCTGACACTTTGATTTGGGGAAGTCACCTAACCTCTCTGAGTCCCAGTTTCCTTATCTGTAAAAAAGGGATTTGGACATGACTTTGGGGCTTCTTGCTTAAAATTCGTATTTTCTTTTTAATGGCTGTGGCTATATCTAGACTAATTTTGTGACACATTAATGCTAAATTGAAGCTTTTTACTAGATTGTAAGAAGTTAAAAAAAGTACACAGAGAGACCACATCTACTGCTGATTATTCATGCTCTTTCACCAGCTGCATATTAAAAACCTTGGACTAATATTACTGAGTGAAAGTCATTTTCCAACAAACTAGTTAACTTAAAATTTCACAGAGGGGTAAATTATTTTGGCTGAGTTATGTAAGAAATGTATAGGACTGCATTTTCTGAGAGGTCTTGACAGAAGAGCTTGTTTAGGAACCAGTAACAGAAAACCTAAGGGTTTTCTCTTCATCTGCCTGTGAAGACATTTTGGGTCCCTTGGGAAGAATGATGAATGAGATCTCTGCCTCTCTGGTATATTGTCTCATTGCCACGCTTACTCCTTGCCATGAAAGCTTATTACAACTGGTAGACATTTCTTTCTAAGATGAAGAAAAATCGCTTGAAAATAGAGGTTATGATGGTGAGTGCTTCAAGAGTTAGAGACAAAGAAGAGTTTTGAACCTGCTGCTTCTTTGCCCGCCTTCCCATCTGAGTAGAACACTGTAACTTTTGAAGCTAACATAGAATAGATCATAACCAGCTTGCTGAGCTGGTGACTTTAAGCACAATTAAGCTTTGTTGGGACTTTATTTATTTGTAATAGCACTGTTATGGCGTGGGATGCTATTCAGTTGCAAACAACAGTCCATTTAATAACCAGGCATTAGTTCATCTATCAAATCAGTGCCATCACGAACTGATAAGTATCACCCTTTGCCTTGGCCTCACTTGGCTCTTCTGCCCAGCAAACAAAGCATACAACGGCATGGCCCATGAGATGAGAAGGTTGGAGGGAGAACAGATTGAACAATGATGATCAAAATTCCATTTACTCACAGAAATGGAACTTTGCCCTAGTCTTTTCCTTTCTTTGAATATAACCTTATATACACCCCAAGCAGGACTTCAAATGCCTTTAGAAACAAAACTAAACCAAAATACTGCATGAAACAACAGCACCAACTACTACATTTCTTACTCACCAAAAAAAGAGAAAGGTATGGGAGGGCATGCAGAAGATAGGCACTGAAAGATATGAGTAAGAATTTCATGGTATCATCACTTCTAATAATCAAAACTAAAAACAACTCAATGTTGATCACAGGTAGAATAGATAAATAAATTAAGGCATATTTGGGCAACAGAAACTCAATAAACTACCACACTTAACAACATAAATAACTCTCCCAAATCTAATGTTGAGAGAAAGAAGTCAGATTCAGAAGAGTGTATCATGTATGAACCTAACTATATAAAGGCAAAAGTTAGCAAAATGCCTCTCTGGTATTAGGAGTCAGGAGAATAGTTACCTTTGAGGAAGTATAAACAGTAGTGATAGGGTTCTGAGTGCTAGTAATTAATTTTTTTATCTGAGTGGTGAATATATGTGTATGCTCACTTTTTATTAAACTCTTCACTTATATTTTGTGCCTTTTCTGAATATATTTTAATACTTCAATGAAAAGTTTATTTAGAAATTAAATGAGAACCTGTTTTAGGAAGACTGAGTCTGAGTACTTCATGGACATCAACTCAAGTCTCGCTGGCAACCATAAAAGGGTCAGTTTCATTTACTTGTAATTAATTTATTATTTGCAATCCACTCTTTATTTTAGAATAGATCTAGATTTACAGAAAAGTTCCAGTGATGGTACAGAGAGTTCCCTTATACCACTCATCCATTTTCCCTTTATTGTTAGTATTGTATGTTAAATAGTATGTTTGTTACAACTAAGAAACTAACACTGGTATATCACTATTAACTAAACTAAAATTCATTCATTACTCTACTACAATTAGTTTTCCCACTAATGTTCTTTCCATGTTCCAGGATCAAAAATACCATGTTACATGTAGTGGCCCTGTTTCCTAAGGCAGAGAGCTCTGGTCTGTGAAGATTTCTCAGTTTTTTTTCCCATGAAAAAAATTTGGCATTTTGTTCAGGTATTTTATTAGGATACCTGGACTTCCTGATGCTTTCTCAAGGTCAGACAGGGTTTATGGGTTTTGAGGAAGACTATCACAGAGATGAAGTACCCTTTTCATCACACCATGTCAAGATATATGCTATCAACTTGGCTTATCACTAATGGTGTTAACTTCCATCTGACCAAGATTGTGTTACCCAGCTTTCTCCACAGTATAGCTACTTTTCTCTCCTTTCTATATTCTTTGGAAGCAAGTCACCAGGTGCTGGCTACACTCAAGGAGAGTTGAGGGTAGAATGGGGATTAAACTTCAATTTATTTAAAAAATTTCCAGTTTTGTATACAATTTATACTGTACATCATATATTAGTTCTGTTCAGGTATATAATTTAAGAATAAATATACTTATTATTTTGCCTCTTTAGGAGTAATTAGATAGCAAGTAATGTGTAGTTTTATTCATTATTAAATATTTTTTCATCTTAATGGAAACCGTGCAATATGCAAGATAAATATGCAAACTAAAAAAAGGGTAATATTGTATCTATTGAAAATACATTAAAATGACTAAGGGAGACCATGAGATCATCTTCTTCAACAGAGGTAATAATCATGGGCTTCGTAATGTTGGGAGGGAGATGAGCCTGCAGAAAGGATTTGTCTGGGACAGAAGAGTTTTGCAAACTTGGTGAAGTATCCCTTTAGAACACCTATTACTTTTGTTCCCCTTTTCTTCTGAGAACATTAACACCCATAATCCTTGTGCATCCTTTGACCCAACAACTCTAGACTGAAGAAGCCCTAGCTCTGCTACATTACTGATGGAAGGCCGATTAGAGGAAGAAATTCTTTCCACAGCACATGTGCAACCACTGCCCCTTGAGGAGTAACTGGCAATTCGTAGGGTACCACTCGGGCCAGGACCGCAGTAGGAAGTTCCTCCCCTCGGCCTGGGAGGGGGCGGTCCAGACGCCGACGTGGCCCCGCCCCGCCCCTGGCTCCGCCCCTCAGCGCGGCCCGAGCGTCTTCCTTCCGGGTAGCCCTGGGCCGGGCTCGCCGCGGTTTCGCCGCAGCGCGGGAGCCTGGGATCCGCCCCCGCGCCCCGGCCTTCCCGCGCCGTCTGGTCGCTGGTGAAGCCCACGGCGTGCGCCTCTCCCGGACCCTACAGGGTACGGCCCTTCCTTTACTTCTCCCTCCTGGGTGTCTCCGTCTTCTTTCGGCGCTGGGGCTGGGCCGGGCCCGGGCGGAGGCGCTCTTTGGGGAGCCCGGGCGCCCGGCAGAGGTCCCCGCTCCGGCTTTCCGCCCCCCGCCGCCAGCTTGCGTTTGCTGGGCTTGCTGAGGACCCTGCAAGCATCTAACTTGCCTCTGGCGCCGCTTCTCTGCACGGCTGCTAGGCGTGAGGCGTCGCCCAATGCGGGCGGCGCAGGGTTGTTTACGCTGCGGGGTTGGCAGGTAGCGCTGACCCTGCAACCCCGAGTTGGCCACCCTCCCGCCTGTATACTTGTTGCTCCTGCGCGTGCTACTTTGATTTCTCTTTGGCACCCGATGGTTTTCGCCTAGTCAGGCCAGTGTCTTAATTCAGGACTGCCACGAGATGCCCGGCAGCAGCCCTGTTTCTGTGTTTAGAGCTATCATTAGAATGCAGTGAGATGGTGAGCATTCACTTGGCCTCCTTGTCAGCCTGTTTGCAGTGGGAGCGGTTTTGGATTTCCTTCATGGTTTCCCAAATACTCGTTGCCACAAAGCCTCTCATTTAGTCACTAGTTAAAATATACAAGTAATTAGAAAGTCAAGATGCTATAAACCTGTGATCAGGTAGTTGAGGGGGCGTCTGGCTTTATGCCTTGGAGGACTCACAAAGTGCGGGGATCTTGTTTGCTTTGATGTATTAGAGGACACAGTCTGCCTTTACTGCTTCTTGGCATGCACTCTCTGGTGTCTTAAGTTCAGAATATAAGTACATTTCCCCCCCTAAAGGTCACTTCATGCTTGTGTTGTCCTGTATTACATATTGTACCTGTTGGCTGAGTAGAGGGAGATTTTCCTGAGACACCAAGGCTTCTCTAGTCCTTTATTAGATACTAAGCTCTTGGGGTAAAGGGACAGTTATATTTACTCTTTCTAGTGGTACTGTGCGGAGAAGGCAATGGCACCCCACTCCAGTACTCTTGCTTGGAAAATCCCATGGACCGAGGAGCCTGGTAGGCTGCAGTCCATGGGGTCGCTAAGAGTCAGACGCGACTGAGCGACTTCACTTTCACCTTTCACTTTCATGCATTGGAGAAGGAAATGGCAACCCACTCCAGTGTTCTTGCCTGAAGAATCCCAGGGACGGAGGAGCCTGGTGGGCTGCCGTCTATGGGGTCATACAGAGTCGGACACGACTGAAGCGACTTAGCAGCAGCAGCAGCAGCAGTGGTACTGTGCATCACCCCATAGTAGACACTCGACTTGTTCATTGAATTGGATCCTTCTTTCCGCACTTCCTTTCAGAGTACAATTTCTTTTCTTCCCTCTTACTCCCTTTTTACTACTACCCCCAAAATCCCCCAAAAGCAGATTTTGGGCCCTGCATTTTCATACTCTTCCCTTTTATTATGGAGGTAAAAATCAGAGAGGTCAAATCAGTATAAGATAGTTATATCCTTTTTACCAGCACCCATGATCCAGTAATGCAATTATAGGCCTGTATATGAGGCATCTTAAAATGTTGCTATTTATCTTTTACTTCTAACCATGGCCAGTAAAGGGAAAACTCCCTCTTATTTCTTAACTGTGTTAGTTTCATTGCCGCATCCTCTTTAACTTTTGCTGTGGTGAACGTAATCAGTTTTAACTTCATGGGTCTACCTCTGGTATCCTCTTAAGAATGGTGTTTCGCCACATGAATTGTATATGAATATACTCCTTTATTTTCTTCTAGTACTTTTAATAGTCTTATTCTTCATATTTGGGCTTCCCAGGTGGCTCAGTGGTAAAGTATCTGCCTGCCAATGCAGGAGATACCAGAGATGCAGGTTTGATCCCTGGGGCGGGAGGATCCCCTGGAGAAGGAAATGGCAACCCACTCCAGTATTCTTGCCTGGAAAATCTCATGGAAAGAGAAGCCTGGTGGGCTAATCCATGGGGTTGCAAAGAGTTGGACATGACTTAGCAACCAAGCATTCTTCATATTTAAGTCTTTACCTCAATTATATTTAATATAAGCAAGGAAATAAAGCACCCCTTTTTCTCTCGTAGTTGTTAGTCATTGTCCCCATCAGCAATTGTAGAATTCCATTTTCCCCTACTGATAGCAAATACTGTTTTTATCTGAGGCCCTAATTCTAGTATATTCTTGAAACTTTTACTGATTAATGTTTAGCAATCTCTGGCTTCCTGTGCTGATACCATGCTGCTCTTATTACTTTAGTTTTATAATGTGTTTTAATGTCTAGTGCTTCGAACAGTGCCTGGCATTTGTAGACATCTCTAAATAGTTTTGAAATGAACCCATTTAGAGAGAGTAACTTGACTCCCTTTTTACCCCTTCCTCTCTACCCCACCCCTTCCTTAAAGTGTCTTGCCTCTTGAAATTATTTTTTAGCTTGCCTTTCTCATGGTCAGTTGAATTATTAACCATTGTTAAATAAATCCCTTCTCTTGTTAAGTTAGAACTTGCCCTGTTAGAGTTGCTCCTCAGAATTATACCTAGAAAACCTTGATTCAAAATCTGGGTGTCTTTTGACTTTGCGTTGTGTACTAGTGAGTGTGTCTCTCCTCTTCAGTTAGGACTCAGGATGTTCTGTAGCTGGTTTCAGTAGCTCTAAAGGGTAAATTGGGTTTCCCGGATAGCTCTGTTGGTAAAAAATCCACCTGCAATGCTGGAAATTGATAGCTCAGTTGGTAAAGAATCCGCCTGCAATGCAGGAGACCCCAGTTCAATTCCTGGGTCAGAAAGATCCACTGGAGAAGGGATAGGCTACCCACTTCAGTATTTTGGGGCTTCTCTTGTGGCTTAGCTGGTAAAGAATGTGCCTGTAATGCGGGAGACATGGGTTCAATCCCTGGGTTGGGAAGATCCGAAGATTCCCTGGAGAAGGGAAAGGCTACCATCTCCAGTATTTTGGTCTGGAGAATTCCATGGACTATAGAGTCCCAAAGAGTTGGATGTAACCCAGCGACTTTCACTCACTCACGAGGGATAAATGCCTGTAGACGTGATCCCTGAGACTGCCCCATGTCCATTTTTTTTTTTAAATGATTGAACAACTTAAATATAATGAATTTTCAAGTGTTGTTATAATAGATACTTAGAAATGTTATTAGATCATAAAATAAATGCATACATTCTTTTAGAGAAGCAATACAGAACTAGCCAAAGGATAAAGTAAAAATGTTGTGTGTCCATCTCTCTAGTAACCCCATTCCCCAGAGATCGTCACTTTTAATCATTTGTTCTCTTTTCCTTCCAGACATTAAAAATACATGTGTGTAAGTCTATGTGCGTTTCATAACTAGCAGTATACTATATATAATGTTAAGTAACTTCCAGTTAGTAATAATTGATGAACATCTTTCTATGTTGATGCGTATAACTATCTTTTAAAAGTCTTTTTGATATTTCATTGTAGGAATAACCTAAAATTTAACCAATCCCCTGGTGATATTTAGGCTATTCTGAATTTTTTTCTATTAGAAACAAAGCCTCACGGATTCCTACTGTGTGTATATATTTGCACATTTATTTAGTTCCTTAGTGTGAATGCTTAGACATGGTATTGCTGGGTCAAAAGTTATATACCTTTTTAAAAAAATAAAAAGTTACATATGTTTTAAATTATGATAGATCGTTCCATATTTCTCTTCAAAAGGTTGTTGTCAGAGTCAGTTTATACAGTTTCTGAAAATGTTGCCTGCTGTTGCTGTATCATTGCCGGGAATTGTCAAGATTGAGTTTTACCCTATTTGCAAGCTCACAGTTTCACGGATGCTGGTAGAAGACAGGAGCCAGCAATAACAGTAGCCAGAGATAATTATTTAAACTAATAATTATTTAAATTAGATAAGTTTAGATAATTTTATCTAATTAGATAATTAGATAAAATTATCTAAACTTTAGAAAGTTTAGATAATTATTTAAACTTTTTATTTTATATTGGAGTACAGCAGATTAACAATTTTGTTGTAGTTTCAGGTAGACAGCAAAGGAACTCATTCATATATATACATGAATCCATTCTCCCCTAAACTCCCCTTCCATCCAGGCTGCCACATAACATTGAGAGAATTTCCTGTGCTATGCAGTTCTTGTTGTTTTTTAGTTGGTAAAGCCTTTCTTGGTTATCCATTTTAAATATAGCAGTATGTACATGTCAGGCCCAAACTCCCTAACTATCCCTTCCCCCAGCAACCATAAATTCATTCTCTAAGTCTGTGAATCTGTATCTGTTTTGTAAATAAGTTCATTTGTGTATTTTTTGAGGCTTCCCTGGTGGCTCAGTGGTAAAGAATCTGCCTGCAATGTAGGAGATGTGGGTTTGATCCCTGGGTACAGAAGATCCCCTGGAGAAGGAAGTGGCAGCCCACTCCAGGATTCTGGGAAATCCCGTGGACAGAGGAGCCTGGAGGGCTACAGTCCATGGGGTCCCAGTCCATAGGGTTTCAAAAGAGTTGGACACAACTTAGTGACCAAACAACAACAAATATTTCTTTTTATATTTTGCATATAAAAAATGTCCTATGATATTTCTCCTTCTCTGTCTGACTTCACAATCTCTAGGTCCATCCATGATGCTGCAAATGGCATTATTTCTGTATTTTTAATGGCTGAGTAATATTCCACTGTATGTATTTACCACATCTTCTGTATCCATTCCTCTGTCGATGGACATTTAGCTTCCTTCCATGTCTTGGCTATTGTACACAGTACTTCAGTGAACGTTGAGGTGCGTGTATCCTTTCAGACCATGTTTTTCTCTGGATATATAATTTCCCTGGTGGCTCAGATGGTAGAGTCTGCCTGCAGTGCGGGAGACCTGGGTGCTATGCCTGGGTTGGGAAGATCCCTTGGAGAAGGGAATGGCAACCCATTCCAGTATTCTTGCCTGGAGAATCCCATGGAGAGAGGAATCTGGTGGGCTTCAGTCCATGGGATCACAAAGAGTTGGACATGACTGAAGTGACCAACACTTTCACTTCACTTTCATGTGCCCAGGAGTGGGATTCTGGGGTGATATAGTAGCTTTATTTTTAGATTTTTGAGGAACCTCCATACTGTTCTCCTGGAGAAGGCAATGGCACCCCACTCCAGTACTCTTGCCTGGAACATCCCATGGACGGAGGAGCCTGGTAGGCTGCAGTCCATGGGGTCGCTAAGAGTCAGACACGACTGAGCGACTTCACTTTGACTTTTCACTTTCATGCATTGGAGAAGGAAATGGCACCCTGCTCCAGTGTTCTTGCCTGGAGAATCCCAGGGATGGAGCCTGGTTGGCTGCCGTCTATGGGGTCATACAGAGTCGGACACGACTGAAGTGACTTAGCAGCAGCAGAAGCATACTGTTCTCCTTAGTGGCAGTACCAATTTACATTCCCACCAGCAGTGTAGGAGGGTCCTCTTTTCTCCACACCCTCTCCAGCATTTATTGTTTATGGATTTTTTTGATGATGACCATTTTGACTGGTGTGAGGTGATAACTCAATGCAGTTTTGATTTGCATTTCTCTAATAATTAGTGATGCTGAATATTTTTTCATGTGCTTTTAGGCCACCTGTCTTCTTTGGAGAAATGTCTGTTTAGATCTTTTGCCCATTTTTTGATTGGGTTGTCTGTTTTGATGATACTAAGCCTCAAGAGGCTATCTAAAATGCAAGCTTCCTGATGGGAGGGACTGGCAGTGTGAAGAACTGGTTCTTGCTCTGGTGGTTAGGGCCTTGCTCAGTAAAACTTTAATCTGCTTGTCTGCTGCTGGGTGGGGCTGTGATCCCTCTCTCTTAGTTTGGCCTAAGGACCTAGCCCTGGAGCCTACAGACCCTATGGTCCCGCTTACGGTGGCCTCCAAGAGAGCTCACATCAGTTGGTACTTCCTAGAACTGCTGCTGCCAGTCCCCTTGTCCTTGAGGTGAACCACTGCCACCCCACACCTCTGCAGGAGACCCTCCAACACCATAGGTAGGCTTGGTTCAGTTTCCTGTGGGGTCACACACAGCTCCTTCCCCCTGCATCCTGCTGTGCCCAAGATTTTGTGTGTACCCTCTAAGAGTGGAGTCTCTGTTTCCCCCAGTTCCATGGAAGTCCAGCAGTCAAATCCCACTGGCCTTCAAAGTCAGATTCCTTGGGGATTCCTAGTCGCTTTGCTGGACCTGCAGGCTGGGAATCCTGATGTGGGGCTCAGAACCTTCACAGTAGTGGGAGAACTTGTGTGGTTTAATTGTTCTCCAGTTTGTGGGTCAGCCACCTGGCAGGTATGGGATTTGATCTTATCCTAATTGCACCCCTTCAGCCGTCTCATTGACTCTTCTTTGTCTTTTAACGTGGAGTATCTTTTGTGTCAGTTTCAGCATCTTTCTGTTGCTAGTTGTTCAGCAGTTAGTTGGGGTTCCAGTGCTTTCCCAGGAGGAGGTGAGCACATGTCCTTCTCCCATTCTTTTCTTCTGTCACTTCCTCAAACCCTGATTTCCACAGGGTGATGTGATGAGGGCCAGGTAGTTCAAGCATATGCAGTAGATTACATTATAGGAGTGAAACCCTGAGTTTAGGGAACCTGACTGTTCATAATAGGCTGCAAGCAAGTCTGCCTAACCTTTACCCTAGAGAGAGACATTATCTTTATTATGCTGGATAGTAAAAAAAAGATCTGCCCTCTACTGCAGAGGGAGACTTCTCTATCTGCCAACAATGTTCGCTGTATAAAGACCTTTGATAGGATAGTCTGGAACAGAGATTATCAGTGTCCCTGCTTATGAGATGTGCAGAAATGTGAGAGACCTGTGAAGAATTGTTCTGAAACGATCACTGCTAAAATTATCATTTTTTACATTTTATGATTTTGTG
This sequence comes from Bos taurus, assembly GCF_002263795.3. Classification (NCBI taxonomy): domain Eukaryota; kingdom Metazoa; phylum Chordata; class Mammalia; order Artiodactyla; family Bovidae; genus Bos; species Bos taurus. The sequence goes on from NC_037336.1 coordinate 50,816,445, forward strand.
GATGACAGGTGCTTTTACTGTTTTAATTTTGCATTTGTTTGCTTATTGATGGAGTTGAATATCTACTTGCCTGTTCATATTCTTTGCTTAATTTTCTGTTGATGTTCCTCTTTTTCACGTTACTTTGTAATAGCTCTTTATATGTCATGGCTATCAGTGACTTGGTACACCATTGCTAGTATTTTTTCATAGTTTATTCTTTAAATGCTTTTTCTGGGAGCTTTTGCCATATTGTTTTTGTTGTTCAGTCACTAAGTCTTGCCTGACTCTGCGACCACATGGACTGCAGACACCAGGTTCCTCTGTCCTTCTCTACCTCCCAGAGTTAGTTGGTGATGCTATCTAATCATCTAGAAAGTTTTAATATGTATGTTGTCAGTTCTGTATTCTCTTCCTTTATGACATCCTGAGTTTCCATCCCAAGGTTATTAAAATGCTCTTTGTACATACTCTCTTACTGGATATTTTGTGTTACTTATTTAAATTTTAAAAAATAGTTGCTTGGATAATACAGTTGACCCTTGAATAACATGGGTTTGACTTGCAGGAATCCATATACATATGGATTTTTTTCAGTAGTAAATGCTCAGTACTAAACAATTCACTGTTGGATGAACCTAGGGATACAAAACTGTGGATAAGGAGGAACTGTGTATATGCATGGCCAGTTGTAAGTTATACATGGGTTTTTAGCTGCACAGAAGGCTGGTGCTCCTAACCCCTGCATTGTTCAAGGATCAACTGTACTCTAAATTTAGTTTTCTAAGTGTGTAGACATTCTCCCAAAATATTTTTGATAAGCTGTCATCTCCCTGTTTTTTGGCTTGACACATTCCTTGTACCATATCACTATTTACTGTTTTCTCAAAACTGATAAATCAGTAAGCAGAATATATTAGTCTCTTACCGTGACTATGAATTTGATTGGATTCATCTTTATAGATGTTTGTTCTTAGTGGATTTCAATCTTACAAAATATAAAATATTTTTTGCTCTGTTTGATGATTTCTGATATTACTGTTGCCATCTCTGTCAGTTTTGTGTGTACTGGATAGATTTTTATTGCTCATATGTTTCTTTCAGTTACTTACATCATTTTGCTTTACTCTCTTATAAATATCAAGCATCATTTAGTCAGACTTTTATTTTTCCTTCCAACCTTTGCTCTCCCAACCTGAAAGTTTGTGTTTATTATTTATTTTGCTTTGTTAAAGAACTTTTTATAAAAGACAATTATAGGTTCACATGCAATTTAAAGAAGGAATAAAGGAATATCTTAAGTGTACTTCGCCCAGTTTCTTCCTGTGGTAACATCTTGCATGACTGTAACACTATAGTACACCTGGAGAATTGACATTGACCCAGTCTACACGCTTTACTCAGGTTTCCTCAGTTTTCATACCTTTGTGTGTGTGTTCTCTGACATTTTATGTAGATCTTGTCACCACCACCATAGTCAAAATGTAGACTCACTCCATTACAAGGATCCCTTGTGCAAAGGGACTTACTTTTTCACAGGAAAATTTAACCTATTCGTATTTACTTCTTTTCTCCCCTGAAAGTTTGGAAATTCTAAAATGATGTAGAACTGACTTTCTTTTGCTGTTATTCCTCCATTTAATGAGACAAGACCTTGACTCTTTGCCTTCCCCACATTCTTGGTTCTATTGATTTGATTTCCTTTCATATCACTTCTGTTTTCCCCTAACCATCCTTTTCAACTTTACTAGTACTGCATCTGTAATGATTTAGATTTAACTATAAGGTCACTGGTCACTTGAATATTGTGTCTTCCTCTTTTAAAGTTTATTTACTTTAATTCATTTGTTTTTTGACTGGAATACTTTCTTGAGTAATGTTTTTAAGAAGAGTTATGGGAGGAATACTTGCATGTCCAGAAATAGTTTCTGGCTTGTTTTTCTATGTGAATAAAACTTTGAGTCAGTTCTTTTTCCTTTGTAATTTCTAAAATGTTCCATTATCTTTTAGCATTTTTTTGAGCTTTCATCAGCCTCATCTTGAATTCACTTTATATAGATGTTGGGTTTCTTGCATCTGTGTTCCTATTTTTTCATTTAAATTTTCAATTTATTTCGACTACTATGATTTTAATTTCTAAAAATTAAAAATTTTTAATTAGCTTATACTTGTTTTATGGAGCCTATGCCATGTTAATTCACACTAAAGATAATAGTTATTATTTTAAAACACTTCTTCTATTTTTTGTGTTAACTTTTGTTGGAGACCAGTTGCTCTAATTGCCCAAGTTGCTTTTAGGTCTTTAGGATGGATGTCTAAGGCCAGGTGAGTTGGCCGGGGCTCTGAGATCAGGCTTTGCCCTGAGCATAATGAATGAGCAGAACATGTCAACTAGTAGATATTTATCAGGGTGTGCTGGTCAAAAACTGACTAATAAGCTAGGATGCCCATGAACAACCCAATTCTGGGATACCAGATCTCTAACCTGTCTTGGTCCACAGTGAAGACTGAAAATAAAAGCATACAGAACCGTTTCATTGCCATAAGAATTCCTTTGTGTGGCCCCTTTGTAGTCATCAGACTCAATCCTGTCTTCTTCCCTAACTCCCCAGTAAACACTGATCTGCTTTCCTTCCCTATAATTTTACCTTTTCCAGAGTATCATATACATGAAATTAAACAATTGTGTAGCCTTTGTGTGTGTCTTCTTTCACTTACAAAATGCATTTTAAGTCATCTTTGCTGTTACCTGAGTTAGTAACTCATTCTTTGTTATTACTGAATAGTATTTCACCGAATAGGTGTAACACTGTTTATCCATTTGCCTGTTGAAGGACATCTTGGACATCTCCAGATTGGAATGAGAATGAATAAATCTGCTCTAAACATTTGTGTACAGGTTTTTGTTTGAATATAGGTTTTAATACATTTGAGTAAATATCCTAGGAGTGGAATGCTAGATGGTTTGGTAAGGGTATATAACTTTATAAACTTTCAGACTTACCCAGAGTGACTGTACCATTTTGTATTCCCACCACAAATGTTTGTAGCATCCAGTTTGATATCATCTTAGAATTGATTAATCTGTATTTAACTGTTCTCAGATTTAAGATATTAAACACTATCTGTCTTAGGGTTTAATCTTTTGAAACTGCTCCTAAGTAAAACATTTGCCAGGATACACAAAAGTATGTCATAAAAGAAAAATAAATGATAAATTGGACTTAAAAATTAAAAACTTTTCTAAAGAGAAGCTATTTTCTAAAGATAAATCTGTTATCAAGTAGATGAAAAGGCAAGCACAAATAGGGAGAGACTGAAAGAAGCCATTTGCAAAACATATATCTAGAAAAGATTGTATCTAGAATGTATAAAGAACTCTTACAACTCAATAAGAAAACAAAAAAAATGATTAATATAAAGACAATTAAAAAAATGGGAAAAATACCCATTTCACTAAAGAAGATACATGTGGCAAATAAAGACATGAAAATAGGACACATCATTACTAGTCAATTGAGAAATGCAGACTAAAACCACAAGGTGTCATGACCCACCCACTGGAATGGCTAAAGATCGACAATAATAACTGTTGGTGAAGATTTGGAGCAACTAGAACTCTCATACATTGTTGGTGGGAATGTAAAATGTTACACTCATTTTGTAAACATTTTGGTTCTCAAAACAACCCAAATGTCTATCAGCAGGGGAATGAATAGGTCTGCTTAATAGAGATGATTCAGCAATAAAGGAACAAATGACTGATAAACATAACAAGAGGGATAAATCTCAGTTATGCTGAGCAAAATAGACATAAAAGTACAGACATATTTCACTTTATGTAACTAGAATAAAAGGTAGTCTAATTTATAGTGACAACAGCAGTATGTCTTTTTTTTCCCTGGCACAGGGAATGGATGGGTGATTCAGTTTAGTTCAGTCACTCAGTCATGTCCGACTCTTTGCGACCCCATGAACCACAGCACGCCAGGCCTCCCTGCCCATCACCAACTCCTGGAGTCCACCCAAACCTATGTCCATTGAGTCGGTGATGCCATCCCCTTCTCCTGCCCTCAATCTTTCCTAGCATCAGGGTCTTTTCCAGTGAGTCAGCTCTTTGCATCAGGTGGCCAAAGGATTGGAGTTGCAGCTTCAACATCAGTCCTTCCAATGAACACCCAGAACTGATCTCCTTTAGGATGGACTGGTTGGATCTCCTTGCAGTCCAAGGGACTCTCAAGAGTCTTCTCTAACACCACAGTTCAAAAGGATCAATTCTTCTGTGCTCAGCTTTCTTTATAGTTCAACTGTCACATCCATACATGACCACTGGAAAAGCCATAGCCTTGACTAGATGGACCTTTGTTGGCAAAGTAATGTCTCTGCTTTTTAATATGCTATCTAGGTTGGTCATAAATTTCCTTCTAAGGAGTAAGTGTCTTTTAATTTCATGGCTGCAGTCACCATCTGCAGTGATTTTGGAGCCCAGAAAAATAAAGTCAGCCACTGTTTCCAGTTTCCCTGTCTATTTACCATGAAGTGATGGACCGGATGCCATGATCTTAGTTTTCTGAATGTTGAGCTTTAAGCTTTCACTTTCATCAAGAGGCTCTTTAGTTCTTTTTCACTTTCTGCCGTAAGGGTGGTGTTATTTGCATATCTGAGGTTATTGATACTTCTCCCCGAAATCTTGATTCCAGCTTGTGCTTCCTCCAGCCCAGATGGGTGATTGGGAGAAGAGAAATTTTTTATTGGGTTGGTAAAAAAATTTGGGTTTTTCTGTAACATCTTATGGGAAGACCCAAACTAGCTTTTTGGCCAACCATTATATCTTGGTCCTGGTGGTGGTTTGCATTGTTATATGTCTTTGTCAAACCTCATTGAACTGTACACTTAAAATGGAGTACATGTTTTAGAATGTAAATTATACTCCAGAGTTAATTTAAAAGTATTATGCCATTTTAATTAATTGCTCTTTAGCTTGAATGGCTAGCAGTGAGTGACATACCTATGATTTTGTACTTGGATTTTTGTTAGGAAGGCTAACTAAATTCAGTTATTTTTTTATTAGGTAAAATACTTTTTATTTTAATGTACAAATGTATCACTGCTACTGCTGCTAAGTTGCTTCAGTCGTGTCCGACTCTGTGTGACCCCATAGACGGCAGCCCACCAGGCTCCCCCGTCCCTGGGATACTCCAGGCAAGAACACTGGAGTGGGTTGCCATTTCATTCTCCAGTGCATGAAAGTGAAAAAATAAAGTGAAGTCGCTCAGTCGTGTCTGACTCTTAGCGACCCCATGGACTGCAGCCCACCAGGCCCCTCTGTCCATGGGATTTTCCAGGCATGAGTACTGGAGTAGGGTGCCATTGCCTTCTCCGAATGTATCACTACTATTTGGCTAAAATAAATTTACATTTACCTTGTGGTTTTAAGAGCTAGAGAGGTTTTTTTTCCTTTCTTCAGTGCATCCATTTAAAATTATCTGCAACCAGATATTCTTAAGTTTTAATACTGTAGGTTTTAGTTAAATATACATCATGTATCTGTTAAAGGTTTCGGGTTATTCTAATTTATAGTTCTTCCAACTCATGATTTATTCCTACTCATCATAAATAATTAAGAAAAATGTAAAACAGATAGCATTAGTGGCATTTGTAAGTAAGGTACTTTATAGTATCATGCCTGTGTGACTAGAAACTTCCTTATTTGTCACTTGTGAAATAGTATCTTTGGTAGAAAGAGGGTTTCCATGTCTATTGTGTCAGAAAATTACAATTCACTTATCCTACCGTTATGTGGCTTTTTTTTTTTTTAACATTGACTCCTAAATTCCTTTTTCTTGCTACTAAGATTGCTTGTGAAATATTTCATAAATTTAGATTTGCTTGTTAAAGTATAGGAAAGAAAGAGAAGAAATAAAGCATTGTACAGAACTAACCATTGTCAGTTCCTAGTTTAAGTTGGTTCTAAACCTCATCCTTTGTTTCTGACAAGCTTATTCCTAGTTTCACTTGTTAGACATTTCCTGCTTCATTCTCACCATTTGGGTGTTAACTCAGCAGAAATTCTGAAGAGCCCATTGTGTTCCATACTTTTTGTATTTTCAAGGCCTACCTTGATTTCTGGAAGATTTTTGTTTACCTCTTTGGTTTTGAAGTATTTTCCCTGGCCTTCAGGTTTTTCTTCCTGGTTGCTTCTCCTTTTACTCTATTTGCCTGGGTTTTCAAATAGCCATGAAGCTGGTCTTTTTCTTTGTTCATCCACATGGTTCGGTTAAACTCTACCTGTTTATTCTGTATTGGGACCTTGTTGATTAAAACCTGTAGTCATAATAAAAATGTTGCAACTGGAGAAGAATTTACATAGAGGAAGAGAGAGGCACTTAATGTCATAATATTCCGCCCACAGTAGTCTCCTTACTGACACTTCGTGTGTTTTCAATGTAGTGCCTTGTGAATAATGATGGAGGAAGAGGGATGCTTTTGTAAGACTCGACCTTTGGTCCTCCCTTGTGTATCTAATAGCAGAAAAATACTAACCTGTCTTTTTTACCCTTATTCTTATTTACTGCCCTTTTTGGCCTATCTCTTCTCTCTTACTCTGAAGTTATCTCTCTCTCTCGCTTTTTAAAGAACTTTTTCATCCACAGTTTTTTCCAGTCCTCCATAATCACCATATGGTCTTAACATAGATTTGGAGTGTTAAAAAAAATCATCATATTTGAGAAAATAGCTTCTTTTACCTCTCCAATCATGTCTTTCATGAATCTTTCTTTAATTTCAATCAGAGTTTCTTTGTGGCCAAGGTTAGGTCTCTTTTATGTATTCAAGGCTGCTTTTGTATTAACAGAAGTTACCACTTTTTTACATTCTCTTCAAATAGTAAAATTTCAGTATATATATATACCATTCCTTATTGGATGGCTTCAAGGAAGGTCATATATTTGATTCTTACCTATTGTGTTTCTGTTTTTGTTGTCCATTTTTCTCTTTTTCTCTGTATCAAGATGTGGAACATTGTTTTTTGCTTCTTTTTTGGGAGGGGGTTCTACATGTGCCTTATCTTAGAAGGGTCACTGGTTTATTTTTGTGTCTGTTTTAAACTTATTTATTTTAATTCTCTTCTGCCATCTACTCTGCTGATCTCAAAAAAATGAATAAATGTTTACTGAACATATATTGGCATGTGCTAAGCCATAAGGATATACTTCTCATTAAGAAACATTCTTTTAACTTGAGGACTTTGTAGTCTATTATAGTAGAAAAAAATATCTCAGCATGTAAGAAATGGTGGGCTTCCCAGGTGGCGCAGTGGTAAACAATCCATTTGTCAGTGCAGGAAATGCAAGAGATACGGGCTCGATCCCTAGGGGTTAGGACCCCCCCCCCCCGCCACCCCGCAAGGAATAGGAGGTGGCAACCAACTCCCATATTTTTGTGTGGAAAATGCCATGGGCAGAGGAGCCTGGCAGGCTATATACAGTCCAGGGGGCCATAAGGAGTTGGACGTGAATGAGCACACACACACGTAAGAAATGAACACGAAAGGTAAGAGCAAGGAAAAAGTGAGTAGTGGTTAAGGTCTGAACCTTAAAGGTGAGTAAGAGGGTGTCAAACAGAGGAAGAGTAAGGGAATTTCAGAGCCACAGAGCCTCAGTGCGAGACCTGGAGATGCTGAGGTGTGAAAGTACTGGTGCAGCTGAGCCCTGGTAGGTGTTCTGGGTCTGTAGGAAGGGTGGGGTGTGTGAAGTGGAAGACACAGGGAGAAGACTAGTCCAAGGTAAGTGGGAAGTTATTAAAAAGACAGCTTTCCTTTAATGGAACCTCTAAATATTTTAGGAGAATGAGGAGAGAGCAGTCTGAGGGAGGACACAGAAGTTACCAGAAAGGCAGGAGGAGATAGGAGAGCATGTGATTGCGTGGAAGCCTACAGAGGGCAGGCCAGGGGAAGAGGGCTGGTTGGGAGTGTCAGCTGCTATACCAAGTTCAAATATAACCCCTTTCTTTTCTTGACTGATATTTTCCCCCATTCCGCTATGTCTGGATTTCTGGACTCAACCTGAAAAGTCCTTTCCTCAAAGGAGTGTCTCTTGATCAGTTTCAGCAGGATTCAGAAATGACAGCATTTAAAGTTCAGCTTTTTTTCTGGATTTGTTACCACATTCCACCCTCCATGACATTTCGGTAACATCCTGCAAGGCTGCCGAAACTCTCAGTTTTTTTCTGTCACTTCGCTGACATGTCTCTGTGGGCTATTTTGCAAGTACGTATTGTTATGACTTGCCTTCAGTGTAGGACTGTGCCTTTTTGCCTAGCTTTTTTATCTTTTCCCATATCTTTTCACTTTAAAATAAGTTGAGAATCCTCTGGAGTTTTAAACTTGTTCTCCAGGTTCTTCCACTATACCATGAACCTAAGCTTTCACGTTCATCGCAGTTACCTCCTTTTGTTGATTTCATGAAAAGCCCCCTTTTCCTTCCTCCTGGTTCCTCTGCCCTCTTCTCTGCAGTTCCTGCCATCCTGTTTCTCTCCGCCTCATCGACTCCCCATCTCACTTCAAATCTCAGTAGTAAACATATGTTCTCCCTTGTCTATACCTCTTAATTTCTCTTTTCCACTGTTATTGCCTTCTCTGTAATTGTATTATTTAACTTTGTTAAACATTTTATAATATGAAAGATGAGGTTGAAAATAAAGTTGTATTATAATAAAATGATGTCGCATAAAGCAAGTTGTTTCCCAAGGAGTATTCAAGTCTCCTGATACAATTGAAATGGCTGTTGTTTTGTATTCCTTGATTGTGCTAGTATAAGTGTTCAGTGTGTTGTGGGGAATTTCTTACTTTGTAATCATTGTTGACAAGTTATTGGATTAAATGAATAAAGATCATTGTATTTCTAATTCAGACATTTTTGTTAAATGGAAAATCATGTTTTTACATGTTGTGTTTAATAGTAATGTAGTTTTTTGAATGAACTGGGAAAGAAAATGTCTCCCCAAAGGTATATATTCTAGTCACCCTCTTGGACAAATTTAGTGTACCAGACTAATGTTTGTTTACTTGCATCTGGGGGGAAAATCATTTTGTCTTTGAATTCCATTCTCCTCCTAAAGGGGAGTTACTGTATCTTTCACATTTGGTTCATTGCCCATTGGGATATTCATTGGTTATCACAAATTGCCTCAATGCCTTGGCAGAAGTCCAGACAGTACATGGACAATTTGAACTTGTGTATTGGTCGTTGCTGCCCACATGAGTCCTGAAACTGCGGCTCTATTCCCCTTTTCAGCTTCATTTCCCAGGGAAAAGTAGAGTGAGCTATCCTTTCTTCTCCATATGTTCGTCCTCACCCCCAGACACTGTTATGTGTCATCTTAGTTGACTGGGAAGGAGTTTAGAATTAATGAAGGATGTTAACAATGGACTTGTACATTTTCCTTTTTTATTTCTATGCCATGTTTATTAAAAAAAAAACAGGTGTTAGCTGCATTATATTTTTCTAAATATTATGGCTGGTAAAAGAATATTAGGTTTTCCAGTGCCTTTCCTTCTTTTTGTCAGTATAGCTTTATCTCATAGAAAATTAACCCTGTAGATTATTGTTATCCATAGTTGAAAAAAATAAAGCATCTTTTCTACACCAAAGTTCGTTGAACATATGTATATTTATAGCATATATATAACACATGTATTCATAACTCTCACATATAATATGTATATTTATAACTCACCTTTATGTATGTTGCTGCAATGCAAAATTTTACTTAACACCAGCTTAAAAATGATACTGCCCACATGATAGTCTTGCTGCTTTTGATATTATCCCATAATCTGATGGTAAAAGCTAGCTGGGAAACAGTTATAAAGTTTGTGGTTCAGTAGGTCAAATAGAATTTGTCTCAATCTTTTTGCCAAGAATGATTGTGCAAGATCACATGAATGATGATATCTTATTTTGCAGATGTTTCTTTGGTTTTATAAAACTATTACTTTCTGATAAATGCAGTTTTATAAAGAAAGTAAAAGGAGCTCCATTGCAGCAATTTATAGACTGTGGAGGGAGAAGTGATATCTAAAGATTATAGAGTCAAACCCATCCATCCACCTTGACAAATAGGTTTCTGTCCTTCCCTTGAAGATTTCCAGGAATAAAACACCCACAATCTTCCCAAATTAGCTGAGATGTCAATTGAGTGGGATTTTCTGAATTTCACTTTTGCAGTTTAATTTTATTTCATTAATTCTTTTTCTTTCAAGAAAGAGGGGGACCAAGTAACTTCTTTGGGAAATTATGCTTCTTAATTTACCTGGGGGTCTATTTTGAAGTAAAGTATAAGTGGTAAAAGAAAGAGCTATGTCTTTTCAGGTTTTGGTGTTAAAGATTAGATTGATATTTGTGCATTGGTAAATTTTTTTCTTTGACAGATTTATCCTTGTGGTGGGTGGAATGTTTGAATAAAGAGGTGATATTCTAAATCATTATTTTCCCCACCTTTACAACCTGTCCTATACTTCAGCACTCCGTGTTGTCTGTCCTGAGATGAATCTGATTCATTGATTCATGGTTTATCAGGACGAGAACATGTAACGTGTTGCAAAAGTACCTTATTTATTTCAATACGTGTTTTTGCTACTCTTTCCCAAAAAAATTCTTGTCCAGAGTGTTCTATTGTTTCTTGTTCTTAGGATGTAGGTTCTTCCATTTAGTGAGTCTGCCTACCGACTGTGTCATAGTGGCTCATTTTCTGCTGTGGTCTGTAAGTTTGTGCTGTGATGCATCTCTTTAAGGGTTTAGTCAGTCCTGTGTGTGGAAGCATCCCTGCAGAGAGGTTCCCATCTGCCTCTACCAGTTCAGGACCACTGTTTCTTTTTAGATCTTTTGGCTTGGGGATGGTATAGCGATTCTCAGCCATGAAGGCAGTGTGAATCTAGGCCCATACTCTGCGTGGTACTTGCCTAACAGGGTTCTGACTTCCCTCCGCTGACTTTCTCCCCACTGCCCACGTTGATGTCAAGTATCCTTTGGCTTCCTGGCCAGTGAGCTAAGCTTTCATGTTCCTGGTTTCACAGATAGGGTGATTTCTCCTGAATTTTGGCTTTAGGAAGATTCTTCCAAATGGGACCTGTGGCTTGAAATCACCTCTCTGCATGGATGTGTTGAAAGTCCTCTTATTACAACCACTGAGACCTATAATGAGTTCCTTGAGCCATAGCTTCAGTTACTGTTGTCTGCTTTTTGATTTTCCTCTTTGTTTCTCACAACCGTAGGTTTTCCTCATTTGTTTCTAACTCAGCCCTCTATTTCCTGTTTTACTGGTTATATTTTGTCAAGCATTTCGGTGTGTTTGGATCTGGCCAGGACTGAGAGGCAGAAGATGCCATTGTATGTGCTGTGCTAAGTCGCTTCAGTCATGACTGACTCCTTGTGACCCTATGGACTGCAGCCTACCAGACTCCTCTGTCCATGGGATTCTTTCAGGCAGGAATACTGGAGTGGGTTGCCATTTCTTCCTCCAGGGGATCTTCCCGACCCAGGGATCCAACCTGTCTCCTGCATCTCCTGCATTGCAGTCGGTTATTTACCGCTAGCATCACCTGTGAAGATGCTGTTATCTAGTTTTAACTTATTTTAGATTTTTATAGTTTTTTTTTCTCATCATCTTCCTGTCAACATGTGTCATATTTCATATACTGAGTACTTTGATAAGTGAAGTCTTTGGCTATATTCCTTCCTCCAAGAAACTTGGTCCTAATGTAGGCCCTTGTGGAAACAAGAGTACGTACGTGATACAAAGGTGGTGCCAGATAATAAGCCTATTTGTGGAATAAAGGGGCTGGAAAAGAAATGGTAGTCAGGGAGATTAAAGTAAAATATGAAGGATGTTTAGAAGGTGACAGAGTTTACTGCATTAGATGTAAAGAAATGGGTCTGTCTAGCTTGAGGAGAGCCTTGAAATGTCAAACCAAGAGGTTTAGATTGTATCTGGTATGTAAGAACAAAAAGCTGTGAGAGGTTTTGGATAGGAGAGATGTCTAATATTTTATAATCTTTGTATACTGTTTTGAAAGGCTGGCACATTGCTCTACTAAAGAAAAATTGCTGTATTTTCCTTCTTTTACTTAGGAGAGGTTAAACTCAAGGCTTCGTAGGTAGAAAAATGAGTATGCTTGATTGCCTTGTTTGTGTAGCCAAGAGGTTAGCTAGTCAGTCCAGACAGGGGCCAGGTCTGTCGTGAACTAGGAGAGCTGGCTGAGAACAGGAGTGGCCACCAGGGAAGCCCAGGCCTCTTCTCACGGGGTCTTTTTGACTATTAAAAGTTACAAACTTCTTCAACTTTACAAATCACTATTTGGTCCTATTAAAGTATATCCACCCAGGGACACGTCTTACCCTTGGGCTTCCCTGGTGGCTCAGATGGTAAAGAATCTGCCTGCAGTGCAGGAGATTCAGGTTCAGTCCCTAGGTTGGGAAGATGCCCTGGGGAAGGAAATGACAACTCACTCCAGTAGTCTTGCCTGGGAAGTCCCATGGACAGAGGAGCCTGGTGGGCTATAGTCCATGGGGTCACAAAGAGTCAGACATGACTGAGCAACTAAGCACTTAACATGAGTATATCTGCTGGTGTGGTTTGACCATAAGCTGTGGGTTTGTAACCTTCATGTAGAAAGGGTTCATTTATAATAATTTTGTTACATTCTATCATAAAATTAAAAAAATATATTATTCAAAATTGTCCATGCAGTTCAGAAAAACGTGACTGTTCTATTTGAGTGTTCTGTATCTAATAAGTAGCTGTTTCTCTATGATAATAATCTTGTTGGGATATTTGGCTTCCTAAGTTAGAAATAAAAATATTTTCTAAAACTCTTGTCTTACAGGTAAAAGAATGTCATATTTCAATATTTGCACCTGAAATCAGGGTGTAACTGTTAGGCCACATGGATGAGTGCCAATCTTTGCATTTCCGGTGTGTATCCTGTGACCGATCTGTCTGGGGTGAGTGATTTCTAAGAGGAGCTGGCAACCAACCAGATGCCAGCCAGCCATGGACTGCCCTCACAAATAATGCTGGGAGTTAGAATAAATTAAACACTGTCTGGTGATCTGTGATGTGTAAGGCAGTTAATTTAGTTGGTCTGGATTAACTGTCAGCTCTAGAAAACTATATTCCCATAATGTGAAATCTGTACTTAGCATGTTCAGAAGTGAGTCATAATTAACAATAGGGAATCATTTGTTAAAATGTGAAGTTATAAAATGCCTAAGATCCTTTTGGATTTACAGCAGTATTTTAGTGGTTTGCCATATATTTTAAATAATTTTAATTTTAAAAGTTCAAGGACTTAGTATTTCTTGAAGGATAGTTATAATTTTGTACAAAATGGGTTTTTTTGGGTTGTACGTCTTCCATTGCCTTATAATATCAGTTTGCTTCCCATATATCATAAAAGTGTATACATTTTCAATATTCAGGTTTCTTAAAAGTACATTAGATTATTTAGAGATTCACATTTATAGTGCATTTTTTGTTTGTTTCACTCTGGGAAATTACATTGGGTAAAAAGCCTGTTTGTTACCTTATCCATGTATTTTTCTACTTATTTAAATTATTTTATTTCACCAAGCCATTCATTTTTTTAGAACATCCTTCAAAGAGTTCATGCGTCTTACTGAGGACACCTGACCTTTTGAAGCTTCATAATTCACACCTAGATGTCACCGGTCTTTCCCATGTTAACAGTTCTGACTATGTTTTATTATATGTGCCTTCGGCGCCGAGCCAGGACGGCTACAAGAGGAGAAATAATGAACAGCCATAGAACTGTAGAATCAAACAGCCGGACCTCCCCTCTGAATGCAGAGGTGGTCCAGTATGCCAAAGAGGTAGTGGATTTCAGCTCCCACTATGGGAGTGAGAATAGCATGTCCTATACCATGTGGAACTTAGCAGGTGTCCCCAATGTATTTCCAAGTTCCGGTGACTTTACTCAGACAGCTGTGTTTCGAACTTACGGAACATGGTGGGATCAGTGTCCCAGTGCTCCTGTGCCATTCAAGAGGACACCGGCAAATTTCCAGAGCCAAGACTATGTGGAACTTGCTTTTGAACAACAGGTGTATCCTACAGCTGTTCACGTTCTGGAAACCTATCATCCTGGAGCAGTCATTAGAATTCTAGCTTGTTCTGCAAATCCCTATTCCCCAGGTCCACCGGCTGAAGTCAGGTAAGACTCATTTTTTTTTTAATGACTACATTTTACTGCTGAAAGATGGTGGTGGTTTCAATACTGGAGGTCTTTTTTCATTGAAAGCATTCTCTTAGGTAATTTAAACAAATTCAATTTTTTAAAATTTCCCTTACTTTTCTGATAGGGAAAGAAGGATCAGATAAATTTAATGCATTCTTTATACCTATAATACCTCACTCCATAATAATCATGGATTGTGAGATTTTTGTGTGAGTTTACTGTAAATGAAAAGCATGATTTGAACTAACTGGAACATGAGCCAATCTGAGAAGTTAGTTAGAAGTATGATTTCTAACATATTTTCAAACAGGCATCATGTTATTGCTTTTAAACACTTTGGTTAACTCAAAGTCAGCCTACAGAGTAATACTTTAGAGGAGGTCCTTAGGGGATTAGCTTTAATGTTAAATGGATGTTTTTGTAACAAGTATATTCATTTAAAAATAAATGCTGCCTTAAGTGTTCATGCATTCTCCCTAAAAACCTATTTATTTACATCATTGATTTGCATCATGGCGCCTTTCTCTTCCTGTCTTGTTTCTGTAGTTCAACCTTCTGATTTTTTAGAATCTAATTATTTGATTAGGTAATTATATTCAGTAATCTAAAAAGTACATAATGCATTCTTATACCCTGTTCTCCATGTGCCTAGGATCCACCCTACACTCAAAATAACCACTTTCATCCACTTCCTTTGCATTGTTCCAGAGTTTTGTTGTGCAGATATAAACAAATACAAATATATTCATTTTACTTTTCTTTATACACAAAAATAAGCACACCATTTACATTGTTCTACACCTTATTTGTTTCACTTAGTGGTATTTATTGGATCTTTTCATATAAATGCAAAGAGAGCTTCCTTATTCTTTTCTACAGTTGCAAGTAATGTACAGTATATGTATACGCCAACTTATTAACCACTTCCCTATTGATGGCTTCTTAGTTGTTTCCATGCTTTGCTATTATTAGTGTTAATACAATGAATAACCTTGCTATTGAGTCACTTCGCATGTGTACAAGCATGCATGTGGGTAACTTGCGAGAAATTTTGCGGGGCCAAGGGTCTGTGTATTTGTAGTGTTAACATGTGCCAGATTTCCCTTCAAGGAGGCTCTACCTATTTATATTCCCACCAGCAGTGTACATGCATGTGTGTTTTACCAAAGCCTCACCTGTAGAGTATTTTAAGAAATTTTAGCATTTTTGTTAATTTGGTAGGTGAAAAATGTTATCTCATGTTAACTTTAAGTTAAAATTATTTTATCATCTCTGAGGTTGAATGTTTTCTCATGTTTAAGAGCCATTTATATTTCCTTTTCCTTGAACTATCATGTTATTAATTTGTCCATGTTCTATTACTTGTTGATCTTACCAGTTTAAGATCTTTATATTGCTTCATCTATTCATTCATTAAATATTTGAGTGTCTACCATGTACTAAGCATTGTTCTCTGTGTTGAGGTACATTAATGAACAATGAACAAAATAGACAAAAATCTCTGCCCTTATGAGCTTATTCTAGGCCAAGAGCAGTTTATGGGCACTTGTTAAACTGTAGGAGCTCAACTGCCCATGGAGGAGGAGTAAGCACAGATCTGGTGTGGCTTAACACTCTCCTCCCTTTGAGTTGAGAAGAGGTCCTTGTCTGCTCAGCTCCAAGGAACACCTCCCAGGCTACCAGGAAGCAAATGCAGAATACAGCTCAGCTCAAGCTGGACACCCCTGGTATAATCTTTATTCATTATTATAAGAACAAGTTTGATAATTCATTGTTAACAATGTTATTAATGAATCAGTTTTTTAAAGCACAGAAAACCGGTATCCTTTCTTATACATATCCTTTATTATATTTTTTCTTTTTTTCTGAAAGGGGATGCTTTGAATTTCTTTGAATAGGATGCTTGCTTATGTGAAAATTGTTTTGTTGGAGTCTATCATTCTCTGCCTCTTTCCCACAAAGCTATCTAGTTTTTCCTTAAAAAGATGAATCAGTATCTGGATAAGATATAAAACTTAATTTCTGCATAACTGATTGTGACTATAAATCATGCTCTTGGGTTCCTAGCTGAGAGTTGTAGTGTGTGATTGTGATGAAAATGACAACTTTATATTTACAGATGTAAGTCTACTTTGCTTAACTGATTTTTAGCCTTATTCCACAGAAAACACCATTAGCTTTTGAGGAAAAGAATCTAACTAATATATATTACTGCAGGATAGAAAAAGGACCTAAAATTTTTACTGATTATGAAATCAGTTTCATTGTGTAAAAAACTTGTTAGAAAATACCCCACAATTTGTATAAAAAACCCCACAATTCTTCTGCGCAGATTTAGTAAATGGTAGCATTCTGGTGACTCTGTCGGCAGTCAGAAACATTGATTGAACACCTTCTCTGCCCACTCACTGCTGGGAACAAAACAGAGGACTGGACTGATGTGAGTCTTGTTCTTTGAGTTTTACAGGCCAGCCTGGAAAAGGGCTGGGGTACTGCTGGGTGCCTGTGCTGACAGAGGAAAGCCTGTGGGGCTCAGAGAAGTCCTCCCAGAGGAAGTGACTTACTTGGGACTGAGGGTTGAGTAAGGCTTTAATTTGGATAGGAAAGGTGAAGTGAGAACAGCACGTGCAAAAGTGGAATCATAAGGTGAAATCCTGGTGTTCCAAGAAGTGAGACAAGTCCCAAAGTGGAGAGAACAAGCTGTCAAGGAGTCACAAGCTGTGGGAATTCGTAGAGCTCTTGGATCCAGTTTCCCAGAAGCAGACCTGAGAAGACTGTTCCTCCACCAAGGGTTTGTTAGAAAAGTGCTCCTGGAGAAACCAGTAAGGGGGCAGGGAAAGTGCTGTAAGGGAGGGAAGAAGGCAAGGATGCAGTGTCTGTGAAGGCCCAGTCAGCCTGGAGGCTGAGTTGCCAGGGAGCTGGACTCAGACACCCCTGCTGGTCTGTCTTGGGCTGTGAGCTGGGGGAGTGGGACGGGGATGGAAGTCTTCCAGAGACCTGCCACTCTCTGATGAAGAGGCTCTGGGAGCCCATGTAGTTCCCTGTAGAAGGCTGCAATTGGGAGCCCTAAGGAGCAAGGCTGCAGATCTGGGGTATGAGCATGGAACTACCAGGAAATAAGCTGAGCATAGGTAGAGAAAGTCAGCTCTAATACACTGGTAGACACAATATATTGATAATAAAAGAGAACTGGTACAGAGTTGTCAGATTATTTACTTTGCTACCAATGTCATTTTCATCACTGTCATTTCGTAAAAGAAACCCCAGTTTATACGGAGAAATTAGCATGCTCAGAATCTCAAATAAAGAGCAGTTGGCAACTTTACATGTATATGTGTGCGTGTATGTGTGTGCTCAGTCTCTCAGTCGTGTCTGATTATGACTCTTTGTGACCCTGTGGACTGTAGCCCACTAGGCTCCTCTGTTCATGGGATTTTCCTGGCAGGATTACTGGAGCAGATTGCCATTTCCTTCTCTAGGGGATCTTCGCGACCCAGGGATCAAATCTGAGTCTCCTACATTGCAGGCGGTTTCTTAACCACTGAGACACCTGGGAAGCCCTTATTTCCACCTTAAGGCTTAGCAAGTAATCGCGTGTGTTGGAGTAGTTCAAGAATTTGTTAATGGGAAATGAATGTGTCCCAGAAAATTGAAAAGCAATCTTTCCCCATTTTGTCTGATTACATTTCTTATATTTGGTGAGTGAAATGGGAAAGTTACAAGTAGTCCTGTAAGATCTCAAAGTCTTTTGACTTCTTGCCTAGTGTTCTACCAAGAGAAAAGAAAATCGTATAGAGTGTCCTGGTCCTGAGGATAAGATCTTAATAGATGCTTATGTAAGAGTCAGAAAAAAGGCAAGTGCAGGGTTACACATTGGAAGAGAGAGAGACAGGGAAAAGAGAAGAGAAATTGAGGTCATATTAAATAAACTGATTGGAATAAAGCTATTTGGGGTTAAAATTTAGTGGTACTCTTGAGTGTTGAAAGCATTTTCACTATATAGTATTGAAGTTAAGAAAGCAATGAGAAAGAAAATGGCTGTCACAGGATTTGCTGCCAGAGGAAGTTGCTTAAGCAGTGATTTCACGAATTGGTCATGATCTGGTCCCCTTGACTTTGTGAAGCATGATTTTGTGATTTAAGTCAGAAATAATCAGACCCTTTACTGGTTCTTTTTAAAGCAGATGCCAGTTTGTTATAGTGCCCATTAGCAGGGGCTGAGAAACACAGAGTGAGTTAAGTATACCTCTTAGAATACTTTAATTTTATTCTTGTTTTCCTATTCTCTCCTTTCACTTTCAGCTGGTAAAATGGAAGTGTTGGCAAGAGATCTTTCTTTGTGCTGACTACTAGATGTGCTTAGTAACCAGGAAAAATTTTGGTTACAGGGAAGTAATTTGCATCCATGTGCCTGGCTTCCAACCTGAATATGTTAGAAAACTTGCTTTATCCAGTTTCTATTGATAAACATCTCTCTTCCTGTCTTGTCCACCTGCTGCTTCCTGGGAGCCCTAGAGAGACTTTCTCAGTGGGTAACAGCAGGTCAACATTTAGAGACAGAGTGTCTAGTGTCCAAGCACTGGACACATAGTGGGCATTCAGTACAATCAAGAGAAGGAAAAATAAGTGGACTGGTGAAGAGAACGCTGATACCACCCCGGAATTAAGTGCTTCAAGTGCAGACGAAGCACAGTCTGATGGGGATTCCACACTAAATTCTTTACATGCGACTGTAGATTTAAAACAATTGTTTGTCAGATTTGTCCAGTAGAAGAATGTACTGTATGGGCAGATAAAGTTAGCATGTAAATGTGCAGACTACAGAAGCCATGACTTGGAGCAGTTTAATCTCATCAGCGCAGCTCTGGGTCTAAAGGATTAAGAGAGTCAGGGCTGTCTCATGGAAAATTATGTGCAAGTGTGCATGTTTGTGTGTATTATGTGTACACAGGCATGCAT
Organism: Bos taurus; assembly: GCF_002263795.3. Lineage (NCBI taxonomy): Eukaryota > Metazoa > Chordata > Mammalia > Artiodactyla > Bovidae > Bos > Bos taurus. The sequence continues at coordinate 50,835,637 of NC_037336.1, forward strand.
GTGTGCATTTATTTGTATCTGCGTGCTTGCTTTCACTCACTAGTTTTTAAAGTTCAGGCTTTAGTTTTCTAAACAGAAAGATTTTGGCATAGGAAATACAACCAATATTTTAAAATAGTCATTATTTTGTAATATAATAACATTTTATAACCTATGAAAATATTGAATCATTGTGTTGTACACCTGAAACTAATGTTATAAATCAACTATAGTATAATTTTAAAAAGATATTGATATATTCTCTTGTTGGGTAGATATTTTTCTAACTTTAAAATAATATAGTCTAGTTCTGGTAGAATTTTAAACAAAAATTCACTTTAGTGCAGATACTCCTAAATCAATTGTATTGGTCTCATAGTTAATGTTAATTTAAATGGCCACAGACCTATAAAATAATTTTTCATCTTTTTAGCACTTTTCTTAGTTACTTTTTAGGTTATCAAGAAAAATCAAAATAAAATATAAGTAATGATACCTGAATTTTTTTTATGTTTAGACATTTAAAAATATTTCTAAAAACTGATGATTTGATATTATTCTACTTCTATCATAGTTAAACTTATGATTTATGTATAACTAAATATATAATATTTATACTATCTAAAGTCAGAAGCAAAAGTGATACTAAAATAGCATTAACCCTTATATGTTTAAACATGCTAGAAATGTTAAGGAAGTTGTTTTAAAGTATCATCTTAACCTTGTCCATTTTGCAAAGTAGAGAGAGAGAGAGGGGAGACTTTAGTAGATTAATACATTATTTCAATAGAATATTTCTGCTCTAATCAATGCTTGTTTTCAAGCTTATATTTGTAATTTTATAATGTAATTTGCATTATAATACAGGTCCAGCTCTGCATAAAGAACATGTTTTGTCTGTGTCTTTATTTATTGCAAAGGACCTGGCAGAGGTGATTTCTGTTTTACATTTTCAGTGTTTCTGTTAAGCTTCATAAAAACTTCTCATTGACGCTAAACAATAAACGAGGCTGGTTTTGTCCACATGTGCTGTGAACCAGCACAGGCAGTTATTTCACAGGGTCCTGAGTGGTCCTTGCTTCTTCGACATGAGAAAAACTTCCAACATCACTTGATGTCATTTTCCAGCAGCAACAAAAGGATGAGCAGAACCGAAGTCTGAGTTTTCTCATACCTTCTGCCACGTACCCCAGGATTCTTGGAAACAATCTGTCCAAAGTTAGGAATGCATTTCCCTACGAACATGGTTTTAAATATTTCATACTTCTGTTCCTGTACGGCTAGCTCTGTTGAACTGCCTGGATCTTCAGTAGAGTGTTCAGATCAATACCATTGTTAGAAACCCTCAAGATTTTTGCATTTAGACTTTAGGAGCACTTCTTAATCTAGGCTGGCATTTCTAATTTGCTGTTCTGCCTGTCACAGAAAGTGAGAATGCTCATCCTGCTTTCGTTTGCTCCTTAAATCTGCCGCAACCTGCTGTGTTCCTTGAACTCTTCCCCTGCCTCCCAAGGCTGGTTATACAGCGGGGCCAGTCTCTCTATTCCTACTTTCAGTTTGTCTCTAAATACACATACTCAGAGTCTCTTTATATGTTTGATGGGTTTTATTCCTAGTGTTCAGGAGAGAAGTAGCAAATCTCACAAATATGGGGTGATTATAAGGGTTCTGTTAACTGTAAAAGTTCCTACTGTTATTGTCAGTGATATGTTTACTGGAATCCCCATTGAGTTTGTGCCTTATGCTTTTATTCCTAAAGGTAGAAATTACCAAAATTCCCTTCTCCTGAAATTGGTGCTGTATGCATGCCCCATCTTGGCCTAAAGACCATTATGGTACTTGTATGTCGATGACTTGTATAGTCTTGGCTCAGATTTCTTCCCTGAGTTTCACAGTCTTTTGTATATTTCAGTTTCCTAAATGCTTTGCTGTAGTCAGTTTTTACATAGGTATCAGTAAGTCATTGGGGCAAGGAAATGAACTGACAATATACTGGAAGGAAGAAAGTTTGATATGATCAATAGGCATATGAAAACATTTTAAGTATTATTAATAGTGAACTATAAATTATGTCACAGAGATATGGGTCACTATGAATTTAGAGATTATTTTTTTTTAAACAGAGAATACTGGGAACTCTCTGGTGGTCCAGTGGTTAAAACTCCAGGCTCCCAAGGAAGGGCGCCTGGGTTCAATCCCTGGTTGGGGAATTAGATCTCACATACCACAACCAAAGATCCTGAATGCTGTAACTGAGACTTGGCACAGCCAAATAAATAAATATATAATAAAAATAGAGGATGCTTTCAGTGGTTATTCTTATATACTGTTGGCCTAAGCTCCTTTGAAAATAGTTTGCAGTATTTATTGGGAGACTTAAAAGTGTACTTAGACCTTGACATAAAATCTTTATTTAAAAGTTATGCCAGCTAAAGTAAATTTAAACAGCAAAAGAAGTATTTATTGAAGTATTTCTGTCCATGTTTTTAATTTTCTCTGATAGATTAGAAAAATGTATTAGAAAAAAGGTTATTTATGCCGTATATGTGAGAGTATATATATTTAATGATGCTTTGTTATGAAGAATCTTTAAATAATTTTGGAAAATAATTTTATAAGAATATCTATGTAAAGACATGGAATATAAGTTAGTCCTTGAAGAAAAGATGAGCTGATGATTGTAATTTAGGCATTTCATTGAGAGGAGAGGCAACATGAGCAGATACCTTTCTGTGAAAATAAATTTATTATCTGGAAAGTAATGAATAACCAGGCTGAATAGTAAAAGTTCATTTTGAAGAAATAGGAGGAAATGTTACTTACCTGTTAACGTGTTAGCTAGTTGCTAGGTATGGAGGATACAAGGATGACTCAAAGATGACAATAATGGAAATTTAGGAGAAGGGCATATATGAGACAGTTTCATGAAAACTTTGATAAAACTTAATGACTGGGTAAAAGAAAATCAAGAATAATGAAATTTTTTTAATTTGTATGATGCCAGTAATAGAAATGGGAAAGGAGACCTTTATAAGGCAAGGTGGTCAGTTTAGTTTCCACAGTTGGTTTAGGGCACACACACAGGAGTGCTTGCTTTCTTTTTTTTTAGGTTAATTAATTTATTTATGGCTGCAGTGGGTCTTCATTGCTCCACTGGCTTTCTCTAGTTGCGGCAAGTGGGGGCTTCCCTTTGTTGCAGTGCTCGGGTTTCTTATGGTGGTGCCTTCTCTTGTTGCGGATCACAGGCTCTAGGCATGTGGGCTAGGCAGTTGTAGCACATGGGCTTAGTTGCTTCGTGGCATGTGGGATCTTCCCAGACCAGGGACTGAACCTGTGTCCGCTGCATTGGCAGGCAGAATCTTATCCACTGCACTGTCAGGGAAGTCCAGGAGTGCTTTCTTTCATGTGCTTTAATACTTGGAGTTTACTTTTTCTGTAAAACTGAATGTTGTTTATGTACCTCTGACTGCTGCTGCTGCTGCTAAGTCACTTCAGTCGTGTCGGATTCTGTGTGACCCCATAGACGGCAGCCCACCAGGCTCTCCTGTCTCTGGGATTCTCCAGGCAAGAACACTGGAGTGGGTTGCCATTTCCTTCGCCAATGCATGAAAGTGAAAAGTCAAAGTGAAGTCGCTCAGTCGTGTCCGACCCTCAGCGACCCCATGGACTGCAGCCTACCAGGCTCCTCCATCCATGGGAGTTTCCAGGCAAGAGTACTGGAGTGGGGTGCCATTGCCTTCTCCGGTACCTCTGACTAGTGATTCCAATTTTTAACTAACTGTGAAATATGCCTAAAATTACTTTCTAAGGAGTTTTAAAAATAATTTAAGTAGTAAAAATATTTTAAGTATAAGGTCTATGGCATTTAGATTTAAATTTTTTTCATGTCCTGGTAATAATTATTGGTTCGATTGTATCTATCTGCTTTATTTAATGGTTTTGCTTCATAGTGGAACATATTTGGCATGGGGCCCTAACTTTATAGTAACAGAAATGTCATTCTAAATGGTATTATAGAGAAATTTCTTTCTTTGGCAGATGGGAGACTCTTTGGTCAGAGAAACCTACAAAGGTGAATGCTTCTCAAGCTCGCCAGTTTAAACCTTGTATTAAGCAGATAAATTTTCCTACAAATCTTATACGCCTGGAAATAAATAGTTCTCTTCTGGATTACTACACTGAATTAGATGCAGTTGTATTACACGGTATGAAGGACAAGCCCATGCTTTCTCTCAAGACTTCACTTATTGACATGAATGATCTAGATGAAGATGACTATGAAGAAAAGGATGATTGTGAAATCGACAATCTGAACAAAAAGTTTAGCAGTACTGCTCTCAGAGAAGGGCCAAGTAATGGATATTTTGATAAACTACCCTATGAGGTAAGCCAAAGATATTCAGTAGCAATATTGGACATACTATCATTTAAAAATATTTAGATATTGTTTATTTTGCTGAATGTCAGAGAAATTGGAGCATTAGTGAAGTATACATAATCTGATGTATTGTGTGTTTTGACTTTGGAAAAACCAGACAAAATTGTGTTCAGTAACTTCACCAGTTTTGTTTTGGATTGACTTCAGTGATTTTGGACAAATTCTTAGATATATGTTGTTTTATCACTGATTAATAATAACCAAAATACATAAAGCAGTAATAAATTACACTCTACTTTAATTCACACTTCCACAGCGTAAGCATGGGCAATATGTGTTTAATGTGATGCCAGTTATTTTAAAGATGATTCGTTGTGAAAATAGTATTAATACAATTGTGAGAGGAATCCTCATGCTGTTTAATAGTGCACAGTGTCTCCAAGTGTAACTTATTCTTCTCTACTAACTCTATCCTATGTTCTTCTAACTAGCTATAATTTTTGGTCTAGGCAGGTTCAGGGAGGTTTTCAGTGTGTCTCTGCAGGGTTGTTTCTGGGGTATATTTAGCACTCCTGGCTCCCAGGCATCCAGTGCCACTGGCACATCTCCTGGAATGGGGGTGGGGCCAGGCATTTCTGGCCCCTGCTGAGAAGAGCTGTGTGTGGTTTAAAATATTAATAATATAATCAGATCTTTTAAAGAAAATTTTCTAAACTCAAACTACCATGGAGAGGGCTATCATGTAGATGAAACTGACCAGGAAATCTCTGAGGATATTCATACTCTGAGGGTCTGAATAAAGGATCAAGAACAGAATTCTGGAATTACTACCATCTAAGAGTCAAATACAGGCGGACAAGTCAGAAAAGGCACTTGGGACAAAGATGAGAGTGTCTTAAAAGCAGCGATAGGAAGCTAAAGAGGCATAGAGAACATAAAATGGGTGTGGTCAGCCACACTACTGCAGAGCTCAGTGACGGTGGCCCCTGCTGTTGGTCATTGCGAGAGCTTTGGTAATCCTTTACCATTATCAGTTCAGTGGAACTATGACCATAGGTGGGAGATGGGAAAAATTTACCATATCTGGTTAAGGCATCAAGGGGTGGGGAAGAAGCAGAGACAAAAATATTTGCTGTCTGAGCATAAGCAGAAAAAACCCTTCTGTTAATATACTCTAATTATGGGCTATAACATGGATAAGACTGTTCACCAATAATGAATAATACTTGGCATCCTGACTAATACTCCAGTCCTTCATGTCATATTCAGAGAAGAGCATATCAAAATGAGGGAGAGTATGACATTTTTATAGATATTATTTGCTCTAATTTGTCACTTAAAAGGAGAAAAGATGGGTGGCAGAAGATGCAACAGAGTAGGAAGGTTGCTGTTTGTAACACAGGTTGGGAGAGATTTCAGCATGTTTTATGCTGTAGGGAAGGAGACTGTAGAGAGTTAAAGCTTCTAGTACATGCAGGGGGTTTAGTCAATACAACAAAGTCATGTGGAAGAACTGGGAGATGGAATCAGTCGTCTTAAAGGACATTAAATAGCCATGATGGAAGCAGTGCAATATATAGAGAATTAATGTTCCAAAACACCAAGTGATTTCACAGTGAGTAAAAGGAGAAACTGTTTTCTAAAGTTACCCAAATTATAGGTACTTCAAGTTATTTTAAGGGGGGAAAAACCCACATTGAAATAATAAGCCAAGTGATATCATCTTTCCATAGTTGAAAATAATTGTATTATGAGTAAAATGAATTTTGAGGGCAGGTCAACTTTTTTGAGAGTCCTTTCCTACATTGCATGGTGTCAAATGGTACTTTAGACTAGAATGTTTTTGTTGTTTAGTTGCTAAGTCGTGTCTGACTCTTTTGTGACCCCATGGACTGTAGCCCACCAGGCTCCTCTGTCCATGGGATATCCTAGACAAGAATTACTGAAGTGGGTTGCATTTCCTTCTCCAGGAGATCTTCCTGACCCAAGGATTGAACCCACGTCTCCTGCATTGGCAGATGGATTCTTTACCACTGAGTCACCTGAAAAGTCTCTTAGGCTAGGATACTCCCATATAAAAACACGGTTGACAGACACTAGCTATTGGATGAGTAATGATTAAAGGGTATTGTGGGCCTAAAGCCTGTTATTTTTCACTTAATCAAAATCCAAAAGTGCTTTTTCACATGCCAATGTCATGGTCTCAGTAATTTCACTGTTCTTTTTTTATTTTGATATTTGCTTAAAATATAACATTAGGGGGCTTCCATGGTATCCCAGATGGTGAAGAATCTACCTGCAATGTGGGAGTCCCAGGTTTAACCCCTGGGTTGGTAAGATCCCTTAGAGAAGGGAATGGCTACTCACTCTAGTATTGTTGCCTGGAGAATATTAAGGATCAGGAAATGTTTTCACACAGTATACATCTTTTAATATGACTTTTGTTTGGAATGATGCCAGCAATTGCTGGGAGTTATTTAAATTACAAATCATCTGGAAAAAAATCAATTATTTATCCTCTGGTACAGGGATACATTTAACTTTTAATGCTTCTTTGTACTAACTGCTTTAAAATTTTACTGAAATAACTTTTAATATTGCAGTTAAAACAACAAATATTTAAGGTCCTACTTTTGCCAAGCCTGGATGGATCATAGGTTCCTTCAGACATTTAAGAAGTGATCACTTTCTGTATTATTTAAACTTTTTCATGGAATAAAGAAAAAGGAAAGTTTTTAACTTCTTAATGAAGCTGATACAATAGTATAGCACATAAAAATAAACTTACAGACTAATTTTACTTATGCATCAAAATATAGTGAATAGAATTACCTAAAAATAAAAAAATCATTCAGGATGTAGTCCTGGAATTAAGGGTATTTAGGTATTAGATAATATATATGATAATATACAGTACTATAAAATGGTAACATAGTCAAAGGAGAAAAATTCTACGGTCATCTCAGTAGATGTGCAAAATTGGTTGACAAATTGCAGCTGGATAGAAATCCAAATTTTTACCAGTGTCAGTTTAAAAGTAAATATTAAGCTAGCTATGAACATTTCATGCAAAGATGAGCTCGATAAAGGACAGAAATGGTATGGACCTAACAGAAGCAGAAGATATTAAGAAGAGATGGCAAGAATACACAGAAGAACTGTACAAAAAAGATCTTCACGACCCGGATAATCACAATGGTGTGATCACTGACCTAGAGCCAGACATCCTGGAATGTAAAGTCAAGTGGGCCTTAGAAAGCATCACTACGAACAAAGCTAGTGGAGGTGATGGAATTCCAGTTGAGCTATTCCAAATCCTGAAAGATGATGCTGTGAAAGTGCTGCACTCAATATGTCAGCAAATGTGGAAAACTCAGCAGTGGCCACAGGACTGGAAAAGGTCAGTTTTCATTCTAATCCCAAAGAAAGGCAATGCCAAAGAATGCTCAAACTACCGCACAATTGCACTCATCTCACACGCTAGTAAAGTAATGCTCAAAATTCTCCAAGCCAGGCTTCAGCAATATGTGAAACGTGAACTTCCTGATGTTCAAGCTGGTTTTAGAAAAGGCAGAGGAACAAGAGATCAAATTGCCAACATCTGCTGGATCATGGAAAAAGCAAGAGAGTTCCAGAAAAACATCTATTTCTGCTTTATTGACTATGCCAAAACCTTTGACTGCGTGGATCACAATAAACTGTGGAAAATTCTGAAAGAGATGGGAATACCAGACCACCTGACCTGCCTCTTGAGAAATTTGTATGCAGGTGAGGAAGCAACAGTTAGAACTGGACATGGAACAACAGACTGGTTCCAAATAGGAAAAGGAGTTCGTCAAGGCTGTATATTGTCACCCTGTTTATTTAACTTATATGCAGAGTACATCATGAGAAACGTTGGACTGGAAGAAACACAAGCTGGAATCAAGATTTCTGGGAGAAATATCAATAACCTCAGATATACAGATGACACCACCCTTATGGCAGAAAGTGAAGAGGAACTCAAAAGCCTCTTGATGAAAGTGAAAGTGGAGAATGAAAAAGTTGGCTTAAAGCTCAACATTCAGAAAACGAAGATCATGGCATCTGGTCCCACCACTTCATGGGAAATAGATGGGCAAACAGTGGAAACAGTGTCAGACTTTATTTTTCTGGGCTCCAGAATCACTGCAGATGGTGACTGCAGTCATGAAATTAAAAGACGCTTATTCCTTGGAAGGAAAGTTATGACCAACCTAGATAGCACATTGAAAAGCAGAGACATTACTTTGCCAACAAAGGTTCGTCTAGTCAAGGCTATGGTTTTTCCCGTGGTCATGTATGGATGTGAGAGCTGGACTGTGAAGAAGGCTGAGCGCCGAAGAATTGATGCTTTTGAACTGTGGTGTTGAAGAAGACTCTTGAGAGTCCCTTGGACTGCAAGGAGATCCAACCAGTCCATTGTGAAGGAGATCAGCCCTGGTATTTCTTTGGAAGGAATGATGCTGAAGCTGAAACTCCAGTACTTTGGCCACCTCATGAGAAGAGTTGACTCATTGGAAAAAACCCTGATGCTGGGAGGGATTGGGGGCAGGAGGAGAAGGGGACGACAGAGGATGAGATGGCTGGATGGCATCACTGATTCGATGGACGTGAGTCTGAGTGAACTCCGGGAGTTGGTGATGGACAGGGAGGCCTGGTGTGCTGCGATTCATGGGGTCGCAAAGAGTTAGAAACGACTGAGCGACTGATCTGATCTGATCTGAAGAATTGTCTACTACCAGGTATTAGTAACCAAGAGCTAACATCATATTTAATTATCAAACACTAGAAATGTTCAGTATGGTAGTCACTAGCACATGTACTATTGAGTACTTTATGTCTAATCTTAAGTAAAATAAGCTGAAAATATACACGTAAGATTTCAAAGACTTAATATGACAAAAAAAGATTTAGTTTCTCCGTAATAATTTTTAGGTTGAGCACATGTTGAGATGATCATTTTAAATATCTCATCAAATAAAATACATTAAAATTAGTATCACCTATTTTTAAATTTACTTTATTTTTTAATTTCATTGAGGAATAATTGACAAATATAATTATTTGTATTTAAAGTGTACAACATGGCTTGATATACATTGTGTATAGCAACCCACTCCAGTGTTCTTGCCTGGAGAATCCCAGGGATGGCGGAGCCTGGTGGGCTGCTGTCTATGGGGTCGCACAGAGTCTGACATGACCAAAGTGACTTATTAGCAGCAGCAGCAGTGATTACCAAGATCAAGATAACTGACACATATATCACCTCCTGTTTTTAACCCTTTTGTGTGAGTGTTTGTGGTGAGAATGCTTAAGATCTACTCTAAGCAACTTTCAAGTATACAGTACTATATTATTAACTAGAGTCTTTTGACTTCTAACAACTTGTAGTTACTAAAAAAATTTTAAATTACATATGTGCCTCACATTTTTGGCTCACATACAAATTAGAGTCAGGAACAAGACAACAATTTTACTTAACATTGTTCCGGATATACTATCCAGTGCTGGAAGATAGGAGAAATAAATAAGAGGCGTGATTTTTGAAAAGAAAGCTGTAAAATTATTGTCATTTGCAGACAATATGATTATGTATTAGAACACTCAGGAGAATAGACCAAAAACTATTCAGAACAATAAGTAAGTTGGCAGGTTACAAAATTAATAGATAAAAAAAATCAATAGATTTAAGAACTCTAGGATCAAAAAAGATAGTTAAATGATAAATTATGTCATGCTCTTGAGTAGGAAGACACAACAAAGAGATCAGTTTTCTTTAATAAAAGCTATGTGTTCAATGAGGTTCCAGGTAAAATGCAAACATAATTTGTTTATTTTTTAATATAAAAGTTCACCTAAACACTATGAAAATACTCAGGAAAATTTTGGAAAAGAAGAGTGATGGAGGGAGCCCTAGTCCCACCAGAGAATAAAATATATTATGAAGCCATAGTACTGATATTTGTGGGTGAACAATGAAGGTAGATTCTCACATAAACTTTTTTTTAATATATTTATTTTAATTGGAGGCTAATTACAATATTGTGGCGGTGTTTGCCATACACCTCCATGAATCAGCCACGGGTGTACATGTGTCCCCTCGTCCCGAACCCCCCTCCCACCTCCCTCCCCACCCCATCCCTCTGGGTGTCCCAGTGCACCAGCTTTGAGTGCACTGTTTCATGCTTTGAACTTGGACTGGCGATCTGTTTCACATATGGTAATATACATGTTTCAATGCTATTCTAGCAAATCATCCCACGCTTGCCTTCTCCCATAGCGTCCAAAAGTCTGTTCTTTACACTATGTCTCTTTTGCTGTCTTGCATATAGGGTCATCGTTACCATCTTTCTAAATTCCATATGTATGCATTAATATACTGTGTTGGTGTTTTTCTTTCTGACTTACTTCACTCTGTATAATAGGCTCCAGTTTCATCCACCTCATTAGAACTGACTCAAATGTGTTCTTTCTTATAGCTGAATAATTTTCCATTATGTATATGTACCACAACTTGTTTATCCATTCGTCTGCTGATGGACATCTAGGTTGCTTCCACGTCCTGGCTATTGTGAACAGTGCTGCAGTGAACATTGGGGAACACGTGCCTCTTTCAATTCTGGTTTTCTCAGTATATATGCCCAGCAGTGGGATTGCTGGGTCATATGGCAGTTCTATTTCCAGTTTTTTAAGGAATCCCCACACTTTTCTCCATAATGACTGTACTAGTTTGCATTCCCACCAACAAAGTAAGAGGGTTCCCTTTTCTCCACACCCTCTCCAGCATTTATTGTTTGTAGACTTTTTGATGGCAGCCATTCTGACTGGCGTGAGATGGTACCTCATTGTGGTTTTGATTTGCATTTCTCTGATAATGAGTGATGTTGAGCATCTTTTCATGCCACATGTAAACTTTTAAAAAGACAGAACAGAACTTACTTATTTGACCCAGTGGGCTATTGCTATGGGAGAAATAAATGGAAGAGAATAGACACCAACAAGAAAGAAGGAAACGTTGGGAACTCCCTTGGCAAGAGTTATATTTCTGTAGTTAAAAGCAAAACAAACAAAACTCTAAGATGACAGTGCCCTACTATTTTTGTGCTGTTTTTTTGTTATTATTATTATTTTTTAATGTTTTTCCTTTTCCTGCCTTTCAGGATGGCAACATTAAAAGTATTGATACTAGTCTGGATAGGTTATGAGTGAATGGGTACTTTTATACACTGTTTGTGTAAATTGATGCAAACATTCTGAAGGGCAATTTTGTGTTTATATCAAAACTTTTAAGTGCATGAAATTTACCCTATGATATATTTGCAAAATTTATCAAGATATGCATACATACACACAATGATATTGCAGTGTTATTTACAGTAGGGAACAAACCAGGAAATACATCAATGAGAAATTAGTTGAATTAGTGTGTCATATCTACAAAGTGGCATGGGGTGGATTTGTGTGTGCAAATGTAGAAATATCTGCAAGATACATCATTCAATGAGAAAAGCAAGGTGAAGAACAGTGTATAAAGTATCATTCTTTTGGTGCAAATCCAGGAATAGAATTTCATGCATATTTATCTGGAAAAGAGCAGAAAAACTGTTAGCAGTGTTTACCAAGGGGTTGAGGGATTACTAGATTTGAGGGTAGAGAGGGAAGAACTTATCATTTTATACCTGCCTGCAGTGTTTGGGTTTTCTAATATTTTACCTGAATTTTCTCTTGTTATTTGTTTAATATTTTGCGTGTCGACAGTTTGCATGTCATCTGGATGGTGAGAGTTTAGACTAATTTTTAATTTCCCTGTATTTCCCTGTTTTTATAACACAAACACCCACACCCCTTAATGTTATTTTCAAAAGTCAAGTTCACATGTTAAAAATAAATAACAAAACACCCCAAGCCTTCTTATACTTAATATGTGTATAATCAGTGTGCATTTTTATATGTACTTTTTAAGCTTATTTTAAATATATTGTTGTCACTCTTTTTTGTACTTTGGCCTCAAACAGGGTTACTCTGACCTGAAAATAACACCGGGCTTACATAGTTAAATAAATTGATGAAGAACATTTAGGTTAAAGGGCATAATCACAAATCAAAAAGTATAGCTAGATAAATGCACTGCATTAAGTGAAAAAGTCATCCTTCTCTCTCATCTAGAGGTTTCTTTTTTTACCATTCAGCAAATACTCGATTTTTTTCTTTGTGTTTCTTGGTTCAGAATAGGCTACTTAGCTATGATTCTTTGCAAATTAGTTTAGAAGCCCCCAACTGTTCACCATTAAGAAAAAAACAAATCTTGAACTACTAACAGTTCAAAGAAACTATTAGAATTAGAGATAAATATCTTTTTGTTCCCTCCTCCTTAATACTTTTTTTGGTATTTGTTAGCTACCCCATCATCATTGCCAGTGGCTTTAAGCAGGCTCCTGATTCCTCTTCCCTGGAATTCTGCAGTTGCCCCCTGGCTGGTTTCCCTTCCTGCCTCCAGGAGTGCTCCCTGCAATGCTAAAACACAAATCTGACTCTATCACTCTGCAGCTCAAATCCCTTAGAGACTCCTCATTGCTTTTTGTGTAAATCCAGTCTCCTCTGTGAGGCTCTCTGACCTAATCCACCACTAACTAGTCTTTCCTCTCTGCAGTTTTGCCTCAGTCTTTAAAAGTGGAGCCTTCGTGGTCTAAGTCTACTTTTACTGCGGTTAAGCTTGTATCTTGTGTCAGGCTCTAGTGGCAGTCTGTGCTCCTAGCAAAGTTATTAAAACAGTCATTGTCCTTATCAACATCCCACTGAACTCTGAAAACCCTGAGAGGGGGAGCTCTTCTATCACCAGTGATAGATGTGTAATCGATGTTCAGTAAAGGTTAAGTCTGTGAAAAATTGTATTATTCAATAGATTACCAATATATACTTTTTGCACTGTTAAAAAAAAAGAGTAATTAACATGAATTGAGTATACAGTGAACGCTCTTGAAATGTAATATATATAGCCTTATGTATGTATGGGTACTACTGATGTGGATAATTCTGTTGAATATTGATTTATTTAGTATGTGAAAATACTGTTATAAAATGTATGATACTGTTCTTTATTAGATCATATCATATGCTTCATAAAGTGATACTGTTTTTTTCAGTCTGGGTGAACTTGGTTTCTCTGTTTTATGTAGCTCATTCAACTGATTCTGAATCATCTTACACTACCAGACCTGTGTAGATTAGCACAGACTTGCAAACTACTGAACCAACATTGCTGTGATCCTCTGCAGTACATCCACCTCAATCTGCAACCGTACTGGGCAAAACTGAATGACACCTCTCTAGAATTTCTGCAGGCTCGCTGCACTCTTGTGCAGTGGCTTAATTTATCTTGGACTGGCAATAGGGGATTCATCTCTGTTGCGGGATTTAGCAGGTTAGTGCCAAACCTCGTTGAGGTTATTTTACCAGCAGATTGTACTTACTATATAGTAGTTAACATAATAAAAGTTTGAAATTGTGTACCATGTATTTTATAGAAATCAGGAGAAATACATTTGTGTATCTTGTTCAGAATGCTTCTGCTTACAAAAGTGGATGAGTTCATTTCGCCATCCTCTTACATCTCAGCTTCATAAGATGAAGGGGAAATTATGTCCTTTACCTCAAATTGTTCAAAATCCCAAGTAACTTTCAACAGAGCTCCTTTTTTTTTCTTTCTCGTATTTTCAGCACAGATGATTAACACATTTTAAGAACTATTTCCAAATCAAAATCTACCTCTCTAATGTGATTTGTCAGAAATGGAAAACAATTTATTATAGAACATTTTTAATTAAATCTTAATTACATGTGCAATACATCACCCAAATTTAGAAGCTCATTTAAACTAATTATGTTGAAAATGCAATTGCATGTTAAATAGGCGACCACACTTGCAGACCTGCCCAGGTGTTTCTGCTCCTTTCTATTTAAGCATTTAGTTTCCTTACTATTAAATGTCACCTGTTAAACATTTGAAAGCCTGCACGCGTGCATATTCATTTAGCAACGCCATAGTCATTTTTTCTTGTGATACAAACAGGTGTTTTTCTCTTAACCTTGATGATGGTTATTCTCATTGTAAGTTACAGTATAATCCATTTCATTAAGTTAAATAATGAAGAAATAGACACTTTGGGGAAATTACCTGTTATTTTTGATTAACGAATAATCGCCTATCGTGTTTTTAGAAGTTAGAATGAACTACAGCTTTCCCTACACACATCCCCAAGTGGATGCATTCCAGTGGCTTATGAATTAGAAATTTGTATTTTGAGCTTTGTTTCTCCTTGACTTAGAGTATAAAATTAAAGATGCAGTTCCAGAAATAAATATTTGATACCTTAGATTCAGATGAAATCATGTTTGAAATAGCACCAATGTGTTCAAAATGCTAATATTAATAGTTTGTGCATCAAATTAAAAAAACACAGGCAATAATGGCTTACAGCACATGTTGAAACCATGGATGCACTGGGTTTCTTTCTTTTCTGCCAGAAACAGAACTAGAGGAAGGGGTTCTTAGATAAAGCATTCTGGGATTTGAGGGTCAGAATCTAAAGATTCTGTAACATGCTGTGTATACAAAATTATTTTTTATTATGTAAATCTGCTTAAGAGGGGATATATATATATATATATAATAGTAGGTATTATATATATGTAAGAAAATGAGTTGTTTCTTTTTGGCAGTGTAATTTTGGTGAATTTTGATAGAATCCACATTTTGAAAATTGCTGGATTTTTGACAGCTCTCCATTGGAACACAGCTTAGTCCTTTCTGTTTCCCTTTCTGCAAACACACCCTTCATTGGCAAACTGTCCTCACTGCTAATGGGACCAAGAAGAACTGAAGCTAATGATGACTGTGGGTATTCAGAGAGTACACTATGGATCATAAACCAAGACTAACCGAGAGCAGATAGAACCATTGGTATCAGTAAGCAGTATTTTACCTTATAAGGACTTCGGGGTATTTTAATTCCCCTCATAGCTCTTTCTTAAATGTTTCCCACTATTTGGGACTTCTTATGTGTGTGTTTTCACTGTTGGTGTGTAGTGTGTAAGGCATTATGGTGAGTATTGTAGACCACGTGAAGAGGTAGATGATATAGTTCCTACTACAAAAACAATACAGATATAAAGATAAACATTTAAACATATCATTCCTATATTTTTATAAATAAAATAGCAGGGAGGCAGCTAATGAGTAAAGACATTAAAGAAAACTTCGGTAATGAATGACCAAGTCCAACTTCCTAGGCAAAATGTGGCATATACCCATAGTATAATGAGTAAAATACAAAGATAATATTAAATCAGTTTTTAGAAATTCTCTTTTTGTAGCTTCTTCTGGTGCATTAGCAGAAACATAAGTTGTTAGAAGAAAACTTCACAATGCTATTTTAAGAATTTTAGACGTGCAGTGGATAAAGATCTTCTTTTATAAGTTTAAAGCTCCAATCTACTTTCTCACCAGCAATTTCTCTTCCATTTTCAATTTGCCCCTTTAGTTGCTGTGGAGTTGTTTGAATAATCACAAAAGTACATACATAAATTTAAGTTTTCCATATTTCACAGGAGTATTTCAGCCTGTAAAACCATGTATCTTGATAGCATTCCTTTGAGCATAGTCATTGTTCCCATTAAGAAAAGAAAAAGTTGAAATAACAGAGAGAGAGTCTTTTTGGGGATGGGAGATACTGGAGCTTTGCCTACTGATTACTGTTGGCCCCCTTGACTTGACTGCTGAATTGATAGTCATTATGGCTTGTAGGCAGCATTCCCAGAATAAACAATAAATATTCATGGCTTGATTATTAATGAATAATCTATGAGTAAGTGTGGTCTATTTATGCTCGTTACTGTGAAGAAGGTTTATTTATAATACTTTAAAGGGAAAAAAAGTACATTTTTGAACTAGAAACCGATGATGATGAGTTGCCTTTTGAGCAAGTCTTTGGGAAAAGTTTGATATAGGTAATTTTTGTTGCCTAAAAACCTTATCCTCACAAACTGAAACTGTTTCACTGCATTTTAAAGAAGTTAGAAATTTATTTTATTCAAAATAGCAGGGGAAGTGGAATAATGAGAACTTAAAACTTTTAATCAGTTATTAAAATCCTATTCTATCTACAGATTTGTGACTTGTAACTTCAAGTCCTGCTCATGTATATCATTATTCATTAAAGTCACATCTATTGTAATTACACTTTCCTCTTGCAATACACTCCCTAAAGTCTTGGATATTCCTTTGCCACCCTGTTTGTTTGTGCTCTGAGGCTTAATTATACCATTTTGATGTTCAAAAAGCCTTAGACTCATTTTTTTATGCTATAGTTTTTCTTCAGATAGTTGCTCAAACTAATCACCTTGAGCGCCACCTCAGTTATGTAGAGATTTCTACCCCTAGCCCATCTACTTGTTCCCTTCAGAAAACATTGTTGGATGCTTTTTAGGTTTAAGGACTTGATGTTTTGACACAAAACTACAGTTTTATGGAATAGAGAGCTTTTTGCGTATTCATATATTTGTTTATTCAGTTGCCTGCCAATGTTTTACACTGTTGTATCTTTTTGATGGTCAACTTCTAGAGATTAAAGACCATTTACGACAGTTTCTTTTCATGTCCTTCTACCATTGCTGGATGGTGCCGTACACAGTTAAGCAAGAAGTTTTGTTTTTAATAACTTTATTTTGGATCTGATATAGTAAATAATGCTCCAGGTATTTGGAATTAAAAATATCTTAAATATACTGTTTTATAAAACTCAGTGAGGGCCAGCTACAAAACATGAGATTAGGATTCAGAGCCATGGATATTTATACCTAATTCTCCTCTTTACCTTGAAACTTGAGGCAGGTTGTAAGGTTTGGTGCCTTTTATTTTGTGATGAATAAACTCAGATTAAATCATTTATTCACGTAATGTTAATTATTTTAGGGTACAAATTACCATTTAGTAAATTACTTCTTACGTACCTGTATCACTCTGGACAAATTAATTCACCTTATAAGGATAGGCAATTTATTTCTCTCTCCAGAGACTCCTTTTCTCATAGCAGGAGACCTAGTTTGGGATTGTTTATCTGAACTTAGGTTTTCTCATAATATCCTCAATATCAAGAAATACTTGATGAGAATTCATAAGATGAAATGAACAGGCTTCAGGAAATAAACAAGCTATAGTTCTCTTTTCAGGTGACCAGTATTACAACTGAGATGAATAAATAGATGACTAAGATCTGTAATTATGTGTTAAAACTTTATGAGGAACATTAAGGAAGGAAATGAGTTGTGTTCAGCTAATTAATTGATTCTGCTATTTCTGCCTTCTTGTAGTGGAAATATGAAAAAGCCGGTGGTGTAGATCTCATAAGTTAAGGAAGAGTTGACTATGGGGATATTGACTAAATAATAAAAATATAGGATATAGAAAAAGGGAGAGAGTCATAAAGGTGATATAAGCATGATCATTGTCATTATTGTGCTTCCAAATTCTATCATTCATTAAATCAATTTGGGAAGTTTTCTAGTCTATTAACAGCTTTCTGATGATTGGCTTGCTATCTTTAGAAGGGAAGAGTTCATTAATGAGAGAAAAGAGACAAGGGGTGTCAAAGCATTCCAAGTCTAATACTGAAAAGAACTGTAGAACAAAGTGCTTTGCCAAATAATGAAGACCTTCAATAGATAAGATGCCTAAAGATTTTAAGAGTTAATATACTCATTTAACTTTTATAATCTGCAAATAATTTTAGAAGGATCAAATCCAAATAGGATACTCTAGATCTCTGGTGCCCTACATTCATTTCTAGATTGCTAGCTTCTAAATGATGATGAACTAGCCATAACTATAATGTATATTCAAAGTAAGGTAAAAATGTTCATTTTGTTATATGTCCTAGTTTGACCCTCTTAAAGGAAAAATACTGAGTCCACAGAACCTAGTCTGCTCCAGAGTAGAGGAAATTTAAATTCCTCAAATGCATTTTCATGATTGGAAGAGTTATTCAGCAAATTCATCAAGTGTTTTTATGCATCTGACATCATGCTAAGTACTAAGTATACCACAGATAGACTCAATGTAAATAAATCAGTAAATAAGGCAATTACGGTTAACAGAAGAATGAATTTTGGTTGAGAAATAGAGGAGCTGAGTTCATTCAGTTCAGCGTGTAGAAGATACGTTGTTAATTTAGTACCCATTGCTTCCCTTTGAAATAGATCCCCAGTCTGAATATTGAGCACCACAATCAGCGCCACCACCTCCATCCAGTGCACCATCCCCTCTTCCCTGAATATGGTTATGGTGTCCTGATGATCTCCCAGTTTTCACCCCTGTTCCCCTTCAGCTTATTCTCCACACAGAAACCAGAGTGATCCTGTTAAAACACAAGCAAGTGGTGCCACACCTCTGCTCAAAAACCCTCTGATGTCTGAGAATCCTGTCTCCCTCAAAATAAAAGCCTGAGTCTTTATAGGATACACACTGTATGACCTGCCCCTTACCACTCCGATCTGCTCCCATCTGCCTCTCACTTTGTGCCTGCTTGCAGTTCCCAACTCTAGGCATTGTCTGAGGTGCCCTGCCTCTGAGCTGTCATCCTTGCTGCTGCCGGCTTGCCACTTCTCTGGGGAACTGCTTTGCTCCCCCTCTCTCTTCTCTTGACTCACCTCAGTGAGGCTTCCCTGTCTACTCTTCACACTTTCTGTTGTCCTTCTCTGCTTTTCTTTTCTTCTTGGCACTCTTCACTCTCTAATATACTATTAATTTTACTCATTTATTTGTTCATGGTCTGCCTCTCCTACTGAAATGTAAGTAAGCTCCATGAGAGCAGAGACTTTGCCCACTGCCAACTTCCCAGTGTCTAGAGTAATGCAGGGTCATAGTAGGAGCTCAGTTAATATTTGTTGAGTGAATCCCTGAAGGTGCTTGATGTAAACTGTCCTTTTAGCCAGTACAGTAGCAGAGAACAGTAGTGAAACACGTGGGAGGAGATCAAGGTGAGGGGACAGCTTGAAGAGTGCCCGAGAGTTTGAAGGAAGGGGAGGGCGTGTGAAATGGTGTGAGATGCCCCAATAAATCAAGTAATACAAGGGCTGGAAAAAAAGGCCCTTTGATTTGGCATTTAAAAGGAAAGGATGAATTTAGGGAAAGCAGAACATAGACTGCAATGGATTAAGAATAAGCAGATGTTCTTGGATGTTTGGGTGTAAATAAGCTGTGTGGGCTACTGACTTATATGCAATATTTAAAATAAATGTGTAGCGATTACATTTTTTATTGTTTGTGTGTTGGCTAAGATTTCATTGTTAATATTTGTGGGGTACTCTGGCCTTTACAGACTTCTTTCACGTTATTGTAGAATGTTCAAAACCACAAGCAGTGTGGTGAGTGCTGTTACATGTTTCTAGTCTGCCTTCTACTGCTGAGGGAGTGCTGTGTGTGTGCGGGTGGGTGTGTGCACAAATGCGCGCACATGTGCACACACCCTTAGTCACATCCGCCTCTGCGACCACATGAACAGAGGAATCCACCAAACTTTTCTGTCTATGGAGAATCCCTTGGACGGCAAGCCTGGTGGGCTGCCGTCTGTGGGGTCGCACAGTTGGACACGACTGACGCAACCCAGAAGTTTTCTGAGTTGAGAGGAGGCTAGTCTGATCTGTTTTGAGGTCATTTAGTTAGAGCGGTCACTTTGTGTGCCTTGTTCAAAATAAATTATCCAGTACTGTTTAGGGTACTGTTTAGAAAGAAATATCTTCCAGAAGTTGAGAGTTTTGTTATATTTTGTTTGTTGGCTCTACCAGCTCGGGTGTGAATTACAGGTAAGTAGAAGAAATACACCCTCTTGCTTTCTTAATTTCCCACTTAACAGTAGCTGACTTTTTATGTGATATGAATCCATTTTATCTTCTCAGGTTGATTTATTGTAGCCTAACCATGCCTGTTTCGGCAGGCAGTAAATGAGAATTTAAGTGAAACAAGTTTTTTTTATTTTCCCTGATAGAAATCTATTCTGAGGGTGTCTGCTTAGAGTTGATATAATTCCAAAGTGCTTGCAAAAAATATGTTTTAGTTTTATGAAATTCACACGGAGCATTGTGTTTACAGGTTTCTGAAGGTCTGTGGATCTGAATTAGTGCGCCTTGAATTATCCTGCAGCCACTTCCTTAATGAAACTTGCTTGGAGATTATTTCTGAGATGTGCCCAAATCTACAGGACTTAAATCTCTCCTCCTGTGATAAACTACCACCTCAAGCTTTCAGCCACATCGCCAAGTTGTGCGGCCTGAAACGACTCGTTCTCTATCGAACAAAAGTAGAGGTAAGATTTATACTTTTAGTAATATAATGACCAACGGAATGATCAGTTGCCTGTAATTGCTCATAATAATATGATTTATGATTTTTAAATAAATTAAGTTTATGACACCACCTGACTATCCTAAAACAATTAGAGCTGATTCAGTCATTTCATAATTAGTCTATAGTATTTTTTTTGTTGTTTCTTTGTTTTTCAATTTAGGAAAATGTTACCCTCTGTGCTCTTAAAATTTTTGTAATGCTGTTCATGTTTCTAGGTAAAGAAGCAAGCAATAGGCTGAGGTGAGCTGAAATGCTGGCAGGGAATTAATTCGTGAAAGTGCTGGGAGGAAAGTGTGTAGGAGGACGTTTGCTTGGAGTGAGAGGAAGCAAAGTGGAATTCATCCAGGAGCGAACTTCACAGTTAAAATTCCTAATACATAGTTTGGGAGTCTCATTAAAGAAGAGTGGAGTCACGTAATATTTATTGATCTCCTTGCTTTTTTTCCACTTAGCTCTAGGACATCTTACCAGACCATTATATATATTACCACCTGACTCTTTTCATTAACTGTGTAGTTTATGTTTTACCATGATCAACTCAGTTAGTTGTTCCCCAAATGGTCAACATTTCAGTTTTCCCAGCTGTTTTTCTTTTACAAACCATCTAGCATTAGCATTATTTTGCACAGTTTTCTATATACTGGCTATTGTTGCTATAGGATAGAGTTCTGTAAGTGGTACTGCTGGTCAGAATGTAAACATCCACTTACTGCTGTACACCTGTTTCCTCTATTCCAGTCTTGTTGGCCTTCTTTCTGTCCCTTGAACATTCTGATCCAGTCCCAGCTCATGGCTTTTTGTCCTATGCCTGTCTGGAATATTCTTCCAGCTTGTTATATGGCTGTCCTCTTCTCAATTCAGTGTCCTACTTAAATATTTTTTTTTTCAGAGATGGTTTCTTAGGCATTGATAAAAGGTAGCCTCCCCACCCTCTTCTGGTTGGC
Organism: Bos taurus; assembly: GCF_002263795.3. Lineage (NCBI taxonomy): Eukaryota > Metazoa > Chordata > Mammalia > Artiodactyla > Bovidae > Bos > Bos taurus. The sequence continues at coordinate 50,857,358 of NC_037336.1, forward strand.
TCCTGTCATATTATATCACCTAGTGTATTTTCTAACAACTTTAGACCATCATGTTGGTTTTCTTATGATCATCTGTCTCCTTATACTAGGATATATGTTTCATGACAGTAGGATATATGTTCTTATGATCATCTGTCTCCTTAGACTAGGATATATGTTTCATTCAGTGGTCTATCTTTTTCATTGCCATGTTCCTGATATCTAGTATAGTACCTGGTAAAGATTGGCCATTCCGTAAATATTTAAAGAAATGAATAAGATAGACAAATTACTTTTCCAAAATGATGTACCAGTTGCCTCTCCACTCTAGTGAACCCTTGCCTGCTTTGAATGTTGCCTTGGCCAAATATTTTGAGAATCATTTACATGAAATGTACTTAGAGGATGCCAAATACATAATAAACTCTCAATAAATATTATCTGCTAAAACAGTAGTAAGAGTAATAATCATTATTATGGCAATTCTGTATATGTTTTGCTGTGTGGTAGGGAAGGTCTTCTCTCTCTATTCTTTTTAAACTTAAAAGAAATCCTTGTATATTATTATTCTTCCAGCTATATCTTTCAGCAAAGATTTTGTTGGGAGTGCCTTTACTATATTTCATTTTGCTCTTTAATAAGATTTCATATCTGTTCATATATGTCTTGTTTTACATTCAAGAGCATGTTATAGTTTTCTTCATTTAGATTTTATATCCTTCTGGTTAAATTTATCCCTTGTCTTTCATAGTCTCAGACACTATTTTCTTTCATTTTAATTGGTTATTTTTCATATAAAGAAAAATTGAGTTTTGTATATTTATCTTGTATCTGCTCCCCTACAGTTCAGTTCAGTTCAGTTCAGTCACTCAGTCGTGTCCGACTCTTTGCGACCCCATGAATCGCAACATGCCAGGCCTCCCTGTCCATCACCAACTCCTGGAGTTCACTCAGACTCAGTCCATCGAGTCAGTGATGCCATCCAGCCATCTCATCCTCTGTCGTCCCCTTCTCCTCCTACCCCCAATCCCTCCCAGCATCAGAGTCTTTTCCAATGAGTCAACTCTTCTCATGAGGTGGCCAAAGTACTGGAGTTTCAGCTTTAACATCATTCCTTCCAAAGAAATCTGAATGCTTATAATTGTTCTAATAACTTATATCTTTTGAGTTTCCTAATGATGTAATTGTATAATCTGGAAATTAATATACCTTTTCTTTCTGTTCCAATGTTTAAAGTATTGCTACACTAAGTAGAACTTCATAAATAATGTAGGATAATAGAGTCACAATAGGTATACCAATCTTATTTCTAATATGGAGGGAATTTTTTCTTTTTTAAATATTTATATGACAAATATGTGGCAGGTACTGGTGTAGGCACTGAGACTTCATTAATGAACTAGACAACTCCTCATGTAACTTACTAGTTTTATCTATTGTTTGATGTTATTTGTGATAAATATCATTTGAGTAAGACTATTTTTATCAAAAATGTGTATTATATTAAAATTTTTTAAAGCCTCCATTACCACCCTGATCTTTTTTCTTCTTTTATTTGTTAATATAATGACTTATGCTGGACAGTCCTTATATTCCTGGGATAATTCCTACATGTTTTAGCTTAATACATAGCTAGGCTATTTTCCTAATATTTTTGAGCCAAATTGCCTGGATTTGGATTCTACTTTGGATATCACTTACTAATTATATTACCTTGAGGAAATTTCTTGATGCCCTGTTTCCTTCTATATAAGTGGATATAATGATAATATACCTTTCAAATGGTTGTTGTGAGAATAAACATGATTTAATATACATGAAGAGTTTACAACAGTACCTGTTTCACAGTAAACATTCTTTAAGAGTTAAGACTTATTTATCAATACTTTTTACATCTACTTTCTTAAATGAAATTGAGCTGTGTTTTTCCTTTTCACGCCATTTTATCATGTTTGGAGCTTGGAGTGTAACATCTTGTCAAAAAGGATTTGTGACATTGACATCTTCTTTTTTGATATTTGTTATTCAGTTGCTAAGTTGTGTCTGACTCTATGCAACCCCAGGGACTGCAACATGCCAGGCTTCCTTGTCTTTCACTATCTTTTGGAGTTTGCTCAAACTCACATCCTTTGAGTCGGTAATGCCATCCAATCGTCTCATCCTCTGTTGCCCCCTTCTCCTGCCCTCAATCTTTCTCATTCCAGTGAGTCAACTCTTCGCATCAGGTGGCCAGAGTATTGGAGCTTCACCTTCAGCATCAGTCCTTCATGAATATTCAGTGTTGATTTCCTTTAGGGTTTATTGATTTGATCTCCTTGCTGTACAAGGGACTCTCAAGAGTCTTCTCCAATACCACAGTTTGAAGCATCAATTCTTCGGCACCTTCTTTATAGTAACTCTCACATCCATATATGACTACTGAGAAAACCATAGCTTTGACTTTGTCGGCAAAGTGGTGTCTCTGCTTTTTAATACACTTTCTAGGTTTGTTACAGCTTTTCTTCAGGCAGTAAGCATCTTTCAGTTTCATGGCTGCAGTTACCATCTGCAGTGATTTTGGAGTCCAAGAAAATAAAATCTGCCACTGTTCCACTTTTTCCCCATCTATTAGCCATGAAGTAATGGGACTGGAATGCCATGATTTTAGTTTTATGAATTTTGAGTTTTAAGCCAGCTTTTTCACTTTCCTCTTTCACCTTTCAAGAGGCTCTATAGTTTCCCTTTGCTTTCTGCAATTAGAGTGGTGGAATAACTGTAATAAATGAGTATTATCTGTTAGATAGAATTTACCTATAAAACTATCTGGGTGTATAGGTTTTTTATTGGTAGATCAGAGTAGATATCTTTAGCTTGACATAGTTTTTAAACTAATCCACGGAAATGTGAATATAGTATTCCTGACTTGGGACAGAATTTTAGCTAGAGTTTAACTGGTGATTTGGTGGAAAGAAGACTTTGATGCTAGTTCTAGCCCTACCAGTAACAAGCTTAGTGATCTCTTGGTGATCTCTTTCACATAGTCTTTCAAGTTCCAGGATTCTTTATCTGTAAAATGAGAAGACTTTTGTCCCTGAATGCCAGTTTAAAGATAGTGTTAGTCCATGTTTTCATTAGTCCATGGTGAAGTGACTCACTATTTATGAGGGTGTAAAATTGTCAGCTAACTTTTCTTGAGTAGATTTTGCATTCTGAAATTATGAACACCTGTGTTTTACTGCTATATTTACTGTTTTATATTGCCTTGTGTGCTGTAAAGTTTGATACCCTCTGAGCAAGATAACACCTCATTTAAAAAATATTCTGATTAAATTTAACTTTATGAAGAAATGTAGCTTCAGTTCAGTTCAGTTGCTCAGTCATGTCCGACTCTGCGACCCCATGAATCGCAGCACACCAGGCCTCCCTGTCCATCACCAACTCCCGGAGTTCACTCAGACTCAGTCCATCGAGTCAGTGATGCCATCCAGCCATCTCATCCTCTGTCGTCCCCTTCTCCTCCTGCCCCCAATCCCTCCCAGCATCAGAGTCTTTTCCAATGAGTCAACTCTTTGCATGTGTGGCCAAAGTACTGGAGTTTCAGCTTTAGCATCATTCCTTCCAAAGAAATACCAGGGCTGATCTCCTTCACAATGGACTGGTTGGATCTCCTTGCAGTCCAAGGGACTCTCAAGAGTCTTCTCTAGCACCACAGTTCAAAAGCATCAATTCTTTGGCTCTCAGCTTTCTTCACAGTCCAACTCTCACATCCGTACATGACCACTGGAAAAACCATAGCCTTGACTAGATGGACCTTTGTTGGCAAAGTAATGTCTCTGCTTTTGAATATGCTATCTAGGTTGGTCATAACTTTCCTTCCAAGGAGTAAGCGTCTTTTAATTTCATGGCTGCAGGCACCATCTGCAGTGATTCTGGAGCCCCCCAAAAATAAAGTCTGACACTGTTTCCACTGTTTCCCCATCTATTTCCCATGAAGTGATGGGACCAGATGCCATGATCTTCGTTTTCTGAATGTTGAGCTTTAAGCCAACTTTTTCACTCTCTACTTTCACTTTCATCAAGAGACTTTTTAGTTCCTCTTCACTTTCTGCCATAAGGGTGGTGTCATCTGCATATCTGAGGTTATTGATATTTCTCCCGGCAATCTTGATTCCAGCTTGTGCTTCTTCCAGCCCAGCGTTTCTCATGATGTACTCTGCATATAAGTTAAATAGGCAGGGTGACAATATACAGCCTTGACGTACTCCTTTTCCTATTTGGAACCAGTCTGTTGTTCCATGTCCAGTTCTAACTGTTGCTTCCTGACCTGCATACAGATTTCTCAAGAGGCAGATCAGGTGGTCTGGTATTCCCATCTCTTTCAGAATTTTCCACAGTTTACTGTGATCCACACAGTCAAAGGCTTTGGCATAGTCAATAAAGCAGAAATAGATGTTTTACTGGAACTCTCTTGCTTTTTCCATGATCCAGCAGATGTTGGCAATTTGATCTCTGGTTCCTCTGCCTTTTCTAAAACCAGCTTGAACATCTGGAAGTTCACGGTTCACGTATTGCTGAAGCCTGGCTTGGAGAATTTTGAGCATTACTTTACTAGCGTGTGAGATGAGTGCAATTGTACGGTAGTTTGAGCATTCTTTGGCATTGCCTTTCTTTGGGATTGGAATGAAAACTGACCTTTTCCAGTCCTGTGGCCACTGCTGAGTTTGCCACATTTGCTGACATATTGAGTGCAGCACTTTCACAGCATCATCTTTCAGGATTTGAAATAGCTCAACTGGAATTCCATCATCTCCACTAACTTTGTTTGTAGTGATGCTTTCTAAGGCCCACTTGACTTCACATTCCAGGATGTCTGGCTCTAGGTCAGTGATCACACCATTGTGATTATCTGGGTCATGAAGATCTTTTTTGTATAGTTCTGTGTATTCTTGCCATCTCTTCTTAATATCTTCTGCTTCTGTTATGTCCATACCATTTCTGTCGTTTATCGAGACCATCTTTGCATGAAACGTTCCCTTGGTATCTCTAATTTTCTTGAAGAAATCTCTAGTCTTTCCCATTCTGTTGTTTTCCTCTTATTTCTTTGCATTGATTGCTATGGAAGGCTTTCTTATCTCTTCTTGCTATTCTTTGGAACTCTGCATTCAGATGCTTATATCTTTCCTTTTCTCCTTTGCTTTTGCTTCTCTTCTTTTCACAGCTATTTGTAATTTGTAAGATTAAATTTAACTTTAAGAAGAAATGTAGCTTAGTTCATTATTAAGTAAACCTTCAGAAAGAAAAGTAGGGTAAAAACTAATAAATTATATAACTTGCTAGGCATCTTACATCTGGGTTGATTTGTAAAAACGTTTCCCATGATATGCTTTTGAAATGTTACAAATTCACATCATCTAAGTGTGAGGGAATCATTAAATAGTCTACAATTTTCTTCAATTTACCTCCAGAAGCTGATAGTATATGATTATATATTTTATAAAAAGTTTGATTTTATAGAGATTGAGAAGATTTCATAGCTCAAGACTGGAGACCTTATACATATGTATCCAAGTCTAAATAGCATCAACTCTGCTTCCCCCAGTCACTTAAACATAGATGTGAAATCACTGTATGATTTCATTAAGTAAAATTTGGTTTGTACCATATGTTACTACCTATTAAAGTTTGTTTTTATTAATCCAGCTGCCAAAAGACCATAAAATCATTTTTAAATTTATTCTAGATGATTTTTCTGACATTTAGTACATAGAAAAAATTATAAAATTGATTTTCATTGATCTGCATTGGACTTACAATAAAATAAAAAATAATCTCATTTTAGTGATACAAATGGCAAAATTCAAAATGGAGAAAAACCTACCCAGGCAGTGTTGACTTTTAACAGCTTCCCAGCTCTGTATTCAGTGCTCTCTGCCTATACTTTATTTACATCTGTTATCTTGTCATTCTCAGGATCTGCATCAGACTCCCCTATAGGCACTAAGTGACTCAGAGGAATAAAGGGAAAAGACAACACAATCAACTGGTCTCTTTTAAAACAAACCAAAGTGACAACACTGGTAATCGTATCAATCTGTAAGCACCTCCCTTGTTACTTAAGCAAAACATTATGGGCTTCCCTGGTAGCTCAGATGGTTAAGAATCTGCCTGCAATTTGGGAGACTTGGGTTTGATCCCTGGGTCAGGAAAATCCCCTGGAGAAGGGAATGCAGCCCACTCCAGTTTTCTTGTCTGGAGAATTCCATGGAGAGAGGAGCCTGGTGGGCTATTCTCATGGGGTCACAGTTGGACAATGGCACCCCACTCCAGTACTCTTGCCTGGAAAATCCCGTGGACGGAGGAGCCTGGTAGGCTGCAGTCCATGGTGTTGCTAAGAGTCGGACACGACTGACCGACTTCACTTTCACTTTTCACTTCCATGCATTGGAGAAGGAAATGGCAACCCGATCCAGTGTTCATGCCTGGAGAATCCCAGGGATGGGGGAGCCTGGTGGGCTGCCGTCTATGGGGTCACACAGAGTCAGACACGACTGAAACGACTTAGCAGCAGCAGGGTCAGAATTGCCCTATATGCTGGTAGGTAGAGCCTGGTATGCTGATGTGGCACCTCCCTGAGCCAGTGGTGAAACAGTGGGTCCAGAGCACTACGCTTCTCTCTACCTGACAGATTTTACCAACAAGACCTGCTGCAGTGACCACTGAGCCTCATGTATAACCTTGTTAGAAACTGGGGTTGTATCACAATGCATTTTGTGTGTACTGTCTGATTGCTGCTTTGGTAGTCAATTAAAATGAAAGCAACCTTAAAACAAGCCCCAAGTGTCATTTTGAAACCCAGCCTTTTATGCCCTGGCCTAGTTCATTAAGATTTTTCTCCCCAGCTCCACTGCTTTTGATTATACCATAGCTAGTACCCTACTGTGGAGAAGGCAATGGCAACCCACTCTTGCCTGGAAAATCCCATGGACAGAGGAGCCTGGTGGGCTGCAGTCCATGGGGTCGTGGAGAGTCGGACACGACTGAGCGACTTCACTTTCACTTTTCACTTTCTTGCATTGGAGGAGGAAATGGCAACCCACTCCAGTGTTCTTGCCTGGAGAATCCCAGGGACGGGGAGCCTGGTGGGCTGCCGTCTATGGGGTCGCACAGAGTCGGACACGACTGAAGCGACTTAGCAGCAGCAGCAGCAGCAGCAGCAGTACCCTACTGTGAGAAGAAACAGCAGTAAGATCTTTAGCAGACTTTAACTATGGTTAAAACTGCTCAGCAGCAAGTTCTGGGTATCTGATTCAGACATTATTTTATAATGTAAAAATTGGGAAGATATTTGTTTTTTAGTCTGTATCAGAGACCCACATCATAAAACAGTTCTCTTGGTTTTCCCACTTTAAAGATTTATGTGCTTGAGAAAGTCACTTATACTAAGCTGAAAGTTTACCTGTTAAAAAATTTACCCTATCACATAGGCTATTGAGAAGACCAAATTAGATCGTACTTGTAAATAACATCACACTGTAAATTAGATAGACTTGTGTACATGTGAAAATGATAGTATAGATTTTTTCAGCATAATCCTACAAATTATTCCCAACTTTGTGAAGTATTCTTATAGATCCTCCTAAATAGGAATATCTTTTCCATCATGTGCTATGGGAGAAGGCAATGGCACCCCACTCCAGTACTCTTGCCTGGAAAATCCCATGGGTGGAAGATCCTCGTAGGCTGCAGTCCATAAGGTCGCTAAGAGTCGGACACCACTGAGGGACTTCACTTTCACTTTTCGCTTTCATGCATTGGGGAAGAAAATGGCAACCCACTCCAGTACTCTTGCCTGGAGAATCCCAGGGATGGGGGAGCCTGGTGGGCTGCCGTCTATGGGGTTGCACAGAGTCGGACACAACTGAAGTGACTTAGCAGCAGCAGCATGTGCTATGAGGGACTTAGGTTAAATTACTGCTTTCATGCTTCTGATCTGTTTCTGGTAAAAGGAAAGTACATTCCTAACTATAAACTCCATAATGAGAGGGATCATGTTTGACTGTTTATGTCTTTACAGCTAGTATGTAGAACATTGTCTGGTATTCACTATAGTGAATATATATAGTAGATACTTGGTAAACCTGTGTTGAATGAATGAGTGATAGCTCTTGCTTGTCAATTTCTCTTTTCTTTGTTCGATAAGTTCATAAGCATCAGATAAGTTTGTCTTTCTACAGAATAACCACATCAGCTAAGCAGATGGATGGGAGATCTACAACTTGGAAAACTTGTAAAAAAATTTTTTAAACTTGTATTTGTTCAGAATTTTTAGCTCTAAAAAAAGATAGTGAAATATATTTCTATTTGTTTTGTTTATTTTATCAGATCTTTTTCCTTCCTTAGATATGTTTAGGATTGTGATGAAAAATTACTTCATCAGAGATGGCAAGTGTTTTTTTAAAACATCAAAAAAAAAAAAAGAGAGTGAGAAAAAAAATCATTAGATAATCTCTTTTCAGAGTTACGGGTATATATACATTGATTGAATTTCAGTAGATGCAAGGCTGTAATTGTATGCCTGATGAAAAGATAGTGCAAAGGGATGGAGAACAGAAATGACCCATATGCTGAAGTTAAGACCCTGTTTAATGCGTGATCTCAGAATAACTAGTGAAACGAGTGGTTAAATGCAGTAATTTTCTTTTTACTGAATTTGGTAGGTCCTTGATGATTGTATAGGCAAGACTTAAGGCAAAAGATGGGGACAAACATGAAGAAGACTTTAATTGTAGGTAGTTTCTTCTACCATTAATGACAAGGAAGTTAGGATAGTAGAGTGAGATATGTAAGATTGGAAAGACTTTTAAGTTCTTTTTGTTCTTTTTATCTCTATTCACAGGATTCTTGTTACTTATGATAAACATTAATTACAAGTCCTTCTTTAGCCATACATGATGATATATTTTTGTGAGAGAGAGCTGTAGAAATTTAACTCATGAAATAGACTCTTAAATATTTACAAAGAAAGAGCTTTTATTTTGAAATAAGTTTAGACTTACGAAAAGTTGCATACAAAATAGATTGCTCTACTTTATGCATATTTTTTTCTGAACCATTTGAAAGTAATAAAGATATAACTCTCCTTTACCCCTAAAGGGGCATATATCTGCAACTATTCTTAAATACTTGTTCCATGGGCTGAATTGTGTCTCCCCAAAATTTATTATGTTGAAGTCCTGACCCCTAGTACCTCATAATATGACGGTATTTGGAGATAGGGTCTTTCAAGGGATGATTAAGTTAAATGAGGTCATTAGGGCGGGGCCTGATCCAATATGAGTGGTCTCCTTATGAGCAGAGATTAGGTCACAGACACACAGAGGGGAGACCATATGAAAGCACCAAAAGTAAATGGCAGGTTTCAAGCCAAGAGGAGAGGCCTGAGAAGAAATTAGCCCTGCTAACACCTCGATCTCAGACGTCTAGCCTCCAGAATTGTGAAAAAATTAATCTCTGTTGTTTAAGTTACCCAGTCTACAGCATTTTGTCATGACAGTTCTAGCAAACTAATACAACTTGTACAGGATAGCTTTTTAACATACTGCACAAAAAGTGACTTCAAGAGAAGGCCTTCACATTGTCTAAAGCAATCTGGATTAGTGTTAGGAGTTTCAACCTGTTTACCTTTTCTTTGTTTTGGGGGAAAAAATATCTGGAGTTGGGGGTGAGTTGGGGTGTGCAGGTTGCTCAGTAAGAATGTCATTCTGTTGCTTAGCAGCAGACAAGAGAACCAAGAGTGTTTTTTTAAAAGTTGGAGTTATAAATGGAACACCTGCATCCAGTTTTGATTGCCTCACTTCAAGAATGATAGAGCATAAATTGAAAGAATTTGAAGAAGTGAAAAAACTGATTATAGGTTTTGTAGGGGACTAGTATATGACAGTGACCTGTAAGTGTGGTACAGCAACTGTTTACCTGGCTCACTGCGCTGGGACAACAGTTTCAAGGGCCCCACTGCCTTCATCTTCATGGACTAGAGGACAAACAAAAGCAGTTAATCTTTACTTCTGTTGAATATCAAAACTCACTTCCTGTTTTCTTTTTTCTGTCCTGGTTTATATATAAGTAAAATGTGTACCACTCCCATCTGTTGATGAGAGCACCTGGGCTTTCCTACAGAAGATGCATGTCTTTTGAAAATAGTATGATTTGATTTAGTGCCATGAATTTGCTTTCTGACACATAGATAATGATGTTCTTCTGGCTGCATTCTTACTTGATTTAAAGAACACATTTATGTATATTGGTAAGTAGAGCACACATGGCCTTTATATTGTTTATTTATTTTTAAAAGCTTTTGGCCAAGTCACAGGACTGTGGGATCTTAGCTGCCTGACCAGGGATCGAACCTAGACCCCCTGCAGTGGAAGTGTGCAGAGCCTTAACCACTGGACGGCATGGAAAGTCCCTGATCTTTCTTTTAGTAGAGCGAGTGCAGCTAACAAACTCAGGAGGAGGAATGGCCTCTTGCCAAAACCAGTGCTGATTACTAACTGAGATCAAGAGGAACACTTGAAGTAGGAAGAACCTACTTTGGTCACTTCTGTTGACTAATACAGGCTGTTGTTAGCTGTATCTAAAATGCAGTCCATTTTAAACAGCTTCATTTAGCTAGATAACATGTAAACCTTGGAAACAGTGTCAGACTTTATTTTTGGGGGCTCCAAAATCACTGCAGATGGTGATTGCAGCCATTAAATTAAAAGATGCTTACTCCTTGGAAGGAATGTTATGACCAACCTAGATAGCATATTCAAAAGCAGAGACATTACTTTGCCAACAAAGGTTTGTCTAGTCAAGGCTATGGTTTTTCCAGTGGTCATGTACAGATGTGAGAGTTGGACTGTGAAGAAAGCTGAGCGGTGAAGAATTGATGCTTTTGAACTGTGGTGTTGGAGAAGACTCTTGAGAGTCCCTTGGACTGCAAGGAGATCCAACCAGTCCATCCTAAGGGAGATCAGTCCTGGGTGTTCATTGGAAGGACTGACGCTAAAGCTGAAACTCCAATACTTTGGCCACCTCATGCAAAGAGTTGACTCATTGGAAAAGACCCTGATGCTGGGAGGGATTGGGGGCAGGAGGAGAAGGGGATGACAGAGGATGAGATGGCTGGATGGCATCACTGACTTGATGGACATGAGTTTGGGTGAACTCTGGGAGTTGGTGATGGACAGGGAGGCCTGGCGTGCTGCGATTCATGGGGTCGCAGAGTTGGACACGACTGAGCAACTGAACTGCACTGAACTGAAAACAAAAGATATTAATAATTATTTGTTTTTAAACAGAATCAAGAATTAAGATTTAAATAACTTCTCATATATTATATTCCAAAACTAACAAACTTTTTAAAGTCCTTAATATAGGTCTCCAGGAAAGAATTTGTCTATACTTCTTTTCTATCTTGGATGGGTTTATAGAAGTGCCAGGGGAAATATGAGGCTTTTGGTGGAGGTGAGTGTTTGTGACCTGTGTGATTGGCTATGATTCAGCTACAGTGAGAAGCCTTTTGGCTTCTTGGGGGTCAGATTCGTTATCATCCACAATCATTACAGTAAGCAATATACCAGGTATAAGCAGTCTACCTGGTAAGGACACATTTGTTAGAGACGGCTGATTAACACACTCTTTCACTGTTAGCACATCACAGGGGAAACCAAATTACAGTTATGAGACCTGTATAGTGAGTTTAGAATGAGAACCATGAGTGTTACTTATGTGACTTAAATGCTTCAAGACTTCAGCACAAAGCAGATCGATAACTTTCTCTTAACAGGAAGGAAAGGTATGCTTTTGGAAGAAGATAGTCTTTGGACACGTGTACCCTCTTCACCTGAGCATCATTTAGATGAACAATGTCAAGTGTTCATCTTGTGTGCTTCACCAAGTGTGCTTCAGACTTGTCTCCAGTGCTCTCTAAATAATCCAACCCTTAACCCTCAGATCAAAGCATTCTTTCTCTTAATGTAGGCAGTAAGGTTACAGCCCAGTTCAGCTGGTATGCAAAGTGCTATGACTTTTTGACTGTACATCTCTGCCATCATCCATCATGGGTTGATAAGGAAAATGATTGGTTTAGTCATCTGTGACCAAAGATGTGTTCAACTGTATTATTATAGGAGAGATTCACTACCATGGTAAAAATAAACTCTGAAATGAGACTATCAGTTCAGTTCAGTTCAGTCGCCAGTTCAGTCGCTCAGTTGTGTCTGACTCTTTGCGACCCCATGAATCGCAGCACACCAGGCCTCCCTGTCCATCACCAACTCCCGGAGTTCACTCAGACTCATGTCCATCGAGTCAGTGATGCCATCCAGCCATCTCATCCTCTGTCGTCCCCTTCTCCTCCTGCCCCCAATCCCTCCCAGCATCAGAGTCTTTTCCAATGAGTCAATTCTTCGCATGTGTGGCCAAAGTACTGGAGTTTCAGCTTTAGCATCATTCCTTCCAAAGAAAGGAATGGATCTCCTTCAGAATGGACTGGTTGGATCTCCTTGCAATCCAAGGGACTCTCAAGAGTCTTCTCCAACACCACAGTTCAAAAGCATCAATTCTTCGGTGCTCAGCCTTCTTCACAGTCCAACTCTCACATCCATACACGACCACAGGAAAAACCATAGCCTTGACTAGACAGACCTTTATTGGCAAAGTAATGTCTCTGCTTTTGAATATGCTATTTAGGTTGGTCATAACTTTCCTTCCAAGGAGTAAGTGTTTTTTAATTTCATGGCTACAGGCACCATCTGCAGTGATTTTGGAGCCCAAAAAAATAAAGTCTGACACTCTTTCCACTGTTTACCCATCTATTTCCCATGAAGTGATGGGACTGGATGCCATGATCTTCGTTTTCTGAATGTTGAGCTTTAAGCCAACTTTTTCATTCTCCACTTTCACTTTTATCAAGAGGCTTTTGAGTTCCTCTTCACTTTCTGCCATAAGGGTGGTGTCATCTGCATATCTGAGGTTATTGATATTTCTCCCGGCAATCTTGATTCCAGCTTGTGCTTCTTCCAGCCCAGCGTTTCTCATGATGTACTCTGCATAGAAGTTAAATAAGCAGGGTGACAATATACAGCCTTGACGTACTCCTTTTCCTATTTGGAACCAGTCTGTTGTTCCATGTCTAGTTCTAACTGTTGCTTCCTGACCTGCATAGATTTCTCAAGAGGCAGATCAGGTGGTCTGGTATTCCCATCTCTTTCAGAATTTTCCACAGTTTATTGTGATCCACGCAGTCAAAGGCTTTGGCATAGTCGATAGAGCAGATAGATGTTTTACTGGAACCGTCTTGCTTTTTCCATGATCCAGTGGATGTTGGCAATTTGATCTCTGGTTCCTCTGCCTTTTCTAAAACCAGCTTGAACATCTGGAAGTTCACGGTTCACGTATTGCTGAAGCCTGGCTTGGAGAATTTTGAGCATTACTTTACTAGCGTGTGAGATGAGTGCAATTGTACGGTAGTTTGAGCATTCTTTGGCATTGCCTTTCTTTGGGATTGAAATGAAAACTGACCTTTTCCAGTCCTGTGGCCACTGCTTAGTTTTCCACATTTGCTGACATATTGAGTGCAGCACTTTCACAGCATCATCTTTCAGGATTTGGAAGAGCTCAACTGGAATTCCATCACCTCCACTAGCGTTGTTCGTAGTGATGCTTTCTAAGGCCCACTTGACTTCACATTCCAGGATGTCTGGCTCTAGGGCAAGGCAAATGTGTGTGATTTAGTCTTAGGTTTTGTTGTTTCACACACATTGGTTTTTAGAATTTGACACTGGAAAAGGTCAGTTTTCATTCCAACCCTAAAGAAGGGCAGTACCAAAGAATGTTAAAACTACCACACAATTGCACTCATACTAGCAAGGTAATGCTCAAAATCCTTCAAGCTAACCTTCAGCAGAACGTGAACCGAGAAATTCCAGATGTACAAGCTGGATTTAGAAAATACAGAGGAACCAAAGATCAAATTGCCAGCATTCACTGGATTATACAGAAAGCAAGAGAATTCCAGAAAAACATGTGCTTCATTGACTATGTGAAAGCCTTTGACTGTGTGGATCACAACAAACTGGAAAATTCTTAAAGAGATGGGAATACCAGACCACCTTAGCTCTCCTAAGAAACCTGTATGAAGTTCAAGAAGAAACAGAATCTGACATGGAACGATGAACTGGTTCAAAATTGGAAAGGAGTATGACAAGACTCTATATTGTCACTCTGCTTATTTAACTCGCCCAAGATAGTTTCTTAGGCAAACTCTGGGAGATGGTGAGGGACAGGGAAGCCTGGTGTCCATGAAGTTGCAAAGAGTCAGACTCGCTGAGCGACTGAATAATGACATGATCTTGAACATTCTCTTTTTAGAGTTCAATCACAAGTCTAACTTTTCTACCACAATTTTGATCTTCAGGTTTAACCTATTAAAGACAATATTATTTTCAAGTTGTGGTTATGTATCAGTATATAAACTGTATCATATTATATATTTAAACAGTATAAAAGAAACAGTTTATAGTAGGTGATTTATACAAACATCTATAAAGTAATTGAATTTAAATATCCTAAATATAGTTAGTTTCAAGTACTTTAAATGGTTCTTAAAATACTTCAACTTTTAGTTTATATTTCCCTTACCCAAATTTATTGATATTGGAATGCTGGGCCCTCCAAAAATTAAATTAGAGAAAGAGAAATTCATACATGTATGTGTATCTTAAATTTCAATAATTGAGTTATTGTGTTCTTAGGATTTCTTTGGTGGTATTTCTTATGTAAATTTATAAATATTCATTAGTGAATACACTTTTCTAACATCTCATCTCATTACTTGTAGTTACTGCTCTGATGTGTTTGAAACATCATCAGTGAAAGCACATTTGTGATAAGGTGATGTCACTAGTCTATTTTAGTTAATGTATGTTTGTGATATATAGACTTGTTATCTGTTTCATTAATATGCTGTCTAGGAATCATGTTTTAGAGTAGGAAATACTGATTTAAAAAATTCTACCATCCTATATTAAGAGTGTTGTAAGTAAGGGTTGTATTCGTTATTAAAGATAAGCAACAATTTTTAACTGTAAAAAATTTTAATTGTAAGATGTATTAACTAGTTAAAATAATTATAAACCTATATTAATGTAAAATAGTGATCATAATATTGCAGATGTAGATTATATAAGGTCTCATTATATTATAAAATGTGCATGATGTATATATAATTGTTATTCTACTAAGCTCTAAATCTGGACTATCTAAAACTTATATGTGAGTATAATAAGCATCAGTTATCATTTTATTAAGTATTTTTGCTTAGCACTTTAGAAGTCTGGAAGAAAGGAGATTATGATAGGAGATTACTTTATGGATAGCATCACTTAAAAAAACCATCAATGAAAATTTGAATTTCTATCTTCTTTCATCTTTTACATATGCTTTTTAAAACTTTTTATTTATTTATTTTTGGCTGTGCTAGGTCTCCATGGCTGCAGAGGCTCTGTCTAGTTTCAGTGAGCAGAGGCTCTTCTTCAGGGTGATGTGCAGGCTTCTCATTGCAGTGGTTTCTCTTGCTGCAGATCAGGCTCCAGAGTGCTAGGGCTTTAGTAGTTGTGGCATGTGGGCTCAGTATTTGGGACTCCTGGGTTCTAGAGCACAGGCTTAATAGTTGTGGTGCAAGGGCTTAGTTGCTCCACGGCATGTGGGATCTTCCTGGACAGGCAATGTACCAGTGTCTCCTTCACTGGCAGGCAGCTTCTTTCCCACAAGCCACCAGGGAATCCCTCCTTTATTTCTTAATAAATTTCCTTGTAACAAGTAGAGGCAGTAATAATTCCCTGTAACCTATAGTTATCCATTGGATTTTGAAGCTGCTGATCAAGGCCAGTAGGTAGATTTCAGGTAGAATGCAAAAGGATTCTTTCTTTATGAGTGGAAATCCTACTTACCAGGTGCCAGCATTCATCTAGAGCAGGGGTCCCCGACCTCTGGGATCTAATGCCTGATGATCTGAGGTAGAGCTGATGTAATAATAGAAATAAAGTGCACAATAAATATAGTGTACTTTAATCATCCCCAAACTGGTCCCCCCAACCCTGGTCCATGGAAAAATTATCTTCCAGGAAACCTCTCACTGGTGCCTAAAAGGCTGGGGACTACTGACCTAGAGTATGGTTTGAAAATTCTGTAGAAGGAATTAACATGGATCCAGTCATTTCTTAGTAACTCCCTTCCACAGTGATTTAAATAACGTTGACCTTTGTTTAAAAATTGCAAACTCATTTGAAAATGAATCTGCTGCTTTGCATTATTAAAGCTACTAACTATTTAAATTGTATTTTAATTTTATAGAGCTACTCTTATGCTTATATTGAATTTTACAGGACTAACCAGCAGAATTTGTCAATTTGGGGACCTTAAAGGTATCTTAAATCTTTTAAATGAGAGGTTCATAAAATTGTTCAGTTTTTATTTCTGAATACCTTTTTTGTAGTACCCTTAATGTAGCTTTAATCCATCTGTTTGTGTGTTCTAGAAGTGTAGAAGTGCTTCAAATAGTCATTAAGGTAGAATTGTTTTCTTAAGTTGGAGGTGGGCCCGTTCATTCTGAGGATAGTAAATATTTTCGACCTTGCAGGCCATATGGTCTCTGTCTTAACTACTCAGCCCTGCTGCTGTAGAGTGAAAAGTTATAAACAATACAGAAAGAAATGGGTGTGCCTTGTTTCAACAAAACTTTATTTATAAAAACAGACAATAGGCCAATGAGCCGTGTTTCATCGACTCCTGCTCTAAATCATTGAGTCTGTGGTCTCTCTAAAATCAGGTCATTTTATGCCTGGAAGTGAAGAGGCAGTTTCTGCTTTTTGCTTTATCATCAATAGTAGTACTTTCATTCTGAATACTAATAGAATAGAGAAAAGAAAAGATACTAAAGATACTCTAGATTGGTTAACTGGATTTGGAGAGATTGCCGGCTGATCTATAGAGGTGTGCTCTATACCTGGGAAAGATTGAAAGCAGGAGGAGAAGGGGACAACAGAGGATGAGATGGTTGGATGGCATCACTGACTCGATGGACATGAGTTTGAGCAAGCTCTGGGAGTTGGTGATGGACAGGGATGCCTGGTGTGCTACAGTCTATGGGGTTGCAGGGTCGGACACAACTGAGTGACCGACCTGAACTGATACCTGGGTATTCCCACAGTCTCTGGTTTATCATGAGCTCTGCTGGAGAAAGTCAGGAAACTGTTAACTTGTGCTTGCTCACCTCAGTGCTACCAGTCAACCGTTTTATTTATCTCTATTTGACTCCTTGTTACATTCCTCACAGCATCTCTTCCAAGGTCATTCTTATCCCCTCATAGCTTGGTATCAGCATTTGATCTCTCATCTCTTATTTAGGAAAGATGTGTGGTATCATTCAATATGAATCTCTTATGTTCTATGTTAGTTCCTTTTTTAAGGTAGGAATGAAAAATGATCATTTTTATCTACAATTAAATGAAGTTTTAATTCTCAATTTAATATGCAGACTGTGTAAGTTATTGTAAAATATTTGCCTAAATAAGTAGAATTAGCTGTGAACAGTGAAGGAACTCAGCCATACATATACATGTATCCATTCTCCCCCAAACACCCCTCCCATCCAGGCTGCCACATAACATTAGGCAGAGTTCCATTACTATTCAGTAGGTCTTTGTTGGTAATCCATTTTAAATATAGCACTGCTTTTTTTTTTTTTTTTTTGGTTTTGTAACACTTGAAATAGATTAAACAGAAGTTAAATACTATCATTTTAATTTTGTTAGATGTTATTTATTTAGCTCAAATGTTTAGAAAGTTTGCCACGTTTGAGTAGTAGTTTTTTTTTAGTTTATAAAAGAAAAAACTAGTAATCTGAATGTTTTGCATTGTTTTAAAATTTGTCACAGTGGGCATGTAATCAAGTGAGATTTTGATTGTTTAGAGATGTTTCAGGAACCATGATTATGTAGCAGTCTCGCACACCTTTGGGTTTCTTTAGTGGTGAGACTGTTTTCACTGCCCAGGATGGATGGGCTGAAATGGCAGGAACATGACTAGAAAGCTCACGTTATATACGTTTCAGTCAGCATGTTGCTAGTGACAGGTGCTCGATGGTTGTTGGGATCCTTGTCAACAAAGAGAATCCTTTGACATTAAAGTCACTGGCTCCATCCTGATTTGGGGTGGCTATTGGCAGTTCCATCAGGCTGCAGCTGATCAGTGAATGTCAAAGTTGTGCTGTTCTACACTGTCACCAGCTCTCGGTGTGTGTGTGTGTGTGTGTATGTGTGTTTTAGGAGGGATGGTTTGGCTTATCTTGTTATTTCGTCTTCACCGGGCTTTCAAATTGCTTACCTTTGGGAAATGCACTGAGAGGTCATAGGGAATATAAGTGTCTTTAGGACATGCAAAATCATATACAGAGTGACGACTTATGTGGAGACGAGTAATGATTACCTTGACTCCAAGCCAATCAATGGTGTGAACACCTGGGGACTCATTAAATGGCATTTGTGGTGTCTGTAACTGAGGTTTTGAGCTCTGTTTCAGGAAAAGCAGTGACAGCCCCTAATGTCTAATTGACCTCTTTGTTTCACTTTCTTTCTTTTTCCTTATTTGCGTCTGATGTGGGTCCCAATGGCAGCAAACAGCCCTGCTCAGCATTTTGAACTTCTGTTCAGACCTTCAGCACCTCAGTTTGGGTAGTTGTGTCATGGTAAGTATTGGAAAATTATTTTTTCTTCCCATAGGTGAATTTTATCCTGACTCACCCCACACCCACCCGCAGCTTTTCAGATTTATGGTTAACAACTGTGCACCCCACTTTCAAACATTTTTCTTAAATTGAAGAGTTTGTCTTTGAAACATGGACATTACTTATCTGTGAGAACAAGGAGAGAAGTATAGTGTGGTGTAAAGTGGGTGGTTCTGCCTCAAGTAATATGTTATCTCAGACAAGCTATTTACCTCTCTGGGCTTCTTTACAAAATAGTGCATCAATCATACCCAAATGCCAGTAGTTTGGTAACTTTTTCACGAGGCTAATTTTAGTTTTTGAGATCTGAGATTATTTCCTGGAAATGTTGATGATAGTAGATAATTTTATTTTGTTTGCTCCTGTGTTTGTTTTAGTGCCCTTATTGAGTAAGATAAAATGATGGCCACAAGCCTATGTTGATGCTCACATATTTTTTGAAGCGTCACTGGTCTATGAAATCCAAAAGTCTAGGGACTCTTGGAATAAATAATCTTGAGATTTAAAATTGTAGTTTACAGGCCATTAAAAGAGTTCATGGCATGAATTAAATGTTTTTCAACTAAATGGCATGGTTAGTAGATAGTGCTGACACTTAAGGGACAGCAGAGCCCTTGGTGTGTGTATGTATGTGTGTTCTGTGTACGTGTGTGTGCATACACACTCAAAGGAAATGCATCTCCCAGTGTAACTAACTGTAGAGCAACCTATTCCTTTTTATTTTTATTTCCTGCCCCTGCCCCCGCCACCACGCACACACTCAAAGCAGACTCAGGAAATCCTAAATCATTCCAGTTTTTCATCCACTTATTAGGAAGACCTTAATAAGCAGGATGAAGGTAATGGCACCCCA
Source organism: Bos taurus (assembly GCF_002263795.3). Classification (NCBI taxonomy): domain Eukaryota; kingdom Metazoa; phylum Chordata; class Mammalia; order Artiodactyla; family Bovidae; genus Bos; species Bos taurus. Next base: position 50,876,998 of record NC_037336.1, read on the forward strand.
CTCCAGTACTCTTGCCTGGAAAATCCCATGGATGGAGGAGCTTGGTGGGCTGCAGTCCATGGGGTTTCTAAGAGTTGGACATGACTGAGTGACTTCACTTTCACTTTTCACTTTCATCCATTGGAGAAAGAAATGGCAACCCACTCCAGTATTCTTGCCTGGAGAATCCCAGGGACTGGGAAGTCTGGTAGGCTGCCCTCTATGGGGTCGCACAGAGTCGGACACGACCGAAGCGACTTAGCAGCAGCAGCAACAACAGCAGGAAGCCATTTCATGGGCTTCTGTTGGGTCCTTCTAGTTTCTCTTCTACATGAGCTCAGTGACATTCCGTGGCACTTTCTGTGACAACACACCAGCCAGTTACTGTCACTTGGATCTTTGCCTATTGTTAGCCTGCCTTCTTTAGATTGGTAAGGACCCTGTTTTAACTTTGGCTACAGGTTTCTGCCTGTTAATTACCTCCCCATAAAGTAGAGCAGCATTCTCTAGAAAAACAGGCCTCTGATCACAGGCACTTTAGAGTTGGAATTATGTATGTTTATAGTTGGAATTAGGTGTAGTAGCAGGCAACATTTTCCAAAGTTGACCTATGGAACGTTAGTCTTAAAAGATATTCAATTTAGAAAGTTGTGTATCTATGGGAAAGAGTAGGGCAGATAGGAATTCTGGGTCAAAATTAGGAAACAATGCTCCTATATCCTCGTCCTGACATTTTCAATAGTATGTCCTACAATAGACAGTTTGCCTTTTCTTAAGCCAGGATTTTCTAGCTTTACCTGACACTGAACCTGTTTTTCCATATCACATCTATGAACGTGTCCCACTCATTCCCAGAGACCCCGGCAGCCGCTACTCCCTCCTTCAACCCCTGCCACTGTACTCACTGTCACAGCACCTTGTTTATTATTTTACTTATCACTCTCTGAATTTATTTTGGTCACTTATCTGTCTGTATGTCTTTCCAAGGAATGTGAACATGGTATTTTTTTTTTTTTTTTTTTGGTTCACTGTTGTTGCTGATATCTGGAGTAGTGCTGGCACACTGTAGATGAAACTATGAATAAAGAAATAAAAGGAAGTAATCATTGGAAATGTTTGCTGTTTCATTTCCTTTTGATGTCTGGTGATAATGCCAATACCTGATTATAACAAAAGCAAATAAAACTCTTAAAAGAATCTGTTTAAAGAAACATCATTAAAACAGTCAAAGTCCATGAACAATGTTTAATTCTTGATTAGTAGAAGCTTATCTCATGATCATGAGTTAAATCACTGGACACCTCTGGTAACTGACAACAGCTAATGTATCACCATCTAAATTATTTTCAGGTTGCATTTTCAGTCTCCAAGGACCTCATGTAACCAAAACTAGTATCCTTATTAGTACTATCAACATATTCACTTACTATTTTAGAGCCTATCAAAGTGCAGGCCTTTCTCAGGGAGATCTTACATTCCTATCAAAGCGGCAACAGCGCTGTCAAAATGGGAGGCGTACACGAAATAATCCTGAGGATTTCAGGCTGCCTTTGGATTTAATTCATTAACATCCTGTCTGGAATTCTTTTAAGTGGCTTTTTAAGGACGTGATTACTCTTGCTGTTTTATCAAACAGCGGCCGCTCTGGGAGATGAGCGAGCAGATCTGTATTAACCTCAATGTGGGGATGTTTACATGGAAGCAAACAACAGGAGGTGATTAAGGATGTTTGAACATGCTCCAGACAGTTTCTGTTTCTGAGCATAGTATGGGAAAGACTGAAATTACTTGATTTCCAGATTGAAGACTACGACGTGACAGCTAGCATGATAGGAGCCAAGTGTAAAAAACTCCGGACTCTGGATCTGTGGAGGTGTAAGAACATCACTGAGAGCGGGATAGCCGAACTGGCTTCTGGATGTCCGCTTCTGGAGGAACTTGACCTCGGCTGGTGCCCTACTCTGCAGAGCAGCACCGGGTGCTTTGCCAGACTGGCACACCAGCTTCCAAACTTGCAGAAACTCTTTCTAACGGCTAACAGGTCGGTGTGTGACACAGACATCGAAGAACTGGCCAGTAATTGTACCAGATTACGCCAACTGGACATATTAGGTAAGGTGCAGTCTGTAAGTTTTGTTTTAAAGCCTTGACATAAAAGCTAATCTCAGACATTTTATAAAGAAAAAAAAAATCTTGGATGCAATCAAAATGTTGTCTTGATAATTATAACTGTCCTTAAGTAGGAGAGGGAGGGCAATAACAGAATTTTATCAGTGAACTTACCAGAAAGCTCTGAATAATCCTTAGTTCTTGGTCTAGTGAGAAGAATGAGAGTTTGGATGAGCCGTGTTCTCCATTTTTATTGACAGATAAAAAATAATCCGTTTGTGTAATGAATTCAAGACACACACACGGCTTCTTGATGTTAAATTCTTGATTAAAGAATACTGTCTCTATCCCTGATGATTGTGCTTTTAGGAGTAGTTCTACCCTAAGGCAGAGCTATTGAAAATCCTTCCCAGTTCTGGGATTCCTTGTGTCTTTATTGCAATTTACAGCCAGAAACTGTGTGATATTTTGTTACTTCTGATGTTGGCCAGAATTGCTAGGATGCCTACAGTTATAATTGCCCACACAGTTGTGAACCCAAAACACTTGCACTGTGTTTCTGGTAATCTATTAATACTAATAGAGTAGTCCTTGAAGTGCTAGTTATATCTTTTCCTGTTTATTCAACATTTAACCAAAGGGAAACCTGAAGATTTTCAGCACTGGTGTTTCTGGTTTCACTTAAAATCTCTCCACAGTCCAGGCTTATGGTACCTTTGTAGATGTTGCTTATATAGTCACATGTTACTTATCAAAGTTACTTATAGGCAGAAATTGTTTCTTAAAAACTTAGGAATGGAAAATTAAGCATATGGGATTAATAGTTACAAACTAAGCAACAAAGATATATATATGCTAGAATTATATCCAGTATCTTATAATAACTTATAATGGAATATAATCTTCAAAAATTACTGAATCATTATACCATATACCTGAAACTAATACAATATTATAAATCAACTATACTTCAGTAAAAGTAAATACATTTTTAAAAATCAGTAAAAAAACAGTTGATTAAAAAAAATTTAGGAAAAACTTCTTGTTTATTATATACACACTTTGGGCTAGATACTTCGTCTGTGTTATATTCTCCTTCATCTTCATAGCTCAGAAAGCTGGATATCATTTGTCTTTTCATAGTTGAGGGTGCTGGAGTCAGCAGTTGACATGTAGCAGAGCAAGGGTCAAGCACAAGGATTTTGACCCCAGGATCAGTACTGTCTTTTCAAAACACCACGCCCACTTAACTTGCTTGTTTCTTTTCCTGCCTATTCACGTTCTCCCTTGAATTAGCCTAGACTTTTGTATAAGATAGATATTTTGGAATTTTCAAAAAAAAGTCAGTCACAGGGACAATGAGAAAAAGCAGCCAAAGGCCTGTAAAAATAATCATGCTGTGGTGGATTCACGTTGATGTATGGTAAAACCAATACAATATTGTAAAGTAATTAGCCTCCAATTAAAATAAATAAATTTATATTAAAAAAAATAATAATCATGAATTCCATCAGGCTTCACTTCAGAGGATGGTGCCAGTGTTGTTTAAAATCTATCTTACAGTTCCCCATCCAAAAAAACCCTCAAATAAACCCCGAAACATACACTAGAGATGGAGAGTAGCCAGTATCTGAAAGAGATGCAACCAAACTACAAAGACACAAGTAACACTGATCCCAAAACAAAGCACAGTTGTTATGGACCATGGGTTCTGTTGTCAGGTAGTGTAAGTTTGGTCTATGAATGTATGAATTACTTGACGGAGACATAAAAGAAACACAGGTAAGAAGTATCATGACTTCTTTTGAAATATTTGTGACTTGTATGAGCAAGGGAGTATCATTATTTATTTTGCTGAGTATAAGTATATAATTTTCAATGGAAGATGACCATCATGCAAATATATTGGAGCATCTTATTTCAAATATAAAGAGCACAGTAAAAGAATATCACTAATAATAATTCATAATGTTAACACCAAAGTGACTGTATGCTTTATACTGTTCAATTTAATCATCACCATAACCTCATGAGGTATTAATAGATTTATTAGCCACAGAGGAGAAAACAGGTGGAAACAGGTTAAATGATTTGTCCGGGGCTCCTGACTAGTAAGGAATCTGGACTTGAACCAGAGTCTCTGCTTCTAACCACTGTGCTGTATTTTTATTGTTTTTTGGTTTCTTTTCACCATTTAGTGTTAGACTCCTTATTGTTTTCTTTTAAAAGGGATTCTTAGTTAAACCATGCTGATATTCATTATTTTATTTGTCATTTTGTGATTAGCACATATGAATGTTAAGTGGCATAACTTCTTCATACTAAACGTACTTATCTATCAGTACAAAGCTGAATAAGATAGAGTACCTGTCTTCAGAGAGTTGATAACCTAGCAAGAAGGAATAAAACAGGCATATAAATAACTGTAATGCAAGCTAGAAGCAAGTCCATCTTGATGAGGCTCAAAGCAAAGAGAAATATATATATATTTATATATATATCAGAGACATGGAATCAGAGAAATATGGATGATCAGAGAAATAAGGAAAGGCTAATTCAAAAGGCTAATAAGGGACTGCCCTGGTGGTCCAGTGGTTGAGAATCCGTCTGTCAATGCAGGGGACACTGGTTCGATCCCTGGTCCAGGAAGATCCCACAGGCTGCGGGGCAGATGAGCCCATGTGCCACAACTACTGAAGCCCAGTTGTCTTAGAGCCCATGCTCTGCAAGAAGAGAAGCCATTGCAGTGAGAAACCCACGTGCTACAACTAGAGAGTAGCCCCTACTTGCTGCAACTAGAGAAAACCCGTGCTTAGCAACAAAGATCCAGCATAGCCCAAAATAAATAAATATATAAAATAAAAAAATTTTTAAAGGCTAATAGGTATTTTAAAGATAGACTTAAAAAATGAGCAGGAAATTGGGGGAGGAGGGCATTTTAGGCAGAAAGAATAGCATGAAGCAAAAGCAGAGGAGTTGAAGTCACAAGACTATCTTTAGAGAATAGGCAGTCTTATTTGATCTAAAATGTTGGTATAATGGAGAGTAACATGGGGAGTTTTGAACACCAGGATGAGGAATCTGCACAAAATTAAACAAGGAAGAGCTCTTACTGGGCTTCAGTTAGGGGTATGAGTGATGTATTTAGAGCTATGTTTTAGGAATCCTTACCTGGAAGTGAGTAGTAGGTGACTTGGAGAAGGAAGAGATCAAAATCAGAGAGATTGGCTGCAATAATCCATCTAAGGAGGGTCTACACCAGGGTGATGGCATTGGGAAATTAGCCAGCACCCCTTCATCCTTTTGTTGAGTACACACCTATTGAGCATATACTGTTTGGCCTTGTTCTCAACACTGGAGATACTCAGTGCCCTGAAAGAGCAAGCTGCCTGAAAACAGGACTGTGTCCTAAGGAGACAACAGAACAACAGCACAGAGTGCCCTGGAAGAATACGACAGGGGACACCAGCCCAGTTAAACGTTCAGTCTCTGACTTCCTTCCCTGAAATTCTCTTGGGCTTTAGGAGCTCTGAATTTATCAGGAAAGTCTTCCCTAGTGGCTCAGTGGTAAAGAATCCAAGCTGCAATGCAGGAAACACAGGTTTGATCCCTGGGTCCAGAAGATCCCTTGGAGGAGGAAATGGCAACCCACTCCAGTATTCTTGCCTGGGGAATCTGATGGACAGAGGAGTCTGGCGGGCTACAGTCCATGGGGTCACAAAAGAGTTGGACATGACTTAGCAACTGAACAACAACAGTTTATCAGGAAACTCAGATTCAAATGACCAAGACTGGCAAATAGACAATGGTCACAACCCTGGGTGAAAAACTTCACAGGCTTCGGTGAAGTTTTCTGATCTTATATAACGAAATCCCCATCAGGATAGCTTACAGTATAGTGTTAATCTCTCAGTTGTGTCTGACTCTTTGTGACCCCTTGGACTGTAGCCCACCAGACTCTTCTGTCCATGGCATTCTCCAGGCATGAATACTGGAGTGAGTAGCCATTCCCTTCTCCAGGGAATCTGCCCCACCCAATCTCCCACATCGCAGGCAGATTCTCTACCGTCTGAGCCACCAACTAAAGCATATGAAAAAGACAATTATCATGAAGATACAGGTGTCCATCTCAGATCCCTTGGGTAGAAGCTGGCTGTGGTCAGACCTCAGAAGGGACCGAAAACCATCAAAAGGCGAGGGACCTTTTTCTCTTTTTCCTTCCTTCTCCTGTCTTGCCTGCTGAGGCCCCCGTCCCCCATGCCCTCCCTCTGCTGCCTTAGGCGCTGTGTCTGCATCTCCCTCTGGTCTTGCTTTGTTCTTCTTTTGTCATGCTGGCCATCTCTACTTCTCTGGGTACACATGGCCAAATATAGCAATCCTGACCCAGTTTTCCATGTCTTTAGTTCAAGAGATTGAGTGGGCACTGGAGACTTTACCGAATCCCAATTCTGAATTCCCAGGAGGATCTGCATTGGTTTGTCACAGGGTTGGTCACAGTCAGGATAGCAGTATAGTCACAGCTTCTAGAGTCTGTGGCAGGGAGGGGAGGAGATAGGATTTCTCAGAGCAAAAGGCATAGACTACTGTTTCAGAAACTTTAATCCACATCCCACGAATGTATACGCAATACCATTGTGGGTTGGTTTTTTTTTTTCCCTCTCTAGAAAATCTGTAGTTACTGCACATGACATCTTAGAGCCTAGTCATATTTGGTATATATTGAGTACCTGCCATGTATCGGGTGCTTTACATGATTTATATGATTTATATTCCATCTGAATACCCCATAATCACTTCAAATTTATTATGAGCTAAATAGTACTCATCAGCCATCATTTGTCTTCCAGTCATGCCATTTTATACTTACTGTAAAACTTACCAAGTTGTATTGTACTTATTTGCTTTCAACTCTGGTCAATGAGTTCTTTAAGGCAGGTACGTGTCTTACTCATCTTTGTATCTCCAGTGCCCTGAGACAGAAGCTTCTATAGGGTAGTCGCTCAGTAATTGCACTGCATGGAATTAGAGGTTGAATCATTGTAAGTATTGAGGCCTGATTTGACCCACAGGTTCAGGAAAATGAGATGTGCAAACAGTTTTGAACTGGGGTGAACAGAAATAGGAAAGTCTGGAGGAGCTGATTGGAAAGGGTAGGAGGTAGGAATGAAAATCAAATGGGTAGGTTATTGATGAAATTCAGGTCCTAGATTGACCAGCTTGGCTGGAAAAAATTTTTTTACAGGACAATTTCAATATTAAGTCTTTTAAGAAATGTTTTTAATTTTTAAAAGGCTATTTTAAATGTATTTTAAATAATTAGCAAAAGGAACTCTTCATCAGGATATTATATAAATGTTGTGTAATGTTTTGTTTTGTATTGTTTTTAAACAGGAACAAGAATGGTAAGTCCGGCATCCTTAAGAAAACTCCTGGAATCCTGCAAAGATCTCTCCTTACTTGATGTGTCCTTCTGTTCTCAGATTGATAATAGAGCTGTGCTGGAACTCAGTGCGAGCTTTCCGAAAGTGTTCATAAAAAAGAGCTTTACCCAGTGACTTCATACATGTCCTGTAATAAAATGAATGTGCTTTTGTAGGATTTTGTTTTGGGGTTGGTTTTGTTTAGTTTTTATAATGGTGGGCATGTCTTAATGTCCCATTAAGACATTTGTGGATTTTAAAGAAAAATGTGGAATTGTCCCTTAAATCACTGCATCAATGATTTAAACAAATGTTTTCACAAAATAATGTAAGCACTTTCCTTCAAGAATATTTTAGTGGCTCATATTATTTTTATCTTTGGTTAATCAGTGGTATAATGCTTTAGTCGGTAACTACATGTTTGATAAAAGTAATATGGAAACATTTTAACTTATTTTGAAAGGAGCACTTTGGACAATAAAGTATCATGATATTTATGCAAAAATAAAATTAATTTTTCACACCTCCATGTAAGGATGCCTTATTAATAATGAGTCTTATGACCTGGCCAGTATTCTGTTTGGTGTGTACAAAATTGTCAGAGTTGTTTGAAAGAAGAATCTTATTTTTCATCTGTTAAGGTTATTTTTTAAGTTGATGTACTAATTATTCAAGTTGAAAGTTTTTAGTTTCTCCACTTTTCTGATATATTTATCTATTTTACTGTTGGATAGTAAGAGTATAAAAAGATGGGCAAAGATAAGAACAAGAGGTCCTAAATGAAATAATTTTACAACTGCTCAGCAGATGCCTTAAAAATTTGCCAGAGGGAAAGGTTTAAGTCATCTGAATTATATGTGGGTTTTATTTATTTGTTTTTTCTGTGCCCCAGCACCTTAAATAATCAGAAACCAGCTATAGTGGAGGAAACAAAGAAAAGAAACATTGTTTTGTTAATTGTAAATTGATTTAGTTCTGCTGCTAAGAAAGTAGACAGAAAATATTTTGTGGAATGAAAAAGCAGGGCTGTTCCAAATACCAAACTAATATTAAACGTTTACTGTAACAAAATTTATTTTCCCACACAGGGCAGAGTGTTAATTTCCAATATCCACACATCCTAGAGTGATCCTATAGAACTCTGCTGTCCAACACAGCAGCCACTAGCCACATGTGGCTGTTTTATTTAACTTGAATTTAATTAAAAATTCCATTCCTAGGTTGTACTAGCCACATTTCAAGTGTTCAGTAGTTCCCTGAGGCTAGTGGTTATCATGTTGGACAGCACTACTCTATAATTTCTTGTTATAAGATGTAGTCATTTAAGAAGAAGCATATTTGGGTTAAAAATTAGCATAGTTAATATATATCTCTAGGAAATTTTTGAAGATAATCTCAATAGTATGTATAGGAAAGCATTTTTACCCCTACCAGAGTTCTTAAGCTAGTGAATTTATACATGTGGGAAATAGTAGGCATTCAGTAAATAGTTGTTGAATGAATAAGAATATATTATTGAATTCAGCCATATGTCAAATTTTAAAATTATAAATTACAAGTAGTACTGTGCCTATTCTTTTATAGAATATAAAGAATGTAGTATGTGACATTTAAAATATTAAAATAGTAATCCAGTCTCCTCCACATAAGAAACCATTGTATGAGAGTTGCTGTCCTTTTGATACGCCCCACATCTTCTGTTTGATGGCAGAAGCAAAGGGCAGTAAGAAAAGGGCTTGCTTATTCTCCATTACTATCTTCAAGCACTTGCTTTTCACTCAGGAATGTATGTAAGCATCTTAAATGTCTTTTCCAGTGGAGGATGGGATTTATAATTTGACTACCAACTGGGTGAAGTAGTGCTTTTCTGTTAAGCTAACAGCTATCATTGAATTAATACTTCGTGTGAGGCACTGTTTCCTGTGGATTGCATTTATAACTCATTTAGTCTTCATAATAACCCTGTATGATAGATATCATTGGTTACTCCCATTTACAGGCGAGGAAACTAAGACAAAGAAAGATCAAAGAACTTATCTCATGACCATAGCTGCTACTGGCAGAGCCAAGCATACACACTCAAGCAATCTGGCCTTAGATACTATATGGTCAGTCTGTGCTTTAAAAGTGTCCAGGTGAGGCATCTGGTTCTAGGGCAGAGGTTGACAAACATTTTCTGTAAAGACCTGGATACTGAATATTTCAGGCAGTATTTCAGGCAGACTTGGAGACTGAATACTGTGGGCTAAGAGGCAAAAACTTGAGATTATTTTGTAAGTACATATGTAACTAAAGAGAAAATGAATTTCCACAAAATTTTTATTGACAGAATTCAAAACATAAAAATAATTGAAGTTTTCTGTATTGTAGTTCTACTAACTGAAAGAAATACTTTGGAGGAGGGTAACGTTTCACTTATTTGGAGTCAGTGTTAATATTTACTGTCATCAAAATAGAAAAAAATTGATTGTACATATTCATCTGTTAATGTTCATCTGCAGTAAGATTTTACATATTTTGTCTTTGAAAATATCTTTTCATATAGATAAGGATTGCCAAATACATTAATCCATGAGAATATGATTTTCATGGAGCAGATTTATCACTTGGAAGGCATTAATAGAATTTCATTAGGTTCTTTCTTCCCTTGATATTTTCCTTTCAGGATATTACATTGCAGATTATTCACTTCCCGACTCACTTCCTGATTGAAGTTTAGGTGGAAGTTCCTCAATTGCACAATTGAATAGATTTTGACAAGTAGGTATTTTCTTTATACTTACATTCAGAGATCCAGAAAACACTGCCAGACCTCCTGTTGGAACTCAGAAAATACATCTGCTGCAAATTCATGTGAGAATGGAGCTCCTGTCATTTGTCTTACCTTTCCATAGCGCAGGAAGTAATAAAGCAGCTCTGTGTTAACTTTAGGATTCGGTGTTAGTTGTTATCAGTATTACTTTGTTGTATTAAGTTTCATGTAGAAGCACTCTTTTGGTGGTTTCACCTCCAGAGCTTCTGATTCAGTTGTTGTTGTTTAGTCACTAAGTGGTGTCTGACTCTTTGTGACCCCACGGACTGTAGCCTGCAAGGCTTCTCTGCCCATGGGATTTCTCAGGCAAGAATACTGTAGTGTGTTGCCATTTCCTTCTCCAGGAAATCTTCCTGACCCAGGGATGAAACCCACATCTCCTGCGTTGTCTGGCAGATTCTTTAACACTGAGCCACCTGGGAAGCCTTCTGATTCAGTAGAATTTGCGTTTATAATACTAGTTACGCATTGCTGCTCTTGCTGCTCTTGCCTGGAAAATCCCATGGATGGTAGAGCCTGGTAGGCTGCAGTCCATGGGGTCAGTAAGAGTCGGACATGACTGAGAGACTTCACTTTCACGCATTGGAGAAGGAAATGGCAACCCACTCCAGTGTTCTTGCCTGGAGAATCCCAGGGACGGCAGAGCCTGGTGGGCTGCCGTCTATGGAGTCACACAGAGTCGGACATGACTGAAGCGACTTAGCAGCAGCTCCTGCTGCTCTGAGAGCCACGCTTTGAGAAACACTGCTCTACAGTTCTCCTTAAGTCTGAATCTTTCCCTTAATCCCAGTGAATCCAATATAGTGGGAATAACTATTGTCATATTGTTGTGCACTGTTTGAATTTTTGGTTGAATTCTTTACAAAACATTATCAAGCCTGCAACAAAAGCTAAATTCCAAAGCCATTCAGTATTCTGTAATAGTGGTTGAGGGCATTTCTTCTAGTTCAGAAAAATCTCAGTATCAGCTCTGATCTCAAAAACTCACAATAAAACTACCACTGTTTAGCTAACTGTTGTATGAGAGGACAAATAAGGATACTCAGCTTCTTTATCTGATGAAAAATAGCAGAACTAATGATGGTTAGATGAAGTTTTCCACTGACATTGCTATTCCAGTAGCACAATAACACAATATTAAATCATATATATTTCATGAAGTACTTGTTGATGAATAATACAGTAAACAATTATAGGTTTTAAACTGCATTTTCACAAGCTTTGTAAATTTGACCAACTAAACCTTTTGTTTTCTGCTTTAGGTTATTCTGATTCTACTTTAGGTTATACTGAATTCATATTTTCTTAACTTCCTAGAAAATATTCTTGTCTGTAATTGTTCCATGCAGACCACTCATAGAAACCAACTCTTCAGTCACTTCAACCTTGGCATTGACTCATCAAATAAATAATGATAACTTGGCAGTATCAGTAACATCTGTTGACATGTCAAGAGCCAAGGAGAACCACTCAGAATCATTTGCTTTGGTTTTGTATTGACTAATGATGTTGTTCCCAGTGTTCTCAATTCTTTGGTCCAAAAGGCTAATTTATTAGTCTTAAGCAGGTTTACTTTGGACACATTTCTTCAGCTGATGAATCAAAAACAATTTAATTAACTCACCATTGGTAAAAGGCTTTCCTTGCTTGGCTAACAAATGAGCCACTTAGAAACTTACTTTGCAGCTTTATTTTCATTTTTTAATTATTGCAGACATTCTGCTGTGATAAGATACCTTGTTTTAAATTTTCTAATTTTTCTGGCCATTGCATTCCTATGAATTGAGACTATTGTGATGAGTGCGTAGTATGGTAATTCCCATGTATGTAATAGTCTTCCAGAGTGGCTACAGTGTCACTGCATTTTAAACACAATGCTTTGCCCTCTAATTTGGTAACAAAATAATCCATACTCCTCCGTGCCTTAAATACATGACACTTGAATTTACTTTTCTCTTTTGTTGTTCCAACTTTATGGGTATGCACTAGTAATAAAACTTTTAAAATATTGTGGAATGACAATATGTGTGGCTTTCAGAATGTTGGTAGTAATAACTGTATCACTACGATTTATAATGTGCCAAGCAGCAGTGCAAAATGATGAGAGCATCAGGTAGGTCTCTGTCGCTGCTACTCAACTCTGCCTTTATAGTCTGGAAGCCACCATTGATAAGTGAATACGTGTAGTAACATTCCAATAAAACTGTATTTCTGGACACTTAAAGTTGAATTTCATGTAATTTTCATGTGTCACAAAATATAATTCTTCTTTTGATATGTTTATTATTAGCTTTTTTCTAATGGAAATGGTAAAAAACATTTTTAAGTTGCAGTCTGAATTTGGCTTGTGGGCCTAATTTTTGACCCCTTTAGGAGGAGATTCTGAAATCAGTTAGTGCAGCTTTGCCCATTCCTAATTTTATAAATCAGAATCAAACCTGTTCTCAGCTTTTATCTTTTTCATTTTACCATTTCTTTTCTTTTTTTTTCTTTTTTTTTTAATTAAAAAAAAATTATACATGTGTTCCCCATCCTGAACCCTCCTCCCTCCTCCCTCCCCATACATTTTACCATTTAGATTTTAGAATTAAGAACAGTATTTTGCTAACTTAAGCTAAACTAAGCTAAGTGAAATTAGCTCAGTTGTGTCTGATTCTTTGTGACCCCATCGACTATACAGTCCATGGAATTCTCCATGCCAGAATACTGGGGTGGGTAGCCATTCCCTTCTCCAGGGTATCTTCCTGACCCAGGAATCAAACCAGGGTTTCCTTTGTTGCAGGCAGATTCTTTACCAGCTGAGAGACCAGGAAAGCCATTTTGCTGACTTAGAGAAAATAAAACTTCTATCATGACAAGAATTTTGGATCTTTTGATTGAGATATTTTTTGTTGAGGTATATTTGACAATTAAGAATGGTATATATTTTAAGGTATACAATTTGTTAATTTGATATACATTGTGAAAAAAATCACCACATTCAAGCTAATTAATATATTCTCCTATTCAGATAGTTAACACTTTTTTTTTGGTGGTGACAATAAGATCCACCCTATTAGCGAATTTTAAGTATACAGCGAAGTATTGGTAACTCTAGTCACATTGTTGTACATTACTCCAGAACTTACTATGCTTAACTGAAACTTTGTACTTTTTCACCAACATCTCCCCATTTCTTCCTCCTAAGTCCCTGGTAATCACTATTATATTCTCTGTTTCTATGAATTTGACTATTTTAGATTTCACATAGAAGTGAGATCATGTATTTTTTTCTCTGTCTTGTTTCACTTAGCACAATGTCCTCCAGTTTCATCCTTGTTGTAGATAGCAGGATTTCTTTTTTAAGGCTGAATAATATTCTATTTTACACATAGATGCACCACATTTTTTTATTCATTCATCTCTTAACAGACATTTAGGTTGCTTCCCTATCTTGGCTTCTGTGAATGTGTGAATAATGCTGAAATGAATGTGGAAATGCAGATTCTTAGAAATGGGATTGCTGGATGCTGTGGTATTTCTGTTTTTACTTTTTTGAGAAACCGCCATATTGTTTTCATAAAGGCCATACCAATTTATATTCCTACCAACAGTGTACAAGGGTTCCCTTAATAAAAGTGAATATGTAGATTATCCATTAAAGTTTAAAGCCTGATGACCCATTAGTGCTAGCATTGTCAACTGACTTTTTAAATTTTTTATTATTATTTATCTTAGAATTTTGGTAAGACAAATGACCTTCCTGGTGGCTCTTAATAGACAAAGATATCTCCCTGACTCTGGGAGCATAATTAAAGGATCCTCTCAATTTAAATTGCTTGTATAAAAATATACAATATGCAGCAAAATGTTTAGGCAGTTAAAATTCTTCCTTTCCGTTTGAGTGATTAATTGTGAGCCAATATGTAGCAAAGCAAAACTGATTTCTTGGCAGAATTGTTTTTATTTTTTAGCGTTTCCCTAGGAATTAACTTAGAAACTGAAAACTCATAATTTGCAAGTGTAAAAATACTAACCAAGAAAGTCAGTAAAAATTACGTACCATGTATATTATTGGTGAATTTTCTGGATTTTCATTTTTTACTTTAAGGTATTAAAGGATGCTTTTTTGCTTTAAGGTATTAAAGGATGCCTATTACTGACAGAGTAATTTTCAAAGCCATTTATCAGTGTTGCATCTTAGTTCTTCTCCATTTAGCACATTTAATATTGATACTTCAGAATAACTCTTTTTTTAAGTTACTCCAAAAATTTTGTCAGTGACCCCTAACAGATTGTTATCTATTGCCAAAACACTATTCTAGCAGCTCTGGTTTTATACGTGTAGCCCAGTTCTCTAGCAGTACATTAATGTCAATAAGCAAATGAGGTGATTGGCACCTATAGCTACAAGTCAAAAGGGAAGAGATAAATTAATCAGAGATGATTTATTATGTATATTTTATATATTGCTTTATGAATGTGGATAGAGGCCAAGATTTTTCCTTTGGCAGAGCAGAGTGTCTTTAATATTTTTGTTTATAAGTCTAAATTTTTGGCTTAAATTTTTGTGCATATGAATACAATTAATGGTTGATTTGATTTTGAAAGGAAAAAGGCTATTATGTTAAAATAGACATTTTCAGATGAAGGAAGATTTTTATCAATGTATTTGGTAAAGTAGATTAGTGCAGTCTTAGCTGTAAAATTTTTAAGGAAAAATTTTAAAGCAAAACAGTCATATGATCAGATAAGTTATATAGATTACACCAAAGGAAAAAAAAAAAAGCTCTGTTACAAATGAGAAATCTGTACAGACAACTGACTGAGATGTTTAAAATTTTATTTGTATAAAAATTCTGTTCAATGCCTAGTGATTTTTATTGTTCATATTATTCTGTACTTTAGAATAATAAGATAAGCTTGAGTATCTCATTAGCTCACTTTCAAAACTGATCATTTCAGGACACTGCTGAATATAATGGAAGGTTTGGGTAAATAGGTTTGTGTCACAGTCTCTATGAAATTAGACGAGAATAAGCCTGGAAGATAAGCTATCATCTATGTGCTGAACGGTAGCAATCCATCCTTATGCTATGAAATGCCATTGGCTCGGGTGCATATTGTAAACTGTAAAATTACATGAGTCTGCAATTAAACTGTAAACTGCAGTCACACTGTTATTTACTTTTCCTTTATATTTTCTCAGTAGTTACCCCAAATAAGAGTTATTCACTTGCAGTTTGTTTAATTTATTAGTTTTGTATTGTTTGGTATTGTTATTAGTTTAATATAGTGTTTTCCTACTTTTAGTTATAAAGTATTGTGTACTGTGGGACATGCTTTTTGTAGAAGCCAAGTACTTCCCTACCAGTTAGCTCCTAAGTTGTTCCACAGTTTTTAGTCACACCCAAACTACTTCTAGTGAGCTAGACTGGAATAAATGTCAAGATAAAACACATTCATCCGTCCACTTAGTCAACGGTATGTATTGACACTGGTAGCTCAGTTGGTAAAGAATTCACCTGCAATGCAGGAGACCCTGGTTCAATTCCTGGCTCGGGAAGATCTGCTAGAGAAGGGATAGGCTACTCACTCCGGTATTCTTGGGCTTCTCTTGTGGCTTAACTGGTAAAGAATTTGCCTGCAATGCAGGAGACCTGGGTTTGATCCCTGGGTTGGGAAGATCCCCTAAAGAAGGGAAAGGCTACCCACTCCAGTATTCTGGCCTAGAGAACTCCATGGATGTATAGTTAGCTCCTAAGCTGTTCCACAGTCTTTAGTCACACCCAAACTACTTCTAGTGAGCTAGACTGGAATAAATGTCATGAGATAAAACACATTCATCCATCCATTTAGTCAACAGTATATATTGACAACAAAACTATTTTGATATGTGTGCTAGGCAAAGATTAGGGGTGGGGCAGGTTTGCAGAATGTGTATAAAAACAAAGTAATTTTCAAAAATGGTTATGTGCCAAGAAGAAATTTTACGGTGAATAAGTATGGGATACAATGAATTCAACAAAGTGAGGTTTCTTTACTGCTGAACTTTAGAACCTCTTCTATATAATGGACATGATAAAGGTGAGATAGAGTGGAGATTTGTAGTGATTGCCAATTTTCCAGGGAATACCTGTAAACATCTCTTGGAAACTTTAATTTCTTAGAGCACAGTTTGGAAAATGCTGCTAAGCAGCATAATATAGTATAGTATCAAAAGTATTCACTACAGTAATTTTTAATTATTTGCTAAAGATTATGCATTATAATTTGTTTCTATGAAAAATATTTTTAATTTTTATTTAAGAAGATTAGGAAGTTGACTAATACTTTGATGATATAAATTAAAAAAAAATTCTGAGCATGATTACTTTATACTTTGGCCCATAATTTCTAACTCAATTTTTATTCATATATTAGATTTTCAGAATATGTGTTTACCATTGGTATCCTAAAATTCTGTGAAATATGAATCATGGTCTACCCATTGGAAATGCATAAAGGAACTGCTGCAGCATCTGATTATTTTTAATATTTATTTCAGTATTAATAACATTGAATCGCAATAGAATTTCACTGTCAAGTTAATTTGTATGTTATACTAGCCCATAAACTATTCTAATAATCAACTGTGTAGTAACAGAAAAAACTAGAAATTTTAGGTTAACTTTATCAGTGACTATTTTAAAAATATTTATATATAATATATTTTTAAAGGTATAGTAAGAGCATTTACTACTGTCATCTGTTTTGCTAAAGTCTTCAAATAAAGGAAGGTAGTAATTTATTATGAGAACCATTTCTTCCCTAATAGATACTTTTACATGAACCCTATTCATGAATTGGAGAAGGAAATGGCAACCCATTCCAGTGTTCTTGCCTGGAGAATCCCAGGGACGGGGGAGCCTGGTAGGCTGCCATCTCTGGGGGCGCCCAGAGTTGGACACAACTGAAGTGACTTAGTAGTAGTAGTATTACATGTTAGTTACCTATATATACATGTATTTATTTCAATCTCACAAATAAATGTGTGTTTAATTTCTCTTATAAACCTTTTTAAAGTGGGAAGTTATATTTCAGCAATGTGTTCTACAGAATATTTATAAATTGATGCTAAGATTACAACAAAAGCTAGAAAACTGTTAATACTAACACACATTCTGGCATACAGTTGTTCTTACTCGAGAGATTTTTTGCTGACACACACCTCAAATAAAGAACTGAGAGTGTTGAAGCCCTGCTAACTTGTTTAAAAGTCTTAAAGATAATCATACCCAATAAAGTCTAAAATAAATAGGTATACATTTTTATAATCAGAAATATTTCTAAAGTTGAAAGACCTTTAACTGTGTTTGCAGCATACGTTACTCTTACTATTTGTCAGCAGTATCTGGCCCTGTGTATCTGCCCAGAAAGTAGAAAAACTTGTAGACTATTGAACGACTGTTCAGCTTCTGTCTTCCAGAGTATCTTCTGACTTCCCATCTGTGGGCACTCCTTGTCAAAATCAAGGGTCCCATGTCTTATGCTGGGCGCACCAGTTTTCTGTCTCGAGTCAGTGGAGCAGCTCTCCTGGTGCTCTCTCCTCACTGCCTTCTGTTCTTCTCAACCTCTGTACCAAGCCACAGGTGGTGGTGCTGTTCAGTCACTAAGTCATGTCTGACTCTCTGTGACCCTGTGGACTGTAGCCATGCTCCTCTGTCTATGAAATTCTCCAGGCAAGAATACTGGAGTGGGTTGCCATTTCCTCCTCCAGGGTGTCTTCCTGACCCTGGGATTGAGCCCACATCTCCTGCAATGGCAGGCAGATTGTTTACCACTGAGGCCGCCAGGGAAGACTGTAAAAAGCCACTAGCTCCCATTGTAATTCTGTAGCTTCAAATCCTTACCCCATAAATCAAATTAGAATGTCTATTTTATTAATGCTTTGAACGTTAAAATATGAAATGTTAAAGAAGTTGAATTTATAACCCTATTGGTACACTGATAAGTGTTTAGACACCAACTTTCTGGTGGAGGGGGGAAAAGCCCTGATTTGTAGTGCTTTCCAATTTTTGTCTTCTAAACTCTCCCACTGTGACTGATTTCAGGCTATCAAGGTGAAGCCCTTCAAGGCTGAGTTGGGATGAGATGCGCACACTGTGAACTGGCTTCAGTTCACACCACCACCGGATGATATTATTAAACACTGATAGGCAAAATACACCTATTGCTAGCTTTTTCCCAGAGGTGATATTAATATTATCTGTAATCAAGTGGTCCTTCAAACTCTATGAAAATTTTCCCTGCCACTGAATACACTGAAAGAATAAAATTCAAAAATATTTTGTCTGAGCTGATATTCAGTAATCGGTAGGAGAATGAAGAATATTAAGAAGAAAAACTTTGAAAAAAACTCATAAGGAGAAGCAAGTTGTTTCTTCTACTGTGAAACCAACACTGGCCATGAGATTATAATTTTAAAAAAATATTTCCTTATATTTCCATGGACTCTGAAAGTTATATCCCCAGATAAATTGTGACATTTCCTCTCTGCATGTTGGTGCAATTTTATATTATGAAATTGTCATGTAGATTCATTACACCTATTTTCTAGACACAAATGACCATAACTGAAATATGTACCTATTCATATACTGACAGCTAAACTATGTAAGATCATTCTATCACTAATATATATGCAGGCACATTGATAAGATATTTACACATTTTTTATAACAAAGATTTGGGGCTTGGGAACCTCAAAACTTTTGATATTTTTCTGCTTCAGTTACCAGATTTTTGCTCTGGATATGGAAGCATTTGTGTGCTAGCTTTATCAGGTTACAATGAATAACAATCTCAAAATGTCAGTGGCTTTCAGTAACATCTATTTCTCACTCGTGGCAAGTGGGCTTCTCTGGATTGGTTGCTGTGGCTGTCCTTCAAGGTGTGGTTCCGGCTCAGGTCTGCCTCACCAGGACCCAGGCTGAAAGAGAAGGGCTCATTTGGGATATACCCTTGCAGTGGCAGGGGCCACTGATGCAGGAGAATTGGCAGCAACAAGAAATGCATCCCAAAGTGTTTAAGTGTGTATGTGTGCGTGTGTGCTAAATAGTTTTGGTCATGTCCGACTCTTTGTGACTCAACGGACTGTAGCCACTAGGCTCCTCTGTCCATGGATTCTCCAGGCAAGAATACTGAAGTGGGTTGCAATGCCCTCCTCCAGGGGATCTTCCAGATCCAGGGATCAGATCCACATTTTTTTATGTCTCCTGCATTGGCAGGTGGGTTCTTTACTACTAGTGCCACCTGGGAAGTCCCTTAAGTGTGTATAGTGCTCATCAAGTCTTCATATTGTGTTGGTCAAAGAAAGTCATGTGACCCAGCTCAGTCATTGGGCAAGAAGGCTACTCATCCTATTGGAACCATGGTGAGTCATCACCAGCAGTGTTGGGAACAGGTAATTCTGAACACTGATACCATGTGCATGCACGTGGGTGCTCAGTAGCTAAGTCATGTTGGACTCTTTGCAACCCCATGGGCCAGACTCCTCTGTCCATGGGATTTTCCAAGCAAGAATACTGGAGTGGGTTGCCATTTCCTCCTCCAAGGGATCTTTACAACCCAGGGATTGAACCCAGGTCTCCTGCGTCTCCTGCATTGGCAGGCAGATTCTTTACCACGGAGCCACCAGGGAAGCCTCAGTCTACCTACCACAAATATTTGTGGTCACTATGAGTAGCCCAAGTATGTCAAAGTAATGTGAAAGAAAATACCATGTTAATGTTTTTAAAGAAGAAATAGATTACTGATTACATTGGTTTGGGTTCAGGATTTTTGGAAGGATTCTCACTCTTTGTATTTTTCTATTTCATTTTTTGGAAAATAAAAAGATTCCCAAATATTACTATCACTTAAGCCTGTATGAAATTAAAAATATGATAAAAAATCACAGGAATATTTATAGACAAGTGATGGTTTGGTGATGGAAACAGCAGAGGCAAAATGGGAGCCATGTATCCAGTCTGGACTGTTTGGCTATTAATTCAGTTTTTCTGAGTCTCAATTTTCTCATCTGTAAGAAAGTTGTTCTACAGGTTTCCTAAGGTCATTCTTACTGTAAATGTCTCATTCTAATGGTTTCTTATTGTCATCTAATCAACAAAGCATATCCTTCTACAATTTTTTATTATAGTTTAACTCATTTTTCTTAGAATTAAGAGAATTCCAGAAACATCTATGTCTGCTTTATTGACTATGCCAAAGCCTTTGACTGTGTGGATCACAATAAACTGTGGAAAATTCTGAAAGAGATGGGAATACCAGACCACCTGACCTGCTTCTTGAGAAACCTATATGCAGGTGAGGAAGCAACAGTTAGAACTGGACATGGAACAACAGACTGGTTCCAAATAGGAAAAGGAGTACGTCAAGGCTGTATACTGTCACCCTGCTTATTTAACTTCTATGCAGAGTACATCATGAGAAACGCTGGGCTGGAGGAAGCACAAGCTGGAATTAAGATTGCTGGGAGAAATATCAATAACCTCAGATATACAGATGACACCACCCTTATGGCAGAAAGTGAAGAGGAACTAAAAAGTCTCTTGATGAAAGTGAAAGTGGAGAGTGAAAAAGTTGGCTTAAAGCTCAACATTCAGAAAACTAGGATCATGGCATCTGGTCCCATCACTTCATGGGAAATAGATGGCGAAACAGTGTCAGACTTTATTTTGGGGGGCTCCAAAATCACTGCAGATGGTGATTGCAGCCATGAAATTAAAAGACACTTACTCCTTGGAAGGAAAGTTATGACCAACCTGCTGCTGCTGCTGCTAAGTCGATTCAGTCGTGTCTGACTCTGTGCGACCCCATAGATGGCAGCCCACTAGGCTCCCTCGTCCCTGGGATTCTCCAGGCAAGAACACTGGAGTGGGCTGCCATTTCCTTCTCCAATGCATGAAAGTGAAAAGTGAAAGTGAAGTCGCTCAGTCATGTCCGACTCCTAGCGATCCCATGGACTGCAGCCTACCAGGCTCCTCCATCCATGGGATTTTCCAGGCAAGAGTACTGGAGTGGGGTGCCATTGCCTTCTCCTAGGTAGCATATTAAAAAGCAGAGACGTTACTTTGCCAACAAAGGTCCATCTAGTCAAGGCTATGGTTTTTCCAGTGGTCATGTATGGATGTGAGAGTTGGAATGAAGAAAGCTGAGTACCGAAGAATTGATGCTTTTGAACTATGGTGTTGGAGAAGACTCTTGAGAGTCTCTTGGACTGCAAGGAGAGCCAACCAGTCCATCCTAAAGGAGGTCAATCCTGGGTGTTCATTGGAAGGACTGATGCTGAAGCTGAAACTCCAATACTTTGGCCACCTGATGCGAAGAGTTGACTCATTGGAAAAGACCCTGATGCTGGGAGGGATTGGGGGCATGAGAAGAAGGGGACGACAGAGGATGAGATGGCTGGATGGCATCACTGACTTGATGGACATGAGTTTGGGTAAACTCCAGGAGTTGGTGATGGACAGGGAGGCCTGGTGTGCTGCGATTCATGGGGTCGCAAAGAGTCGGACACGACTGAGTGACTGAAGTGAACTGAATGGGATTTTAATTTTCTTTTATTCATCTTGTGCCCAATTAAAAAACAGATTTGAAATAAAGTAATAGAATACAGTCCTACTTGCTTTTATCTTAATATTTAAACTACTACTCTTCTGTTACTCTGAGATTTGCTGGTTTAAACATCACTGTATATAAGAATCATCTGGAAACTTGTTTAAAATGTAAATTTCCAGTCCTCAAACCCCTGGAGACTTTGAGACTAGATAGAATCTAGAAAACAATATTTTTAGAAAGCATCCCAGGTGTCCAAACTAGTCTAAGCAGTACAAATCCTATAAATTATTTTGGAAATAATAATTTTTTACAAACCCACATACTGGGATACTATATACTTAGCATAATAATTTAAGATTAGTTAATACCACGCTTCTCAATTATACATTCATTATTTGGTTTTTGTATTTTGTCTTTGGGAATTTAGTTTTTCTGTTATCACATTTAGTGTATGGGACCTCTGTAAGTAGTACAATTATGTTCATATATAAGTTTTAGAGATGTGGAAAACAAAATATCTTAATATTCCTTTGAAGTAAAAGTGCTTTGATTAGTATTAGCCTTGTCTAAATGCATACAGGGCAGATCCATCTCAGGATAAATAGTACCACAAAATGAAATATTGAATACTACAAAATTAGTACTACTGCTGGATTATTACGTCCAGTCCTCTGGTTCTTCCCTTGCTTCCTTTCAGTCTAATCTCGACATCCATATACTTCTTGTAACTTGTACTCGTGTCATTTCTCTGCTTAAAATTCTCCAGAATAACAGCCAAAGCCTGTATTCTATCGGATCTTAGCTCCTCAATGCCCACCCCCCCCCCCCCCGCCCTCAACATCTTGCTCTTTGATGAAATGCTCTTCCCAATATATCTTCTCTATGCCAGTTCTCACTTTACTTATATCTCTGCTCAAATATTGCCTACAAAAATCAGACCCTTATTGATAATCCAAAATAAAATAATATGGGCTCTTCCATCCATCATGACTATTTGACAAACTGTGGATTGATTTATATTTATCCCCTACAATTTTTAGCTTGATAAGCACAAAGAGTGCTTTGTTCACAGCCCAGTCTTCAGGGTTTAGAATAATACCTGAAACATAGTAGGTACTCAGTAAATATTTGTTGAAAAAAATTTTGGAGATGATCCACAGCTTAGCCTGTCTCTAGTAAAAGGCACAGCTATTAAGATCCAAGTTTTATAAAATAGGCAATGTTTTAAAAGGCAGTTATATTTTCTCTTAATGTCTCATCTATTTTGAGTCATTTTAATTTATTACTTTCAGATTTATCATCTCTTTTGCAAACTCTCTACTTTCCATCTTTTTCTAGTCTATTGTTTAATTATGCGTGATACTTTATTTTGAATGGTGGCAATTTAAAGTTGATTTTTCATTTCAACAAGTTTTAATTACTTAATTGAAATATGAAACTTCAACTATGAATTCAGTGTTGGTGAGAGGCATGAGATTTACATTCCCATAAAACCGCACACTTACCTTCATATGAAACATATATGCGATAGTACATGAATGGGTAATAGCATTCAGGATTTCCTTTGAAAACTAGAAAACCTCTTGATTAAAAAACAAGAGGATAATTTATTCCTCAGCATCCTCTGATACATGGCCTCTAAAACCAGCACATATACTGGTAGAGGTTTTTGTACCATAAAAATACGCTGATTGGGAGAGAAATGGGATTATTCAGACAATAGGTCTAAAGCACTTAGAAAACTGAAGGAAAAAAGTAGTTGTTGAAATGTTTACAGCACTTTTAGTAGAATAAGATTAAAACACATTAAAATAGTCTGCTTCTTTGGGCATTTTCCCTGTCCTCACCTGACTTTCCTGCTTGTTGCTTACTGCCTGGTCTGGTGCCTAGATATTCCCTATGTGCTAGTGTACTGTCAGGTATTAAGGTTGGGGTCACCTCACCAGGTAGAGAACCAGAACCAGCAGAGATGCTTGCCAAAAGCAAAGAGAACACGGACTGGGTAGTGGAAGGAAGCAGTCATGAATACCAGCCAGGACCACGTGACCAGTTACAGAAACAAGGACTAAGATTGCCGTATTTCCTCCTTATTTTGCTATGAATATGTCTCTGTGTGTATTTGTATAGCAAATAGCTTGGTTGTTTCTTATTCGATCTCCTTATCAGGCAGTATAAGATATATTATCTTTATATCAGGATATTTAAGTATTGTTAACTTTCCACCATAGTATTTAAGTTACAGGATATCAAGGAGAGTAAACATCTAAGGACCCTGTATCCTCTTCTGGGGAAAAGGCTAGTGCATTTTTGGTTGTACGCAGACAACCTTGTATACAACAAGGTACAGTTGTACCATGTTAGGCAGAATTGTGACCTTCTTATTGTCTTTAATAGGGGCTTCCCAGGTGACTAAGTGATAAAGAATCCACCTGCAATGCAGGAGACCTGGGTTTGATCCCTGGGTCAGGAAGATCCTCTGGAGAAGGAAATGGCAACCCAATCCAGTATTCTTGCCTGGAAAAACCCATGGACAGAGGAGCCTAGTGGGCTACAGTTCATGGGGTCACAAGAGTCGGACACAACTCATGGTTTCAGGAGTTATGTATGGATACCAAGTTGACCAAAAGTGCATTTGTGAT
The DNA here is from genome assembly GCF_002263795.3 of Bos taurus. Classification (NCBI taxonomy): domain Eukaryota; kingdom Metazoa; phylum Chordata; class Mammalia; order Artiodactyla; family Bovidae; genus Bos; species Bos taurus. Next base: position 50,901,537 of record NC_037336.1, read on the forward strand.
GGTTAATTTTACATGTCAACTTGGCACTATGGAATGCCCAGATTTTTGGGTCAAACATTATTCTGGATGTACTCTTCATGTTTGGGTGAGATTAACATTTAAATCAATGTATTTCAAGTAAAGCATAATGCCTTTCTAATGTAGGTGGGCCTTATACAATCAACTAAAGGTCTGAATAGAACAAAAAGCTTAGCCTCTTCCAAGCAAGAGAGAATTTCTCAAGCATACTGCCTCAGACTTCATCAGCAGCACTGGCTCTTCCTCTTTCTCTAGCAGACTGCCTTTGGACTTGAACTAAAACACCGGTTCTCATGAGTATCCAGTCTACCAGTCCACCCTACAGATTCTGGACTCACCAGCATCCATAATCCATGACCCAATTCCTTATAATACTGTGTAAACATATGTACATGCATGAAGTACAAGTGAAAGTGTTAGTTGCTCAGTCGTGTCCGACTGCACCACCCATGAACTGTAGCCTGCAAGGCTCCTCTGTCCATGGGATTCTCTAGGCAAGAATACTGGAATGGGTTGCCATGCCCTTCTCCAGGGGATCTTTCCGACCCAGGGATAGAACCTGAGTCTTCTGCATTGCAGGTGGATTCTTTACCATCTGAGCCATCTGTTAAGCCCATGTACATGCATACGTATCTACCTACACATATATCCTTTCTCCAGAGAACACTGACTAATCCAAAAAAAGGTTATGACCTATATACAAGAAAATAAAGACATTTTAATAACTATATTCAAAACATTGTATAGTATCAATGACATGTCATATAACCACTCAAAGCTAGCAGAAGTTTCCATTACATATAATTTGTATCATCATGCTCTTGCCTACTTTACAACACCTTTACTTCGTTTTTAATGAACATCATTTTTGTAGGACATTTGTTCTTTTATAAACTTGAGATCCAGCATATATATTTCTTTATCACTAAAGATATTTGTAAATTCTATAAATTAATAGAACACTGATGCACAATGAAATACATTTGAAACTTTATGTATTACCAATAATGGTAACAATTTATTTCTTATAAAATAGTAGAAAATGTTTTTGTTGTGTATAGTGCCAATATCTATAGGCTGAATACAAGATAGGAAGGGAAATAAAAATTAGATTTAAATATGTTGGTGAGTACAGATGTTAAATCAATTACAGATAAAACTGGGCCACAGAAAAAAATATGAAATTATGAGATATATTTTCAGAATCATTTCAGAAACTTCTATGAGCTATCAGGGCTGTGTAGAACACGTTACAAAACAACATATAAGAAATTAGACTACAGCATTGGTAGGCTTCCTACAAGAAAAAAAGCAATTTTTGAAGTTCCTTCAAGGACAAAAGATAATGGATGTTTTTATAGTTTGCATCTGGGCTAGCTCTATTAGCATCATTAGTGGTAATGTATTCCAGAAGCCATTTAATGTAATTATGCAGATAATATTTTTTCGTTAAGAATGTTGTGGAATTTCAAATAAGTACATTTTTTAGATGAAATCTTCTAATCTTCTAAGAGTAGTTTCCTAGAAAGGTCTATTACCTCTACAGTAAGAAATAGGGAAACTGTAGGTTAAGAGATAAATAACCTTTGTTTTTGCAACTCACTTAAATATCGATACAACCTATTTCAAGTTGTTAAGTCAGGATAGAAGAGAAAGAGTTTTCCAAGTATACTTACTCCAAGTCATAACCAAGAGATGATAAAAATGCAAGTGTTACTGTATTAAAAGTACATTGATTATAGTAGACATTTTTTATTTTATTTATTTTGCCTGTTCAAGCCAAATTTAACCATTCTTGAACCACCACCCTGATTTTCTTTGGGAAAATTTGACTCTCGGACTCTTAGAACATATGATTAGAAAGCAGCTGATTCTTTGGTTTTAGAAGTTAGTGTGTGAACTCAGGACTGACCAGAGCATTGCAACCCTCCTTACACACACCTGTACACACACACACACAGATTGTTTAAAATGATGGGCAATAAAACTAATTCTGGGCCTCAGGTGGAACTCTTCAAGCTGTGGCTCCTTTTTGTACTGAATACAAACTTACACCATCTTCTGACCAGCAGTTCTGGTCACCAGAATGCATTCAGTTGCCAGGAGATGAAATGAGCCAGACTCAGTCCTGCTGATGCCTTTTGTCCTCCAGGACTGAGTCATTGCAGAAGGGTTATGTTGTCTGATTGAATAAATTCCCTATTTTGTTTTCGGGTTTTGTTTTGATTTTGAGGGTTTTAAAAGCCTGTTTGATTGAATTTCGGTTTAGTTGCAAATGGAAGCATCCTAACCATCAGATCCTACTATGCTGAAGAATGTTCTTATAGACAACTCTTCCTCCCACCCATTTCCTACAAAGGGCAAGTTCTCTTTGTCTTTTCCATTTGTTCCCTCTATAGAGTGCCATCCCACTTCCTGCCAGATCCCATTGCCAGGCTCCTCTGTCCATGGAATTTTCCAGGCAAGAATACTGGAGTGGGTTGTCATTTCCTACTCCACAGGATCTTTCCAACCCAGAGATCAAACCTGAGTCTCTTGTGTCTCCTGCATTGCAAGCAGATTCTTTACCACTGTGCCACCTGAGAAGCCTCTCATTTTATTAAAACACTGCTAAATAATTTTCTTACCTTAAACTTCCTAGCTTTGGATTCTCCTCCAACGAAGATTTTTAATTGAGTCAGCTTACACATAATACCTACTGCTTCTATTGTTCTGGAAATTGGTATATATTTGTGTATTTGGATTATAAACTCCTGTGTAAGTATAAATAATACTGATAACAGAGGAGTTCAGGGCTCCCACACATACTTAGCAATAAGTACAGTGTCATATGAGTTGGTTGTGTGAAAAATTTCATCTAGTGTAGTTTCAGTTCATAGACATCCCTCAGAGGACTGTGAGTTGGGAAGGAATGATGCCCCAAGAATTTTAAAATATTTAATTGTACTGTGACATTGAACTGGTAAGACTTCCCTTTGTGAACATTTTCTTATGACTTCAGCTTACTGTCAAATGTGCCTGTCCATTTGCCTGACCAGTACAAGCCCATTCTCATATTACTTTCTTTCAGTTGTTTATTGCTGCATTGTAACCATCTGAGAATGTCTGGTTTAAAAGAATAATGATGTATTGTTTCTCCCGATTCTGTGGATTGTTTGGGCAGTTGGTCTGATCTTTCGTGAGCATTCTTACGGCCACCTTCAGCTAGCTGATTGGCTGGGCTTGCATTCAGCCAGGTTGTTGGCTGAGGCACCTCACTTCTGCTCTCTCATCAGAGGTTCCAAGAGTGCAAAAAGAGAAGTTACAAGGTCTTTTAAAGATTAGCCTGTAAGCCATGTAGAGTCAGGTCTATGGCTGCATCTTCTTAATAAAAGTGAGGACTAGCCCAGCTTAGGTAGGAACAGTGGTGGAAGAATAACTCTATCACTTGATAGGAGGAAGAGTGGCAAAATCTCATTGCAGAAAGGGGTGCTGCATAGGGCCTCTAGTGTGACCATCTTTGGAAACAGTCTACCTCACTCTTGTTTTTATTTATAATGGAGAAAGAAACTAGGATACTTTTTATTTCCTAATACTCTTGACACATACAGCAGAATCCTTCCTGTTGTATTCATAAAAGTACTCCAAATGAAAAGTAGTAATTTTTATTGGAAAGTGTTTCTGAAGGGGCAAGTATTAGAACGTACAGTTATTTAAAATAACACATACCTACTAGTCTATTTTGTGTTTTTTTGGCTTATATATACAACTAAGCAGATAGTTTGTAATATATATAGGTTTTGCTCTTATTGAAAAAGGCAAAACATACTGTAATCACTAATTCTGCCTCTTACTGTTTTGTAGAACTTCAATTTTTGAAAATATAACTGGTTTGGAAGAGCAAACAGGCCTTTGAACCAATATCTTACATTATGTAAGCCTGAAAAGTGTAGCAGCATTTCTAAGATGCCTTTTGCATTTGAGATATTTAATATATTTTTTATAAAGTGTGGTTTATTCAAAAGTTTTATATCAGTTACATAAGGTTTTAAAACATGAAAAATAAACTTATGTGTGTAAAAATATCTAGAAAAATATTTTAAAATTCAAGTGGCAAAACTATATTCAGGATGGCAGTTCCTCTGGTAGGGAAGAGAGGAGAAGGCCATTAAGGAGCTATAACTGAGGGGTGAATAACATATTGTTTTATTTCTTAAATGGGGTAGTAGGTGTGCAGGTATTTGTTATATTTTCCCTAGACCTTTCTATATGAAACACTGCAAAATTATAAAAAGAATGTTATCTTTATAGTCATCATCTGATTAAGACAGCATTCAGATCTATGCTACCTGAAACTCTTTCAGAAGTATTTTTACAATTGGTTTCTAAAATGTTGCCTCCCTATACAGATTATGCTGCTAAGGCAGCCCCCATGCACTATCATTTCATAAAACCCTTTTGTCTTCTTTTCAAATTAATTATGTGATGACAAGCAGACAGACTCCATTGCATATATACATCTTCCAACTCAGAGCCAACAGCCTGGCCAGTTTACTTCGTTGTACCTGAGGTTTATTATGTGGTATATTTTATAAAATATTGCACAGGATGGGCCAGGCTTGTAGTAGTATGTCTACACCTGGAAAAAAGTGCTTTTGAAAGGACTCCAAAAACTTTAATTCTCTTGATATATTGGGACTACATCTTATTCAGACAACTATTGCAGAAAATAGTTTCCCATTTTTCTTCCAATATCCTCCAAATATTAATTTCTAACAAACATTTTCAGGTGAAAAGTTCTTTTCTGAATACCACTTAGGAAGCTCCTAAGGAAAAAAAAATTAAAAAAGGTCCTCTTTTCAGCTTAGTTTTAAACAGGAAATAGAGCCAGGAGGGAATTCCCTGGTGCTGCAGTGGTTTGAATTTGGCACTTTCACTGCTGTGGCCCCGGGGTTCAATGCCTGGTCTAGAAACTAAGACCATCCCAGAAGCCGCGGTGTGGCAAAAAAAACAAACAAAAAACACTGTAGGTTGACTATCTGTGGCATGTAAAAGAGAAAGAGAAATGAATGATGTGGAAGGCAGTTTGTGCTCTGGTGTTTAAGCCAGGCAGTCTCAGTTCCTTTATACTATAATCACGAGAATGTTGACACACTTGTATTCCACTGGCCTCTACTCAAATTGCCTGTGTTTCTCCTAACAAAAAGCCATCCAGTATACCATTCCTATCTTTTGACAGCTAGGAAATCTGAGAAAGGGGTTTCTGTACCTTAATTGGAAAGTAGTATTAAATGTATACAAATATTATGCTCAAATCTAACCCCTCTAGCTATAGATGACTTGACATGTTAAATAAGGAAAGTTTAATGTATGTCCAAGTTTCTTTAAAATAGACTCCTTTCTTTAACTCCCTTGGAAACAAATAAAGATTTGGATGGAAATACATGGTAGAAGATACATGAAAAAAAGAAGTGATATGGCTCACAGAGGCTTCTGGCAAGTTACAGGAAGCCTGGCTGAGGTCCTTTTGTAAAGGTTTCTCAGTTTGTGGATCCCACCTACTACGTATGAAAAACGTGTGGCCTCTGATATATGTTACTTTTCTCTTCCTTCCTATTCTCTTCAGCTCAGTTACAGAAACACCATTTAGGAAAGAGCCTCACATACGGTAGGTGCTTAATGAAAATTTCCTAATTGAAATTAGGTTGATTTTACTAGGGTCTGCCTTAGAGAAAGGTTCAATAAATTGGGAAATGTTGCTGAGAAACCTATCCTGATGGCATGATGTGTGTGTGTGTGTGTGTGTGTGTGTGTGTGTATGTGTGTGTGTAAGAGAGAGACAGCGAGAGAAGAAACTAGTGAAATTAGCACATCTGAAACTAAAGTTTTTCTACAACTCCCCTCGCTTCTATTTCTCAATCCTTGTCCATCTAATCCCCCTCACCTGTAATCATGGCCTGGCCATTCTCTCTCTCCTTTCCACCAGCTGCTGTCTCTTGCAGACTTCTTCGACTACTTGGAGTCAGGACTCCGGCAGGCCCCCCAGCTCACCTCCTTGCTTTCTGTTCTCCCCAACCTACCCAATGCATTGCCCCGCCTCTCTTCCTTCTTGAAGCGTGACTGTCATCCGATCACCCCTCTACAATGGCTCTTAATTGCCTTTCGAATCTAATTAAAACTTCTTCAAGACCCTCTTCTAATTAACTCCATAGGAGGCTCCCTTAGCGGCCATCTCAAGCCGGGTGCCTCCTGTGCTCTGGCCCAGCGACCAAACCAGCTACTTCCTTTTCCTGCTTCCGCTCCTCTCCTTGGGCCAATCTCCTCCTACCTAGAGGGACCATTTTTTTCTTTTTATCTGCCAAAGCACTCTGTTTTTTTTAACAGAAAGAGTGCTAAATTACCTTTCCCTCCCAACTTTGATTACTCCAACTAAGGATCCTAATCGGTGAAACGTGGGTGTGTTCTTTTGGAAATGCGTGTGTTTTCACGTCCAGGCATAAGCAACGCCTTGTTTCAGGGAGCAGCGCCCACACATTGGTTCAGGACTCCATGCGTTTGGTAGAAGGCTTGCGGGCTTGGGGCTAGTGTTTTGGTTTTTCTTGCAAACAGTGACGGCTCATCTAGTGTGCAGTCCTTGGTTCCCGCCCGGAGACTTCCCCGTTCCGCCTTCTCTTCTCTTCCTCGCCCGCAAGGCGCGCTGCCCCTGGGGTTTTCAGCAACTTCCGCAGACCCTCCGCCCGCATCCCGGCGCGGCGGGGCCGGGGAAGCCCCAGGGCTCCCCAAGCGTTCAGAAGGAAACCATCTAGGCTACAGACCTTGGAGCGCGGCTGGGGTCCCCCGGGAGCGGATCGCGGGTCGCGCAGGTCATTTCCCGGCGGGAACACCACCTCGTCTGAGCTGGGCGGCTTCTCCCGGTCCCCGGCTGCAGGATGCTGGGCCCCCCGCTGCTCCCTTCCGCGTGGCGGCTCGGGCCGCCAACCGATCGCCTCTTGCCTCCCCCACTTGAACTCCTGGGGAGACAGTGTTTGTAAAACTTGGCCCTGGCCCAGCCCCGTCCGCCCCACTTTGCCAACAAGAAGAGGGAGGGCAGCTCTGAGCGGCCTCGGGCGAACCTCGCCCCGCCTGCACTTAAGGCGCCGGGCCCAGCCCGCGCCTTCGGGTCTCCAGCCGGGACAGGCGCGCGGACTCCGCTTTGCCAGGGTGCGACCCTCACCTGGGATTCCAGCTCTGGTGAGGCCCGGCGTCACCGGGAACCTCTGTCCCTACCCGGCTGCGCGCCCCACGGGGGCCTTCTGGCGCTGGCACAGGGAGGGACTGGCCGGGCTACTCCCTAAGGTGGTGGAAGGGACCTGAGGGTGGTGGCAGGACTCTCTGAGTCGGATGGGACCCCCCTGAACGGCGGAGTGGGAGATCGGCTTCCGACACAGCCTCTCCGGGCAACTCCGGAATGTCGCAGAGCTCCTGATGGATGCAAACTGTCTTTATTTGCAAGCCTAGTGACTGGATGTGGCCCTCAAGCTTTGGACCTCTCTACAGGTGGGAGGCCTGCATCGATTCAGGATGAGCTGCTGGTGGTTAGTGCTGTTGTTCCTGCTGCTACTTTGTGTGTGTGCCATTGGCTTTAAGTGTACCGTCCCACTATTCCCTTCCTGACTAATGCGGGCTGCTATAAATGACACCCAGAAAAGGACGCAATAAATGTGAAGAGGTTGTAAGATGTTAAAGATACTGAGTAGTTTGCAGGCGTCCTGGGCTAGGCCTGCCATCAGGGTGCGGCTAAAATTATTGTGGTTACTAATATGTGGTGCCAGAGGTCCTCTTGAGGGTTATAGCTACCAGGGACGGTCTGTGGCTTGGTGATCAAGAATCCGCCTGCCAATGCAGGAGACATGGGTTCCATCCCTTGGTGGGGAAGATCCCCTGGAGTAGGAAGTGGCAATCCACTCCAGTATTCTTGCCTGTAAAATTTCATGGACAGAGGAGCCTGGCAGGCTACAGTCCATGGGACCATGGAGAGTCAGACACGATTGAGTGACTGAACACGAAGAGCCTGAATATCCTAAATACAAAAAATCGAGTGCAGCGGCAGCCCAGTTTTAAGCTAACCAGAATTGGTGATGCCTTTTCTGGATAATGCAACTGAGATGGCCATGAATTTCTCTTTCCCCACACTGGTAGACATAAGACTGCATCGTTATTTTTAAGTGAAAAACTTTTCTTGTTGGATGGTCACAGCCAGAGGCTCCACTGGAGTTGGCAACAGTAGCCCTTTCCATTAGGGTTGCACTTTTACACGCATTCATGGACATTCTTTCATTTGAGCCTTACTTAAATCCTGTTGGAAAGAAAGAAGTGGTATTAACCACATTCTGCACAGGAAGAAACTGAGATTCAGAAGTGTCCACTGACTCCCCTCAGGCTGCTCATACAGAAGTGCACAGCTGGTGCACAAATGCAGGTGTTCTGACTGCAGGCCCAGTTCCAGCTCCATCAGTGCCGCCAGGCCTTGATTTCCTCTTGTCATGTTACTTGGGAGAAGGCAGAGGGGAAAATCACCATCCATGATGAACATGCCTACACAGTCAGAGAGGAACTAATACTGTGGGCTCTGAAGGAAGCAAAGTTCAGCTCCAAATGCTGAACTGGTATCTCTGGTTAGGTGTTTCGGGGAGGAGGAGATGTTTTCCCTATTCTGGAAAGTTCTTTCATGGATGGGTCTCTATTCAAGTTAAATATGGAAACTCTCTTTGGAACCCTAAAACTGAACAAACTTACTAGACAGGAAGAAATCACAAGTGAAACCTGAATTGAAATAGCATTCACTGGGCTCCCTTTCTCCTGCTGTTAACCATTTTGTTTAGCCTGGCTTTCTGGTCTTTGATGGCCCTGAAAATCTGGGGCTTCTGTGAGAGACTGAAGACTTGCCCACCCCAGTCCAAACATGCAGGAACCAAGGACTGGGGGACCTGGTCTTTTATCTTTCTTTGGGAATTTTTCTGGTGTTGAATGTATGGTCTTTGCAGATAGTTTTTCAAACCCCTACTTAGGAACTAAGTGGTATACAAACTATCAGTACTTACTTTCTAGAACTGGATGTTTAGAAACTTTTGAGTAAGTCAGATGCATAGAGTCACCTTCACAAGTGTTTGGTTAGAAGGAACTCAGGGAAGGAATATAGACAGAGGAGGCAAAGGAGGAGGATAGGGAAGGAGAATTGGATCTTCAACAAAACATTTGAATAGATTTAGGAGGCTGTAAAATTCAAAGTAATTCTGAGCCGGTGCCACTGTGGGGCGCCAAAGTTCTACTCGGCTAAGGCCTGCGGTCTTCTTGGGTGCGAGGACAGACGTCCTGGAGAACAGATGCACCGGGGGAAGAAAGCGGGGAGGAAGGAGGGAAGGGAAAGGAGGGGTGGGGCTGGGGTGTCCTTTATTCTCCAGTTAAACTCGCCTGGGAGACTTTGTTACATAACAAGTCTGTGCGTGGAGGCAAAAAGACTTTGTTAGAAGGAAGGAAGGAAGGAGGGTGTGAGTTGGGGGAAGCTCTTAGAAAAGATCTCGGACCACTGAGCTGACCAAGGAGCAGCGACGCACCCCTTCGCTTCAGGACTTCTTGGGTTTCTTCTCAAACAGAGGCCACGACCACTTTTAAAGGGGACGTGCGAGGAGGGGCTATAGATTTGGAGAGGCTCCTCTCTCCACTATCACACCAGCTACTCCGCCCAACCTCTCCTCCTCCCAGCCCCCCACCCCCCATTTGGGGGCTGCCGCCTCGGAGAAGCCGGTCCCTTTCTCCTCCCGGACGCCGCGGGGTTGCCCAACTCCATCTGCAGCCCCCCGAGGACTCCTTGGCGGTGATAAAGGGCGGCCACCCCAGCCCCCGAGCGCCCGGGATGCTCAGCCGTCAGCTGTCGGGAGGCGCTGATTTCATTCCCGCGCGGCTATCGCTGCAGGCGGCTGGGGGCGCAGGGCGGGGGCCGGCGGGGGCGGGGTGAGGGCAGGAGGCGGGAGGCTGCCGCCGCAACCCGGGTAGACTGAACGCCCCAGCCCCGCCAGGGTTTATTACATCCCCGCCACCGGCAAAGGTTAGGAACGCGCATTTGGAGATGGGATAATCCGAGTTTAAATATTAACAGTAAAAGCAGAGCCGGTGGAATATTTACCTAGAAACTGAGCAGATCTCCTTCTGCCAGGGGAGAGGAGCACGCAGGAGGCCCCGGTCTCAGGCCTGGGGCTCCGGCTGGGCTTTTCCCAGTGGCATCACGGGAGCCACCCAAGACTCACCTCGGGAGCGTCCTCGGATTGTAGTTAAGTGGGGAGGGCCGCGGACCCCCCCTCGCTTGGCCAAGTGGATCGGAGTCTGTGGGGCTCGCTCCGAATCTTCTGCTTTGTCATATTCTTCTTTTTAAGGGCCTCCCTGACCAACAAAAGGTGGCGGAAAGTGCGTTGGATCAATAGCAAAGATTGTTATTTAGATAACGAATTAATCTCCCTGTTATAATACTTTTTATAGTGAACTTTGCACCCCTTCCATAAGAAAAAGGAATTTAAAGGGAAAAAAAGTCTCAAACAGGATTAAGGTTTTAATTACAATTCCCTATCGAAATAGTATGTTTGATGAGCTGATCTTATCAATTAATAGTAACATTAAAGCTCAAGAAACAGATTCACGGGAAATATGCTTCAGGACGTCTCTTAAAAGTAATCGCACCTGGGCAACTAAAGAGGCAGCGGGCCAGCGAAGCGGCGTCCGAGCAGGTTTCGGACCCGCGTCTGCTCGGACTTGGTCAGTGCGGGGCGCGCATCTGGGACTCAGGATGGGGTGGGGGCGGCGGACCCAGCTCTACGAGACGCGGCCGCGCGGGTGGGAGGGAAATAATACATAACAGACGCCTCTTCCAAGCCGAGGCTCACATCAAAGTTGGGGCCCCGCAAGGGCCATGCAGTTCACTGCGTTTGGGTCAGCGTTATATTCCAGGGGCAAATAAAGTAATTTGAACATGCACCAACAGTTTTCCATAAAATACGAGTTAAAAGAAGTAATAGAACTAATCACTGTCTCCTCAAATCAAGTAGAAAACATTTCAATGCACTAATTAGAGTAATTAGAATAATAAGCCTCTGCCTATATGTGGTAAGACAATGTGTACAAACAACTTTATTTAATGTATACTGGTAATCAGCGATGCGTGCCTGCTTGAATGCTTAGCGCAATAAAACTACCCTCCGTCCGCCCAAACAATCAAATACAAATTAGTTTAATGATTGTGCCTGCTGAATGTCTTAGAAATCCACAGGCAGAGGCGAGTAAATAGAAGCATCCTTGTTTGCGTGCGTCCCCGCCCGGACCGGCCCCGGGGCCGGGTGAGTGGCCGCGGGCGGGCGCGGCGGGAGCGAGCAGGAGGCCCGCGCGCGGGGCGGAGGCCGGGCCAGGCGCCAGCACGGACCTGCGCCCGCCGGAGCCCCTGCCTCTGTCCTGGCCGCCTTCCCACCCCTCCTAGGCCGGCTTCCCGCCTTGGGGCCCAGTCGCGCACCTCAGGCCCCAGGAACCCCAGTGTCCCGCTGGGCTTCCCCTCCTCCGGAGGCGAAAGGCCTTGGTAGAACTCCCTGCGCCCGTCGACAGGGGTTTTAAGAATTATTTCCTTCCACCAAGCGACGCTTCCCAGGAGCCTTGGGGGACCAAGGGACCATCCGCCTGGGCATTGGGTACCCAGACCCCAGAGGAGAATCTCGGGCCTCGGGTGGTGTGGCGCGGCCCCTCCCCGCTCGCTGCCTTCAGCTCTAACTTGGGATGATGGGGTGTCCAGAGGGGCTCCCAGGTTCCCTTCTCTGGGGAACCGAGTTTCCTCCTGTATAGATCTAAAAGTGACTTTAGGCCCAGCAGGGAGAGATCAATGTCCGGGGGTTTAGAGATTCGTTTTTCTCCCAGTTTCAGCGTTTGGGAGCTGAGGTAACTGGCAGCCACAAGTTTGACGGCTGTGGGCTCAACACGCTACACAAGATCGCTTATCAGCTCTCGGCTCCCCTGCTCCATTCCTTGGCCCTCCCCGTTTCCCCACCCCTTCTCCCCCAAAAGCGACAAACAGGAAAAGGCCCAATTATCTACTTCACAGGCAGCTTATCCTTTTTCCCTCCCCAGTTTTCTTGCAGTTGCCTCCTCTGCCCTCTTCTCTTGGGGCTCCTTCTTCCACGATTGCCTCTATCAAGCAGAAAACCGTGTCCTGGGCCCAACTTTGCAGAGACAAACGGAAAAGCTGCGCAGGCAGAAAGCTAGGAGATTCACTGCCCCTGGACCCTCGACCCTTAGTCACCTCTGTGCCCCCATGGCATCTATGCCCGGGCCAAGCGCGCCCCCGGAGAGACCTCGCCAACTCAGCGCGACTACAACTTCCCCGGGGGCGGCGGTCGCACCCTGGGCATCTGCCCTCGTTCTCCTGACCATCAGATCTCCTCTCGCCAGATAACCAGATCTGCCTGTCGTCTACCCTCTCTCGGCCTCCCAGGATCTGCCTGGACAAGGAGTGTGCTGGAATGGCCCAGAAGGTCTGGGCTGTTCAACCTCCCCCTAAAGGGTTGGGGCGTCCGCCTCTGGAGCCTCAGAGAATCTCCATGTCTGGCGAAAACACTTAGAGGTAGTTCTGCATCCCTCAGCGAAGGCCAGGGCTGGAATCGGGAGAAAGCGGGGCTCCTCTCCCTTCTGTCCCCCAACCGGCCAGCCGGAGGGGGATGAGGGGAGCAAACCAGGTCTACCTTTCCAAGCTGGGCTCTCCGAGGTAGGGGGCGCGCAGCCGGGCTGCCGTGTCTCCCGGGCGCCAAGCCGAGACCCGCGCGCAGGACACTAGTCCGCCTGGCTCAGTCGTTGTAACAACTTGGAAGGAATATTGTTAGGAGAGCAAACAAATAAACACAAAGTTGTTAATGTCAAATCATTCTCTCCAGAATCCAGTGCTGTGGAACACAAAATTCCTCGGACGGAATGAGATTTCTTAAGAGCAGGACGGAGGACTCCCAACACTTTGCACAAGGATTTGCCCAAACAGTAGAGCCCAGTAATTCACAATGGCTGATTTTACAAGCCCGCAAGAAACTTTTTTTTTCCCACTCTGCTGCCGAACTTTGGCCATATTTAGTTGTGCGTGGCTTTTTTCTTTCTTTCTTTTTGAACAACAAACCCAGAGGAAACACTGGTGGGAGGAAAAATACATGCTCCAAATCAAAATGGATGCAGATTCAAATTTACTCCACCGCGAGGTTTCCTATCACCGTCGTTCTGCACACTGAGAGTTAATCGTATACAATTTATAACAATCAAAATCCCCTCCATATTACTCAGATGGGGTCCAAGTGCTCCCCTGTCTTTCTGAAATCAGTGACAAGTGAGTCTTTGTGGGGCATTTATTTTCTTCTTTTCTCTAGATGACAGCTCCCCATTCTGAGAGCAGAGAGCTGTTTGCTGCCAGCTACACACCACCCCAGAGCCCAGGCTCCTCATACGCGAGGCGCCTAAGGAAGTCCCCCCCACCCCAATCCCAGACAAAGAGCTATAAAAACTCAGAAAAGACGTGGAAGAAATGAAGTTTAAGATATAGATGCACTTTTACTGATGTATTAAATAACATTTAAGACATTAAAAAAAGTAATACATCTTCATGTTATCAACAACCAGAATTCTGGGAACAATGAGAGAGGCCAGGGTTGTTTTGATGCGACATGATATTGTATTTAAAATCTCTAATAGCTAAGCCAAGCAGAGTTGTTATTATGGTAAAGGGAAAGTACTACATGATAAAGTTAATTAACTTTTTTTCTTAAAAAAAAGGGGGGGAGGAAACATATTTCCTAGCTTCCCACCAAATACAAGAACAATGTGAAAATATTTTGATTTTTCTTTATCTTCATAACCAAGCAAAGCCTTAAAGAAAACTAAAAAGCCATTTTCTGGCCCTCTGTACTCACATCTACATAAGGGGCATTGAAATAAGTCTGGCTTAAGTTCTACAAAGGTGAGCAAGTTTATTCCATAATTTGCTAGTTAAGTGGCAAGCCCCTGCCACTTGTGCATTATTTCCCATCCTGAATCAAGTGGTGATAGGTACCAGGAACCCTGGTTCTCTCCTACCACCATCTGCCCCCTGTTAAGAGACTATGCATCATTGAAAAAGTAAACTTCCCTGAACAGGGAAAACATTTGTTTAAAATTTAGCTGTAGGTCCCATTTAGTCATGTTGTCAAGATTTGTCCATAGTACTTCAAGATGCATCTTTTTCTTTTCATTTTAAATAAACACCGTCCCTTTTGCCTCACTGAGATATACAAGCAGACCCCAAAAAACACTTATACCTTTGACCTTCCCTTCACCATCCTTCTTCCTTTTTTCTGTATAAGCTCCGTTCTTTCCCTCATTCTTTACCTTGTCTAGGAATTTAATAGAATCTAGAACTGAGTTCTATAAACTGATTGAAAAATCAACAAAGACAAATCACAGAGACCAGTGATAAAAAGATCATTTCTCTCACCCTGCAATCCAGCACTATCCAAGTCGCTGCTTCCACAGTAAGGCAAATAAAAGGCAAATGAATGCAGCATATAGACACACAAGGGCAGGTACCAGTGCGTTCACATACCGCCCCCCCCCACCCCCATTGTTGCTGTTGCATCTCTTTATTAGTTGCTTTTGGAGAAATAAAATGATAGAAAGATGAGTGCCTTTATTAAAGCCATTTCACCAGAAAATTTTGCCAACCAGTGTGGCTCCCCCAGTAGGAGCTGGAGGGGAAGGAGAATATTGCTATTGTTGTTGCATCTGAAATATAAAGGAGGTAACTTCGTGGGAACCGAGAATGTTTAGAAGTGCCAAGCATAATATTATTTATGGCCATTCCCTCCAGCTGACCATCACATAACTCTCCCACAGGATTGTTTCTTCCCCATCTTACACCATAAATTTTAAAAGGAAACACAGGAACTCTTTCAGGATGGCTGTATTCTGCGTTATTGTCTTTAGGAAAACGAAAGGGTTGGTCATGGCTAGTCAGCATTTTAGGGATGACTGCCCCACAGATTTCTCTCAGTGGCAATGACGGAGTTTTTCATCTTAGCATGCCATACACTCCCCAAAAGGGCATCAAAAACTGCCAGAGTAGTTCTAGAGTCGGAATGGCAGGCGTGGGTCAAAACCATGGCGTGTCCGTTTAACACGTGACGGTTTCCAGTCAGTAGCCCCTGTGGCTAAGAACAAAAAACACCTTCTCAAGGTCCACTCAAATGCCCTGCAGAGGGCACATGCTGCTTGTTTTCTGCCTACAATGGAGGGGGATATTGACCCAGAACTCAAATCTATAGCCAGCTTAAACATTTTACCCATCAGCATGACTGCGGTCACAAAATACTTCTTCTTTCTGTCACTTCTCTTTCAGACTATTGATAAGGTCATTTGGCTGAATCTGTTTGGGACCTGGGTATTATTGACTAGGAGTTAGAAAGGATGATCAGATGTAATAAGCCCAGAAACTACCTTTCAAATGGGCATATATACTTAAACCACTGTTCCAAGGAGGGTTTTAAATACATCAGCAAACTTGTAAACTAATGCAACACTGCTTGTATTTCTCACTAACCTTAAAACTGATTTTGGTTAAGTGTGATGTTCCCTCTAAGACTATCTGAAACAATGTTATTCACATCCCAATCTTGAGTCTCTTTCATATGTTCTTTTCTTTTTCTTTTATTTCCTGTTTCAGATCCTGTTTGCTTGGCTGATGAGAAATAGACACTACCGTATAAACCATTGCAAATCCCATTTTTTTTCTGTAAGCCTGAAAGGAAAAACATATAGCACCCACCTCTAATCACCTGGCAAACACACGTAGTGCATATTGCCAGAAGCATTCTTTGTTGAAAGATATTTGTTAATCATGAAAAAGAATAACTCTCTTAACTAAGCCTTGCTCTTCTGTAGGTCCCAAATTATGTGAGGACATGTGGGTAAAGATCAAAGTTCACCTAGTTTCATGGATGCTCTCCAAAAAAGCACAATCAGATAAGGTAAAGCTAACCTAGAAGGAAGATGCAGGGACACTGCAGATATATCAGAGGACAAATATCTCTTTGTCAGACCATGAAATGGAAACAAATTGAAGCTCAAACCCAGGGACCATTTCAATGAAATGCTACAGGCATAGTAACTGCAAGGTTTGGGACCGATAGTTTTTGCAAAGAAAAGTGAACCAGAAGAGTAATTGCTCTTAAAAAAAAAAAAAAGCTCCTGAAAGTTATAAACATGAAATCTGGCAGTATATGCATAAAATTTATTCCAAAACTTTATGAAGTATAAAGGAAGGGAAGTGTTTACACACAACTCAACTCAGTCAGTATAAGGTCTAGGGTTTTCCCCCCTTAAAACTTGGCACTATTTTTAAAATAAAATAAAGATATTTCAATAATTAGAACAAACTACGAAGGTATTGTGCATTTCTGTTTTATGTAGATAATAAAATATTACTTTAACATAAATATATAAGGATCTCTGCGTTTTTATTTTCCCCACAAGCACAACCAAATGTACCAAAACAAAGTATTTTTAAAGAGACTGAACAAAAAAAAATTACATCCCATATAGATTTTGCTTACCTACTCATTTAAAGCTACAGAAAAACAGTTTCCAGAACCTTTTTGCTTTAAAAGAAATAAATATACATTGAGGCAGGCCACTTAAAAATGATATGAAAATATTTCCCTGGGTAGCATTTAAAAAAAAGAAAATAGACAAAGAAACATTTAAACTATTTCTGCATTTCAAAAGACAGATATTAAACATATATACATAGTGGTAAGGTTCAGTGGTAACTTTCATCTTAGTAAACCTATGAGAGTTAGAGGCTACAGACACATCCCCTGAACTCCAGCTTCTGACCTTACCCACTTGGTAATAAGAATTTGAAAATTCATTTCCTCCCTTTACCATTGGCTCTATGCCCTGCTCTGGATTGCTTCTCTAAAGGCCAGTTCCCACACCTCAGGAACAGGCGGCATGATGCACCCCCAAGGAGCTCCATGCCCATCTCCTTGAGACCTTCACTGGGGGAAATGAAATACAGGCAAATAAATATGCCCATTTATAAGCCATCATTTATCTTGCAAAAACACTGAAAATGAAACAATCACAGGTGTTTGAAAAGACAATATAAAGCATAGTTCCTAAAACCTTAACTACTAATTGCAATGCTAATTTGATGCTGAACCATCATTTTCTGGTAGTGAGAATTTAATTTTTTAAAATAAAAATTTGTCTAAGACCTAACCAGGAAAAAAAGCCCCAAACTTTTAAGGTGAATACAAAGTATTTTCCCTTTTAGCGCCCTTTTGTGCTGATTATTATTTAATATTTTAACTGATCACAGTTTAATGGTATTTATTTTCAGTAAAGTTACAAGTTTTTTTTTTTTTTTCCCCCCACTTAAACTTCTCAGTAGAGTCTTTTGTTAAGGGAGTCAACCGTTTTCCATCAAGATAAGGTCAAAAAAAAAAAAAAAAAAAAAAAACGCACTTAAAACTGTTAACAAAGGGAGAGTAGGAAGGATTGAAAATAACATTGTTTTCCTATACTTCATTTGGCTTCTTTAGTAAAAGAGGGGGGAAAGCTGTCCAAGTCAAACTGGTATGTTCTGTAATAAATTACATACGAATAGGGTGTGGGACCTTATATATGATTTGATAAACAAATGAGCTAGTGAAGACAAAAGTCAGCCTAGAGTGGAGATATTCTCTGTAGGCATGTGGGTATTTTGTGTGCTAAGAATCATAGTCTATGCATACACCATTAAGTTCCCAGATTATTTTATGTTAAAAAAAAAAAAAGCTATTAGAGGAACAAAGTTTAACTGCTGCTGTCAGCACAAATAATTCCTCATAATTAAGTTATTAAAACTGAAGGCAAACAACTGAGCGGTGGTGTCTGAAGATATATATTTCCCTTGTTCCTTTCAAGGTGCCACTTTCCTTCTGTTGGACAACTCTGAAAATATATTTAACCTCGGCATTTCCTCTGAGCTCTTTCACAATGGGCCCCGCCTGATAAAATGAAGCAATCAGTCACTCACTATCGATTTCGCTTTTTCTCCCCTCCACAACCTCCCCCAGAAACACTGCCTGAAAATGAAGTTTACTTTGTGGCTGGTCACCGAAACCAATGCTTCACTTTCATTTTTGTATTCCAAACAGGATTCTTGCCTTGGATAAAGCGGGTAGAACATGCCCATTTCCTGAAAGCAGAGAATTGTTTATTTTGTATGAAGACGATCGGGTTTGCTTTGGTAAAAGGAGCAAATAAACGTTATCCTAATGTAAGGAGATGGGATCTGAAGGTAACCAAAGTTCACAAACAGTAGGAATAAGGAGGGGCAACACAAGAGCATTAGAAATGGAGAGTGGCCAAAAGCTGGCTTCAACTCTCTCCCAGAAATCAAACCAAACCCAACCCGGCAATTTCAAAATTAACGGTGGGAGAAAGAAAAAACATGCTCGTGACTTTGTTCATGTAAACTTCAATTTTCCTGCAGTGCAAATTTATGTGGTTAAGTTTTGCCTACATCAAAGAACGTGTGTATTTTTCCCTCTTTCCTGATGGGGATCCACATTGAATAAACACAGCAGCATGTGCCAACACCGAGCATCAGGAGCTGTGTTTTGTATTTACTACGGTTTGGTGGAATTTTTTCTTTTTGGTAATTTATTTAGTTTTGCCAGGTATTTAACTCAGTGTTCGCCATCTCTCTCTTTCTCTTTCTCTCTCTCTCTCTCTCTCTCTCTCACACACACACACACACACACACACACACACACACACACACACATACTCTGCTCACTCTCTCTAGGAGACACTCCACTCCATTGCCTGGGTACTAGTCTGTAAAGGTCAAAACATCATTACACCTGCTACCGTTTAAAGGATAGTCCAGTGCCTTAGTTGTTTTCCTTATTATTATTTTTTTTTCTTTTTAAGGGACGGGGAAATAATAATTAAAAAGAAAATAACAATCAGAAGTTAGAGAGGGAACAAGGGGGTCGGGAAAGGGCCGCGGACCAAAGGGGAGGGGGAGCCCCGCGCTCTGCCCCTCCCCCTCCCGCTCGAGTTCACTGGACGGGTGTCTGCACCCCATGGTGTGGTGGCGTGTCCCTACTCCCCCCGTACACATCCTCGGCGCCCGGCAGAGTCCCTCCGGGAGGGGTCATCCTTTTCTCTTTCTGTCTCCTGTTACAAAACCAAACTCTCACCACCTCCTTCTCCAGCTGTAAGCTGTCCGCGAGGGAGGTGATCTCCTGGGCCGAGGGCTTGGGGCATTTGAGGAAATGGCTCTCCAGAGCCCCCTTGACGCTCACCTCGATGGAGGTCCGCTTTTTCCTCTTGCGCCCCTGCGCTGCGATCTTGTCTATGCTCGTGGGGCTGCCCGAGGACGAGTCCGCCTCCTCCAACCACTTGTTCAACAAAGGCTTCAGCTTGCACATGTTCTTGAAGCTCAGCTGCAGGGCCTCAAACCTGCAGATGGTGGTCTGCGAGAACACGTTGCCGTACAGGGTGCCCAGCGCCAGCCCCACGTCCGCTTGGGTAAATCCCAGTTTGATCCGCCGCTGCTTGAACTGCTTGGCAAACTGCTCCAGGTCATCCGAGGTCGGCGTGTCCTCATCCGAGTGCGGGTCGTGGTGCGCGCCCGGGTGGCCAGGCGGGCCCTGAGGGGGCGGCGGGGGCGGTGGCTGCTGGTGCGCGTGCGAGTGCGGGTGCGGGTGGTGGTCCGCGTGGTGCGGTTCGTCGTGCGCGTCCCGCAGGCCGTGGTGGTGCAGCCCCGCCGGCTGCCCGCCGGCGCCCAGCATGCCGTTCACGGTGAAGCTGGGCTGCGAGTAGAGCAAGCCGCCGTTGGACGCTCCCATGGAGGGCGGAAGGTGCGCCGCAGCCGCTGCGCTCCGCCATGCCCCGGGCCCCGGGTGGTGGTTGGCGGCGTGGTGCACCAGATGCGGTGGCCGCTGCTGCTGCTGTTGCTGCTGCTGCTGCTGCTGTTGTTGTTGCTGCTGCTGCTGCTGCTGCAGGGTACCCGGCCCGTGCAGCTCGTCGCCTCGGCCCCCCTGCTGTACCACCACCGAGGGCTTGATGTCCGGCTGGCCCAGGGGGCTGGTGGACCAGGGGGAGCCGTCGCCGCCGCCCCCGCCGCCACCCCCGCCCCCGCCGCCGCCGCCACCGCCCCCGCCGCCGCCGCCGTGGGACAGCGCGGTGATCCACTGGTGAGCGTGGCTGAGCGGGTGCCCGTTGCTCTGCAGCGCGCCGTAGTCGCCCTGCACCAGGCTCTGCGCCTCGCGGTAGCCCCCCGCGCCCTGCTGCATGCCGCCCGGCGGCTCGGTGTGCACGATGGAGGCGCTGGAGGTGAGCAGGCTGTAGTGGTTAGACGCTGCGGTCGCCATGACTCTCGGAGCCGGACTGAGCGCTCCGGTTAAAGGAGCCGCGCATTTGACAGTTACTTTTTCGCCTCGGGCTCCTCTCCTCGCTCGCTTTCCGTCTCTCTCCTCTCTCTCTCTCCCAGCCAGCAGGCAGCTCCGACGCCCGCTCCGACGCCTTCTGTGGCTGCTCCTGCTATTACTGCCGCCGCCGCCGCCTCCCGCCCGCCCGCCCTCGCTCTCTTTCTCCTCCTCTCCCTCCTTGCTCTCGCTCACTCTCCGACTAGCTCAGCGCTCCCCCCTCTCCCTGCTCTCTCCAGCTCTCTCCCGCTCTCTTGGCAGCGCCAGCTCGCAGCGGCACGCGCCTGGGCCCCGCCCCCTCCACCCCCTCCCATTGGCTCCGCGCCCTTTGATTTACGTGGATACCGCTAGCAACCTCCCAGGCCGGCGCCACTGATTGGCGCAGAGATGCCCCCTCCTCCGCTCCCCCCCCCCCACCCCGGGCGCGGAGTCCTTTTAGCTGTTCTCTGATCCCCACCCCCCTCCACCCCGGCCCCATTCAGATTCTCGGAGTTCTCACCTCCCCTTCTCCCCCACCCCCGGCCTCCTCCGACCCTCTAGGATGGGCCCGCCCCCCATCTGTCTCCCAAGCAGACGCGCCTGGCGGTCCGGGCGGAGAAGTGGCGGGGGGCGGGGGCGCCCCGGCCCTCTGTCGACCACAGCCACTTGCAAGACTTGGGTGGCGGTGGGGGGGCGGGGTGTCGGTCCACCTTCTCCTCCCAATAGGGCGGGAGAAGGAGTGAAGAAAGAGGAAGAGAAAGGCTGAGTCCCCACAATCCAGGGGGAGTCCGACTTTTATTCACCTTGGGACACACATACACACATACACCCCAACGTCTCATACCTAGAGCCAGAAGTCAGGCTACACCCCCCCTCACACACACACACGTTGAAGTCTCCTTTCCCCAACTATTAGAATTTCAGTGCCCATGTGCTTCTTGCTCCAGGTGTGACACTTTTGCCTCCCCAAAGGTGCTTTTATTCGCCTCTCCCCACCCCGCTAGCGCCAGATCTCCTCCTTTTAGGTTCCAGACCGGATGGTCTTCCAGCACCTCGGAGTGAGGACCCCATTAAAGGCAGGCTCCACCGGCGCCTCGGTTTTGTAAGAGACTACTTGTTCAGGAGCGGAGGAGTTGCCTGTTCTAACAGCGCAGCGGTCTGGACTGAAAACAAAACAAAACTCTAAAAGTCTCTGACACATTCAAACACTGGGGGCGCGCACAGGTTTGGATTTAGGGAAAACTAGGATCCTACTCGAGTAGACCTTCTCTTTGTGACAAGGAGCGCTGTCAAGGGGGTGTTCGGCCTCTGGGTAAGGGGCAGGGAGGCACCAAGGGCGGCTTCGACTGCGTGAGCGCTTTCCGTGTTCCTTGAGCTTTTGGATGCAACTTTTTCCGTTAGCTGCTTCGAAAGAGAGGAAGAGCGAGTGAAGGAAAATGGGCTGTACTAGGGGAATCTTCCGAATCCTAAACTTCGGCGGACGCCAGCGGGTGGGGTGGTCTAACTCAGCTTCCAGGCGCTCACTGGCGAAGCTGTCTGCTTAGCCTTCAGCAGAGAACTCCGGAGCGAGACTGCGGGACCCTGCACCGGCAGTACGGTTCTACCCAGCACGAGCGCGTCGCGCCGTCAGCGCCGCAGCCACCCGGAGCAGGTGCCTGCCGCCGCTTTCGGAGCCTGCTAGCAAGGGTAGGAGGATCCGGCGCAGGCCGGTGCTGTAGCAGCGGAGCAACCACGCACGCTCGAGTGTACCGCGCGAATACTGCAAAACGAATCAGAAGTTGCTGCCCTGGAAGGGGGTGGCGTGGGTGGGTGGGGGGGGGGGTAAAAACACAACCACAGGGAAAGTGAATTGCGTCCCCACCTCTCACCCTCCGCCCTCCGACCCTCCGTCGTTGCCTTTAGTGCTGGCGTTGCCGGCGATCGTGAGTTTGTGAGGGAAGCCAAATCAACGCTCAAGGGGAGCACTTTGGGGCCTCCGAGCATCTTAATCTAGACAGCAAAGTGGAACGGGCCGGAGAATTCATCATGACTAACGAGGAGCGGAGGTCTTTGGGGAGTGGCTGAGCTGTTTATAAATCACCGAGTTGAGCACTCGCCCGGGCAAGGCGCTTTGGCGGAGAATTTCCACGTGCCCTGTGTTTATGAGCGTGAGTGTGGGGGAGAGAGAGAGAAATGGTTAGGGGAGGGGCGAGCCCACAGGCCGCCAACCGAACGGACCTGCATCTCCCCACGCGCGCACCCGCGCGGCGAGGCGAGGATACACACCTTCTGGCGCTGGGTTCTCGCGCAAGCGCGGAGCCACTCTGGCCGCGCGCCTGGGGGCTGCTAGGAATCCCGTAACTTTGCCCGGCTAGGAAAAAATGAAAAAGTCCAAGCCTGGAAGCGCGCAGACTCGGCCGCTGGCGCCCGCGGCTGCTCGACCGGGAGTGAAGGGGCTGGGTGGAGGGCAGGACCGCCTCCCTCAGCAGCGCCTCCGTGTCCCCAGCGCTGGGCGCCTGGTTCTCCTGGGGCTTTGGGAGCGCACGGGCCACTCGCCAGCCACGTCCTGGCCCAACCCGCCGCGCCTCTTTTCATCACCTCCACCCCCACCCCACCCCCCCACCCCCCGCCCCGCTACCCCCGGCCGCCGGCTGTCCTCCTCCCCAACCGCTCGGCTGGGACAACTCGGAGCTCCCACAGATGGATGGATCCAGCCGCCGGGAAGGGCCGCGTCCGGATGCTGAAAAGCTCGCCCCCTCCCCCTTCCGGGGCAGGTGTCTGCTTTTCTCTGGATTTGATTTCTCATTTCTCAAGGGACAAGGCCCTTTGCAGCCGGTGGGGGTGAAACACTCGAGGGAAGAAAAAGGTTTCCAATCTCCGAGGGAACCAAGGCGGCCAGACTCGGAGTCAGTTTAAAATTCCCCCCAACCCAAACCCTCCTCTCCTTCTGCCTCCCTTCCCCCAGTTTCAGGCTTTGGGCGCTGGGGTTTTGGGTGGGGGAACAAGAATAGGCTGCATGTGTACATCCAAACTTCCTGTCTGCAGCGGGACTTCACTGACGATGACTGCTCGGAGATTCAGCCCATGCTGACGTCCCAGGTCTCCACTCCACCCCTTCCCCCCACCTTCGCTTCATTTCGCTGGCAGGCAACGGAGCCGAAACATTCCCAACAGGGTAAGCTGGGTGGTTCTACTCGATTAATGCACCCAATAAATCCCCGGGAGTACACAAAGCACTGCCCTACCCCTGAGCCTCAGCCTCTGCACCCCACCCCCACCCCCGCAGCCTGGCCAATCACCGGGCGGGCTGGGCTGGGCGCGCACAGTGTCTCTGGGTACCACCTCCCCCCGCGCCACCCCCGCCTCTCCGCCTGTCGCCGGAGGCCCGGTTGGCGCGAACGCCGGGTCCTGGGTACCTCGGCTTCCAGTCTGCCTCCCGGCGAAGCCCCTTCCTGGGGCTCCAGGAACCTCAGAGGTTTTAGACCCCCGATGAGGGGTTTTTGGTCCTCCCTTCCTTTCCTCCCACCGTCGTGGGCGCCTTTCTTTGCGGCTGACACCACCGGAGCAGAGTCCACGCGTCTCCCTGCATTTCTCCACCCTCATAAAAGCACGTTGAAAGTGTCTCGGGGAGACACCTCCAGGTTTTGATTCAACTCATTCCCTTTCACTGTTCAAAGCACTGTTCGAATACAGAGGCTGCTTACGTTGACGTGGAGAGGATTTCAAACAAACCTAAAATGCTTTGAACTGACAAGGTGTCTTGATATCTCCCTCACTCCAGTACAGTTCCCCGAGATCACTGGCTAGGACAATGGCTGAGCAAGCGGTTCACGCCGGCCTCGCAGCCTCCTTGGCTGACTGCTGGGTCCCCCGGGCCCCTTTCACGAGAACAAGCTCCAGGCGTCCTGAGCAACCTCACCAGCCCATCCCCTTCCTCTAGGTCTCAGCAAGGGCTCAGCTGAGTCGGTATCCTGACCTGGACTGGTCTGAGGAATTGGTGCGGACTTCCTACTGCACTGCTTGGAGAGAAAATAACTCAGAATCCGAGCTAAACCAAAAGGATATTTATCCCCACATTGTCACACTTCTCAAAAGCGTGAGCCAGACCTGGGTCTTAGTAGTGCCCAGCACCTTGACCAGAATCTCCCAAAGTCTTCACATGAGTAACACTAATGATATCAACCTGTACACTCTAATTTGAACTAGATTTTAACTTCATCTAGTAAACACACCATGTGTAAAATATCATTTATTGTATTGCTCCATACCAAGTCTTGGCAGAAAAACCGCCATAATCACTCCTAAACATTGAGCTGAAAGGATGCACTTATTAAGATAGAGGTGAGATGGTATTTATTCATTTGATAGATCTTAATTTATTTCTTATTGATGTTTTAATAGTTTTATGATAATGGAAATCAGGAAACAAAGGGAATTTTCTTCCAAGGTGGCAGCTGGTTTAAACTTGGGTAAAATTACCTACTGGGATTTTCTTTTTAATATATCCACCTTGGAGGAGGATTCCAAGTCCCTTCTCTTATTCTCCTTTCTCCCTTATTCCAGTCATTGTATTCCTGTACTTTCTGCTCTTCTGCTAGTATCCAGGAGTTGTTTGAGAGCTTCCCCACATTTAAATGGAACTTCTTTGCTAAGGGCCTACAGAATGTCAAAACTGAGGTTTCCACTTTAGAGCTTCAGCTTTAAACAACCAATCCACACAAAGAGGCAGCTGGCTCCTTTAATGAAAACCTCCTTAGAGCTTGAAGACTTACAGGCTTAGAGATGCATTTGTAAGAAGCAAGGAAAATGCATTTCCAAGCTGCCAGTTCTTGTGAGACACAATAAACATTTACTTTTAAAAAGAACAGAAATTAATATCTTTAATTATGCAGCACAATGTCTTCCCAATTAAAAAATTTCCACATAGATTTATATGTTATTGTCTATATATACATTTTACAAGTTTCTAAATGTGCGTCCGTCTCCATGTCATAAACGGTTTTGAAGAAGGAAAAGTTTTCTGAAAGTTGAAACGCCCATTCTTCATATTCTTGCCAAATCTGTGTTTGTCCATGTCTCACATACGGATGATTCTATTTTACCTTTACTACTGTGTAAACCAGTAAGATGTAATGTTCTAAGTTCAGTATTGTAAAATGAAATTATTTGAATTTGTGGATATTCTGTTTCTCCTTTTCTCATGTTCTCAATCTCATCATTAAAAGTGACCCCCTCTTTTGTAGTCCACAAGTGAATATTTTATAGACAGGCATGGCTTGAAGACTTCTAAAACCATATCACGCAGGCAGTCTAGCTATTTCAAGGATTACATTGAGTAATTTATCAAAGAAAGTCTGCTAAATTTTGAGTGGTGAGTATGAGGCCTTACAGGGGAGACAGCATAAAGGACACATTCCATCAGTGTACAAGGCAAATTCTATTTGGCATTAATACAGCTTGTTTATACTGAAATAGCAGGGACACAACTTGAGGGGATTGGTGGCTCTTAGTTACCTTTCTGAAATTTCCTTTTCAAAGGACTAACATTCAATGACTTCCTAACAATGAAGCCTGAAGGTGTTTCCCACCCTTATCCCTTGCCCTAAAGCAGGAGGAAATGACAACTTTTTAATAGATAAAAGTAATTTAAACAGAAACCTCCTTCACTCCAAAGCTTTTAGAGATAGTACTGAGATTAAGTTCTTGCCACAGTCCTTTCTCTTTCTTATCTTCTGGGGCACAGTCTGAGAAGCAGAAGGAGGGGCCAAGAGCACCCCCACACACCTGTGCACAGGTGCAGGGGAAGAGTATCCTCAGCTACTTTATGGTGATGTGTCCAAGATTTAGGGCTGGGTTTCCATCACTGGGGGAAACAAGGCTGCATTTAGTTGAAGTCGGACTTCATTTTTCTTATTCTGGTTGGACAGAGTATGGATACAAATCCCCGCTAAAGTGTAAGAATGCACTAAGTCCTATTGTTAGTGTCCTGGTGCACTGAGCGAAGTTTTTCTTTTGTACAGTTGACCACAGCGATAATAGCTGTGGACTGGAATCTTCTTCTAGATCTCTGAGTTTCAAAACTGTCATTCTAGGCACTTTGGGGCTTAGTGAAGCTAGAGATGACTATTTTTTTAAAAAGACTGGTTTCCAGAATGTGGGTCCTGGGAATGCAGAGGCTGGCATTGTCTGGTAGAAGACTCAGAAAAAAGGAGCCTTAGGTTGGAGCAATGAGACCATCTCACCCCTCTGGTCTTTGCTGCGAGTTTTGATGGTAATCTGGGGGCAGCTGGGTCCCAGCATTAAATGCAAAAATAGGAAAACAGGACAGGCAGAGTCACAGGCCTGATCATATTGACGCCCTAGGTCAGAGGAAGAGAATAATGAATAGGCGAGGAGCTCGTGGAAGGGAACTTAATTAACCTTGGGAGAGTGAAAGAAAGTCAGAGATCAAGCCTAGGTCCGTGGTTTAGGATGCTTATATTTACGTGAATGTGCGGGGTGGAGGAGTAGTCTGCTTCGTGCATTATACTAACCTTTTTTTAAAAACACTGAAAAAAGCTGGAGTTGGTGCCCCTCAGGGGCATCCAACCACCCACACAATCTCGCGGAAAACTCCGCGGTGGGATCCCGCGTACTCCGCCGGGAGGCAGTGTGTCCGGGCCTCGGCCTGCGTGGGGCGTAAGCCCGTGTAGGGAGAACGGGCGGCGGCGTCCGGGCGCCCCGGGCTTGACCTCCCGGGGGTACCGCTAGGGAACGCCGCGGGCTGGGGGTGGGGGCGTTGCCGGCCACCGAGCCACTGAGCTCCTAGGCAGGTCCTGGCTGCGATCCGGGGGAGGAAGGCGAGGGCGAGAAGCGGGAGGCCCGGCCATTGTCCAGGGAGGGCGCATTTTTGTCCGGATGCTGCTGGTTGCTATAGCGAGGAGGGAAATCCAAACAGAAGGGCTCAGTTCGCCTCCCTCGGGCCTGGGAGCAACGTTCCCTCCTCTCAGCCAAAATAAAAGTGCCGCCCGGGGCCTGGCACCCCTTCCCCGGAGAGCTGACAGCGGGCTCGAGAAGAGGGGCCGGGAGGATCCGGGCACCGAACGAGGGGAGGGGGTATCCAGCCCAGCAGGGAACAGCCAAGCAGATTACTGCTGGAGCGGGCGGATGCGCCACACACTCTCTCTCCCTCCCTACACTTTCCCTGCCATATTTTATTTAGGAAAACTCTTACAACCCTCTCAAACTCGAGAGACGTTTCGATGGGTGAAACCCCCTCCTTGCTTAGACTGGTGGGAGCGTCTCCGCTCTGGAAGCGCCGTCGGAGGAGAGAGACCTGCACGCGACAGCGACGCTGTACCGGGAAGGAGCGGTGACACCAGAGGCAGAATGAGCTGTTTGTTATGAGTTTAAAAAATCACCCAAAGGGAAATTTTACTGGAATGGTGTATAGATGCAAATTTCTTACATTTAAAAGAGACTCTTATTTTGCAATAGTGTTCTTTCTTCCTTTTCTGTTTTCTTAATATCTTACTATTCAACTTTGAACACTGTGTGTGAAGGGAGTGTTACAATAAAGGCTCCTTACGATTTGGCTTATAATTTCTCCAACCACAAAGCTTAGGACAACTAGGGAAAACAGCACTATTTAATTAATTACAATCTGTTAGTTTTAGAAAAATTTGAGTTGGTATTTTTTAAAGGGGGGAATATTCGTTTACTCTGGGCGTGGCAAAAAAGTTATGATTTGTTTGTGGGGACAAGTTGTCTATGCCAGGAGGGAATCAGATAGTAAAAACTTAAAAAAAAAAAAATCAATTCTCTTACTCTCCTGTGACTTTTATATTCCCTTTCTTCTCTCTGTATCTGCCTCTTGCCTAGAAACTGTGTGAAAATCCAGACAGAAAACTTTTATTTGGCTGGAGGAAGCCATTTGAAAAGCATAGCAAGAGAAGTTCTCTCCCTTCCCGACTTAAATTATATCCTTTCCTTCCAAGTGACAGGTCTCTTTGAAAAAAAAAAAGTTGAGACAACTTTGTAAGAAGTTCCTTAATTCATAATAATATTCACATTTTTGAAAATGCTTGAAAGAAATCATGTTAATGAAGAGAACATTTGCAGTAATTTGGTGATAATTATCAGAATCGCCACATATTCGCAGAGGCTTGAACAATTCGTGTTCGGAGAAAAGCAAAACACATTATTTTAATAGTCTGATATGCAAACTATGGACCGTTCAATTACGTGGCTTAATAATGCATACATGATGCGATCTTGTTACTGGGATGGGAAGGTCTGCGGTGAGTCACTCCTAAGACCAAGTGTGCTCTCACATCTAGTAAAATCCATTGCCATGGATCAGGGGCCCCTGCCAAACTGCATCTAAGAGAATAAAAATTAATGACTGAGAATTTGAGCGTTAAATTAACATTAATTATATGACCTGCATGCTGGAAAGATTAAATTTCTTATGCCCTAATTAGATAACGTCTCCTCATGCATCAAACAATTTCCATTTTCATTCCCGGGTTTCAGGAATACAATGCACGGTGGTGAGAGGCAGGAATGGAAGGTTTTCCTTCTCTGAGGGCAAAGTTTGGGGTGTCCAGCCACCAACTCCGCTGCTTTCCTTTGCTTCTTTCCGTTGGCTTCATGGGAAAGAGCCCTCAGGTTGGAAGAGGTCACATTTTAGAGAGTGAATCTCTTCCAATCTGTACAGACAGTGGTAGTTGGAGAGCAAGGAGCTTGGTGGGCGGTCCTCAAGTAGACCTGGAACGCCAGAGAAACCCGTATCAACTGTCTGGAGAAAACCTGGGTCACTGGTCATTGTCTCAGGCTGAGAAAACTAGGCAGTAAGATCCCTGCAGGGAAGCGGAAGGAAGGGAAGTCCAGCCAAAATGCACCGCCGCGAACACTTTTCAGAAGAAATGTCAAAGCTAGAATTGCCGGGACGCGAGAGATCCTCGATGTTGTATTTGCAAAAGAAAAAAGGTTTTCTT
This sequence comes from Bos taurus, assembly GCF_002263795.3. NCBI lineage: Eukaryota > Metazoa > Chordata > Mammalia > Artiodactyla > Bovidae > Bos > Bos taurus. Next base: position 50,930,971 of record NC_037336.1, read on the forward strand.
AGGTGGGAAACAGTCAAAGGCCAAGACAAGGGCACTCAGTTCCTTTGAGAAGAGGTTTGACAAGAAGCTTGTCCCCCAAGCAGTGCCCTGACATTTTGAAATCTCACACCTTGTTGGCCACAAGTGACCTTGAGACTCTGTCTTACCCTGTCTGGGGCAACACAGGGCCGGGGCGTCGGCCACAAGGTGGCTGGGGAGGAGGACCAGATGTTCCATGGGTCTCCTTACTTTAATACCTGTTGCTGATGCAGGCGGCAGGGTTAAAGTGAACAGTACAGCCACCGGCCCCCACCTCCAGGACAAGATGGTCAGTGGTGGCGCGCGCGTCCGTTCTCTCGGTTCATAAGACGTGACTTGGGGGTCCCAGGGCTTCGAAAAAAGCTGCTCTGTGCATTTGGCTTGGAAACAATGCAGGGGACCTCAGTTCCTGGGATTAGGATATCCTCTTGTATATACCAAGTGGCCCCAGACCTCTCACGTTTCCTTCTCCACCCTCCCCATCCTCCTCGTCTCACCTTCCCCCGGGGACAGTAAAGAACTCCTGGACCTTGTGGACATCTGCCCCGAGCGCCGGGCGGGACGAGCAGAGCAAGATTAAAACCTCAAGGCGGCGGACGCTAAGTCACTCAGAATAGAGTTTTCACGTGTCAGTGTTTCCATTCAGCCACTTTCAGGCTTCTGGGGAAAGGGCAGGTGCGGGAACGCGAGTCTACGCAGTTCTCAATGGTGTTTACGTGGCAGGGGAAAAGGGGTGTCAGGGCAGTTGGCAGATGCCGGCTGCTGGGGACTCTGCTTGCGGGGTCCCCTTTCCGCGGAGCTGTAGGGACCGGAGTGGGGTAGGGGGAGGTGGGAGCGGAGGGATGAGGAGGGGGCCGGCGAAGAGGGACTCATCCCGGGCCGAGCAGGGCGGGACACTTCCCGGGGCTCCAGGCCCGGAGGCTTCCTCCCGCCGTCCGCCCTCCGACCTCGAGCGCGCGGCCCCGAGCTCGCTCGGCCGCAGTAGTTATTTCGCGAACCTCTAACTCCCGGTGCAACCCAATCTCCGGGTTGGAATGGACCTGAAAGTTAGAGACCACTTTCTCTCTGGGCCCCGGGGCTGTAGGACTGGGAAATCGGGAGGGGCGCCTGCACGGAGCCCGGTGAAGACCGGGGGCTTCTGCAAAGTTCGCCCGAGTTTGAAACCCAGCGCGCGCGCTCCTCCTCCCCGGTCTCTCCCTCCTGGCTGTACAAGGACGGGGTTCCGAACGGAGGTCGTAAGGACCGGAGTAACCGAGGCGACAGTGGAAACGGTCGGAAGACGGTGCGGCCCGCCTCCCTGAGAAGTACAGAAATCTCTCTCTTTTGACAGAGAAACAACTCTCGCCGCAGGTCTACCGAAAGAAAGCGTCGCAGCTGTTGTGGCCAGAACTTTGCAGCCCGGATACTTGGGCAGAGAGAAGCCGCCGCTCGCTCACCGCAGCTTCCCTCCTCCCTTCTCGGCAGCGCTTTCAGTTTGAAGTGTTTTCTCCGTTACACAGACCACCCCTCTCCCCCACCTCCCGCCCCCAGCGTGCCTTTGCTGGAAACGGTTACTCCTTTTAAAAATAGGAGAATCAATACCAGTTTAGCCTCTTCCGTGAGATGATGCACTGTCTAACATTACAGGGAGGGAAACGGCCCGGCCAAAGACATGGCTCCAGCCCCTGGAGAATTTTACGTAGAAATTGACAATGAACCGTGCTCAAGAGCGCTGCTGAAATATACTTTGGCTTAGTAGCACTACTATAAACCTAAGGCACATCTCTTACACATTGTCTGTTTGGTTGTGGCTGAGGTTTGGCTAAACGATTGATCAGAAGCTTGCACCGTGGGTGTTTATTCTTCCTGTTTTCTTGAACCAAATCTTGGATGGCTTCCTGATACTTTTCAGATGCCATTTGCTGCACAGACAGATCTCATATGCCTACTGCAGATTGTCTTCAAAGTTCTAGTTTAAAGAGCATTATGTAAGCCTCTCTCTATTTACATAAGAGCTTTAACTCAAACCTCTCAGAAAACCATTTACTACCAACTGAAACCCATACAGGGTAGCAGCATAAACGACCTGTATCTTTATGATGCTCTCAGGAACAGCAGTAGTTCATTCTTGAAAAAAGGAAAAAGTAGATGTAACAAAGAATTGGAACATTTTGCATTTTTATTCAACTTGGTGTCTTGTAATTTGAGCATCACTCTTAAGCTTAATTCAGACAGTGGGGACATTTATAGGATACTTTTGTTCTCTGCGAGGTCAGCATTTATCTAGGCCACAGAGCTAGCCCTGCCTCTCTCAAGTTTAATCCCAAATGTGAGGAGAAGTTTTAGTTAGTAGAATCAATTAAGTGCAAATTTAACTAAATTCTAAATTACTAAAAGGATCCATGAATACATGATCACTGTCAACAAAAATCAAGCAAAAATAAAATATATGGAATAAAATGTAACTTTTCTTTTTCACTACCTTCATCTACATCACAGTTCCCATCCTTGAGATAACCACTGCTGATAGTTTAAGTTCCCTTCCCTCCCCGGCCCCCCATCTACTTACTAAACTTTGGGCCAGATTTTTATTGTTATGCATTGTTACAATTCCTTTTAGCAAGATGGGGCCTGGTGAAATAAGAAACTTAGTAATGAAGAGTTCAAGTTTGGGATACTCTAAAGAAGGAAAATGTTGTCTAGTCACTAAGCCCTGTCTGACTCTTTTGCCACCCCAAGTACTGTAGTCCACCAACCTTCTCTGCCCATGGGATTTCCCAGGCAAGAATACTGAAGTGGATTGCCATTTCTGCCTCCAAGGGATCTTCCGGACCAGGGACTGAACCCAAGTCTCCTGCACTGGCAAGTGGATTCCTTACCACTGAGCCCCCAGGGAAACAAAAAAACTTGTCCCAAATGATGTGGGAAGTGAGCTTTGGAGTATTGCTTTATCACTGCTACTGCACTAGCCAGAAACAAGACAAAGCAAAATATCATTTAGGAACTGGCACTTTCATGTCAATAGAGTCAATAGAAGAGATCAACAAACGTTCTGGGAACATCTTTCTTTAACTATTAAAAGCTAGAAATATATCAGTAAGGTTCTTAGAGTCCAAGGTTCTTCCCGTTGAGCATCTTCTATTTAAACAATCTCACCTCTCTCAGCAGACACAGCCAGGTGCTCTTCTACAGCTAGGTCTCCAACATGGGACTTGTCTTATTAGGGGAAGGGACTAGACTCCCAAACATCCTCTCGTTGGATGCTCTTTCTGACACACAGTAAAGTTGTTACCAAGAAAAATTGTAGTCAGGCTGGGTCTCGAGCATCCTATCCCTTTCTACCCTTCTCATTATTGCCTATCACCCTGATCCCACAGTTCCAGGTCTGCCCTTTGTGACATTTTAGCCTATTTAGACTCTTCCCTGTCATCATCAGTCTGGTAAGGTAATCAGTGTCAAGGTGTTAAAAGCTGATACATGCTAAGAAGTATTTACATGTGTTTCCAAAGCATGTTGGAGGGTCCATGTTATAGGCCCCAAACAATGAATCTCAGTAGTGGAACTGGAATTTAAGACTGTGGTTGGCAGATGGGGAAGATATTTTAGGCAAGAGGAATTTGCAGCATTCCTAAAATATAGCCACATGGCCATGAGTCACCTTCTTTGTCCTCTCTTTAGAGACCAGTTCTACCTCTGTGATCTACCCAGATACGAAATTTCTCCTGGAAAAATGGTGCCATTATAGAATTCTTTATTAGTAACTGGGCAGTGTTGGAACTGTTTTAATGGAGTTGTATTGTAGAATTTGTCTTTAGTAACAGGTTTTCATGGGACTGACCCCACAGTCTGGGGAAGAATGACCTATTTTGGCCTATGAAACTATTTGCACCCTATCATGACTGGTTCAGAAAATGCACATGACCTGAATAGGCCAATCAGAGTCGATGAAAATTCAGTTCAGTTCAGTTCAGTCGCTCAGTCGTGTCCGACTCTTTGCGACCCGATGAACCTTTGCGACCCGATGAATCGCAGCACGCCAGGCCTCCCCGTCCATCACCAACTCCCAGAGTTTACCCAAACTCGTGTCCATCGAGTCGGTGATGCCATCCAGCCATCTCATCCTCTGTCATCCCCTTCTCCTCCTACCCCCAATCCCTCCCAGCATCAGAGTCTTTTCCAATGAGTCAACTCTTCGCATGAGGTGGCCAAAGTACTGGAGTTTCATAATTTTGTCTAGAATGGTGAGGAAGAAGAAAAAAGTTAAAGTTCTCATTACCCTACCTGCTAAAGTAAAATCATTCATCCTCTTAGAGCTCTGTTATGAAGAGGAGATGCTTGAAAGAAACCAATACAGGGAAACACATATGACAAGTAACATAAGATGACATAGTGGACGTCTTGGATTCAGCTGCACCTTTACCCTTGGATTCTTTTTTTATGTAAGCCAAAAAATCACTCCCACCCCCCACCCCCCACCCCCCCCGAAATTAGTCTGAGTTTCTGTTGCTTGAAATGGAAACAGGCTTGATTCCTTCATGATTCTTATGCTCTTAAGGGCAGAGAGTTAAGTTAATCAAAAGGCTCAGCTCATGGCATAGCATCATTGTTGGGTTGTGCAAAGCCCTTTTCATATCTATCTTCCTTCCTTCCTTCTTCCCTCCCTTCTTCCTTCCTTCCTCTTTTCCTTCCTTCCTTCTCCTTTATCCCCATCTCTCACTCAGATTCCTGTCTCTGTCATAGGCCACTGTTCTGTTTGTATATATTCTTCTTCTTCTTTTTTTTTTTTTTTTTTAAAATCCCAAGCTCCTAATTTATCCCTTTCCCACACTTCCTCTCCCCTTTGGTAACCATCTGTTGTTTTCTATGTCTGTGAGTCTGTTTCTGTTTTATAGTTAAGTTCATTTGTATCATATATTAGATTCCAGTGTAAGTGATCTCATATGATACTTGTCTTTCTCTTTCTGACTTACTTTACTTAGTATGATGATCTCTAGTTGCAACCATGTTGTGGCAAATGGCATTATTTCATTCTTTATTATGACTGAATAATATTGCATTGTATACATGTACCACATCTTCTTTATCCATTCATCTGTTGATGGACATTTAGGTTGTTTCCATATCTTGGCTTTTTGTGAATCATGCTACTATGAACGTTGAGTACCTGTGTCTTTTCAAGTTATAGTTTTCTCTGGATATATGCCCAGGAATGGGATTGCTGTATCTTATGATAGTTTTATTATTAGTTTTTTAAGGACCCTCCGTACTGTTTTCCATAGTGACTGCAACAATTTACATTCCCACCAAGAATTCCATGTATTCTTAAAAATACATGTTGTTTTTCTGAAGGAATTATTTTTGATTCATGTAAGTGACATTGTGTTGAAAACCTTGTTCTGTTTCTTGCATTTTCACTCATTACTGTATATTATGGCAGAAAGTGAAGAGGAACTAAAAAGCCTCCTGATGAAAGTGAAAGTGGAGAGTGAAAAAGTTGGCTTAAAGCTCAACATTCAGAAAATGAAGATCATGGCATCCAGTCCCATCACTTCATGGGAAATAGATGGGGAAACAGTGGAAACAGTGTCAGACTTTATTTTTTGGGGCTGCAAAATCACTGCAGATGGTGACTGCAGCCATGAAATTAAAAGACGCTTACTCCTTGGAAGGAAAGTTATGACCAACCTAGACAGAACATTGAAAAGCAGAGACATTACTTTGCCAACAAAGGTTCGTCTAGTCAAGGCTATGGCTTTTCCTGTGGTCATGTATGGATGTGAGAGTTGGACTGTGAAGTAGGCTGAGCGCTGAAGAATTGATGCTTTTGAACTGTGGTGTTGGAGAAGACTCTTGAGAGTCCCTTGGACTGCAAGGAGATCCAACCAGTCCATTCTGAAGGAGATCAGTCTGGGTATTCTTTGGAAAGAATGATGCTAAAGCTGAAACTCCGGTACTTTGGCCACCTCATGTGAAGAGTTGACTCATTGGAAAAGACTCTGATGCTGGGAGGGATTGGGGGCAGGAGGACAAGGCGATGACAGAGGATGAGATGGCTGGATGGCATCATTGACTCGAACGTGAGTCTGAGTGAACTCCGGGAGTTGGTGACGGACAGGGAGGCCTGGCGTGCTGCGATTCATGGGGTCGCAAAGAGTTGGACATGACTGAGCGATTGAACTGAACTGAACTGAATATCTATGTTGCTGTGTGTACATCTAATCCATTGCTTATAATTGCTACACAGTTCTTGATTGTGTATGTATCTGTCAAGCTTCAGTAGGTAAAAAAATAAACCATACAAAAAAGTTGGAGATTGTGCCCTGTGCTCAGTCTGTATAGCCGCACACTTCTCTCTAGTCTTTCAGCATTGTCTTAAAATCCATCTGTGCTCTAATGTTTACACTTTTTGTGTTGCTCCTCATGTGTCCTCATGCTTTACTCTTCCAATTATGGATACTCAGATAGCCTCTAACTCTTTGCCACTACACATAATGCTACACTAACCAGTTTATTAGATATCTCCTTATAGACTTTTGTGTGAGTTTTGTACATATATATGTACATATGTATATATCAGATATATGTATTTCATAATTCAAATGGTGATAGTTTAGTTGCTAAGTCATGTCTGAGTTTTGCGACCCCATGGACTGTGGCCTTCCAGATTCCTCTGTTCATGGGATTTCCCAGGCAAGAATGCTGGAGTGGTTTGCCATTTCCTTCTCCAGGGGATCTTCCCAGCCCAGAGATTGAACCTGGGTCTCCTGCATTATCTCCTGCATTGCAGACAGATTCTTTACTGCTGAATTACCAGGGAAGACCATAATCCAGATATCCAGAGGGAAATTGCAGCACCATTATTTATTTAAATACTTGATGTGATTGAATAATGTGTCAGATTGTTTTCCCAAATGGCTATACTAGTCTATATTTATACCAACTATCTATGATGATTCCTCTATCCCAGGGAGATCATGTGATTTATGCTCTAAA